>NC_141163.1:18068208-18383069 GCF_053477565.2 Lygodium microphyllum
TCCAAATATGTCATATGTCCACCACTTCCAAGATGATGGACCACTTCGGCCTCTTGTCATTGTGCCCTCACCGCCTCGTGCTGCTGTCTCCAACGTCCTGGAGAATTTGTAGCCTCCTCCCTGAGTCGGCACCAGACGTCCGCGTCTAGCCACTCAAGCTTTGAAGCCCCACTCTTGAGTGCCTTGCGTGCGTCCGATTGTATGTGTGACATGTATGCACGCATGCACTCCATCATCCAGCCCATGGAAAACCTATTTGCTATGGCTGGTAATAGAAACTCCTCAAGAATTTCCACTCCTCAATTGAGACCTCTGCCGCCCCTTCTTAGGAGATGCCACGGTCAAAGCTCCATGTAACCATCGCGTTGACATAAACTGTGACATCTCCTCCATACCCTTGGGATATTGAATCGGTCGATGGCGCGTACTACGTTGAAATTCAAATCGTGCTTCCTCTCGATCTTTCGTAGCTTATTGGTACCTAGCCAGTCACATCTCCCATAGAGGCATGGTGCAACATACAAAAGTGATTCACTTTCTCCTCCATTGCAGCATACATTCTTTTTTCTACCCCATTTCCAACCACCACATCTCCGGTTAGTCTATCATTGTCCTTCAGTGACCATAGCATATTGTTGTTTGAATCCACCGTTGGTAGCCATTATGAAATATGCACTAATGCCTCAAACACCAACCAACCTTCAGTCATGCTACCTTCTAGCTGAGCTCATTGTCACACAAAGTCTTTCATGGTTTTCATGAAGCGCTCCAAAAAGAACATCCATCGCATATGGACAGGTCTAACAATCTCCACTTCATCTACAAGTTGCACAAGAAGGTGGATTTGTATCATGAGCATGCTGGTAGGCAGGTATTTCTCAAAGAAACAGACCGTCTCCATTGCTCCCCACCTTTTGGATTCAATAGAGGATGTCTTAATCTCCTTCTATGAGATCCATTGCACTAAAGTCAACAACTTGTAAATCGCCCTGCGTATTTCTGGAGTAAGGCATCCTGTGATCGTGATTGGTAATACAAACATCCACAAACGAGGAAGCATTATGAACAACAACTACACTCAAAATAGCAAAATATGCAGGCCACTTACAATCCATTCGTAGTACAAACCTGACATATCTTATGCCAATCATAGGATTTTAGCCCTGATAATTAGTCTTTAGAAAATGCAGACCTGAGAGAACACATCATAACCATCGGAGTGTGGATAGACTTGACTATTTGCTTCACAATGCGCTCTCCACATTCTTGAAAATATGCATGGGATCCAACAAGTGGTTGATCTGTAAGTGGATCCAATATGGAAACTCGTAGAAAACTGAGAACCGTTGCATTCCCTTTGGATGTGACTCCGTGTAGACCATTTTCAGCTCATACCAACTTTGGGCATTCATATATGCTGGAGGTCATTCAAGAAAACCTTCCTTGAGTTCAGACCCTTTGGCAAGAAAGCGATGTGTCCTTGATATACCATATTCTTCATGGTTCGTGACCTTCAGGAGTCTAACTATGGCCCACACAATGGACATGCATGATAACCTAAGTTAACTAGACCTGTCCCAACACCTTTATCCAGTGAATATAAACTTGAATGAGCTATGATAGATATTAGTAAAACGAGAACCGAAGCCTACTTACATGAGCACTCTCCAAATCCTAGAAAGTCATGCATGGTCCACATGAGAATGGCTTGAATATTGGTGGACCGTCGACCATCGTGCTTGCTCATATCTTGCACGGTGACGCCCTCCTCCTACAAAATCTTAAGCTCATCGACTAATGGACAAAGATACACGTCCATATTGTTGACTTTGTAGTGGCCAGGAACGAGCAAGCTAAGGATGAGATGTCCTTTCTTCGTAGAAAGCCATGGAGGGATATTATAGTTGACAAGGACTATAGGCCACACATTTAAGAAGTTGAGCACAGATCGAATGGGTTCACGCCATCCATAGCAAGACCGAGCCAAAGATTCCTTGGCTCTTACGCAAAGCCTGGGAGGGTAGAGTCAATGTGGCTCCATGCACATGAATCCACTGATATTCGTTGAACTCCATCTGTGGACCTATTCTGCACATGCCACATTGTCAAGCTCGCCATGCTGGGACGTACAAAACATGTGGTTTATGCGGGGGATAAGTGAAAAGTGTCTAAGAACTTTTTGAGGGATGGTTTGCCCTTGCAAGTCCTATCGATACCTGTGAGCACCACACTTTGGACATGCGGCCATAGTCTCGTATTCTCCTCGAAACAGTATGCAATCGTTGATACATGCATGGATGCTATTGTAGTCTATGCCAAGCTTTTGTAAAACATGTCACGCATCATCACAAGACTCAAGCATGGTATTTGCAAGGGATAATATATATGATACTTCAATAACTTGAAAAAAAATCATAAAACAACTTGAAAAAGCACAAATATTTTTTATGATAGTGCCAAAAAGAAATCAACGAAGCATACATACAAGGTACGTGAACAACTCGGTCACACTCGCATCACTCCACTTGTATTTTGCTTACACACTTAGGAGTGCAAGCAGTGTCTTCAAGAAAGATACTTAGCACCCATCATATAATGGTATGGATGCTTCCTCTCTAAGCGGATCAGAAGTCTCGACATCCATGGGCATCAATGCATCGATCATTGCCTCCATCGCAGGCTCCAAGATTGTAGGTAAGTCTGGAAGGCTGCCTGTCTCCTCTGGTATTGACGGTATAGATTGGGTAGTACCTTCCAAGTGGTGGATTGGCTCAGGCACTCCATCCATCGCACGCCCATGAACTCTTCTAACTGGCCACAAAGGTTGTACTCCTTGGAATAAGACGTCACCTCCCTAGATAGAAAATTTTCCAACCACACCCAATGTTTTTGTATATGGTATTCAATTAGCTTGCGAATACAATGTATGATTGATATACACTTTTCTTACCGTTTGCTCAAAATCTGAGATCGCCTGATCAATGATCTCAGATTGAAACTCGCCAAAGCGTCGTATGTGTTCTATAGACAATCGATGTTTTCATCTAATTGCCAGCTTACATTGAGAGCAAGGACATGGGACACGCTGATTAAGATACGCCTCACGATTTTGAACATCACGACCTTCATCGTTTTCCATTTGGTCTACGTTACGACAAACAATAATTTGTTTTTGTTATCATTTCTTTTTTCTTTCTTAAATTGTTTAAGAAGGGATTTTTTCTCTTGTAACTCAACAAAATTAACGTATGTAAAGTCTCCACCCATCCAAAAATTAACGTATGTCAGAGTATTTTCCGTCTCGTGATATTGCACCGGACCTCGCCACCACTCTCTCTTTGTTTTTTATCCATTCATTCTCTTATCTCCTTCCATCTCTCTCTCTTTTTCTCTTTCTTTATTATGGTCCATCTCTCTCGTTTCTTATTTCTTTTTCTCTTCCTCTCCCTCTCTCATTTCCTTTAACAAAACATCTCTCTCTCTACCACTACCACTACCACTACAATAAACAAGAAAATAAGAAAAAACAACAACAACAACAACAACAATAACTACTACTACTACTACTACTGCTGCTGCTGCTGCTACTACTACAAACAAGAAAACTAAAAAACAATAAACAAGAAAAAAAAAAACAACAATAACAACAAACAAGAAAACTACTAAAACAACCACTACCACTACCACTACCACTACCACTACAATAAACAAGAAAAGAAGAAGAAGAAGAAGAAAAAAAAAAACAACAACAACAACTACTACTGCTACTACTACTACTACTACTACAAACAAGAAAAGAAGAAAAAACTGCTACTACTACTACTACTACTACTACTACTACTATTACTACTACAAATAAGAAAACTAAACAACAATAAACAAGAAAAGAAAAGAAAAAAAACTACTATTACTACTACAATTACAAACAAGAAAACTACTATTACTACTACTACGACCACGACTACGACTACCACAACAACAACAAACAAGAAAAGAAGAAATTAAACAACAACTACTACTATCACTACCACTACCACTACTACTACTACGACAACCACAACAACAACAAACAAGAAAATAAGAGATTAAACAACAACAACTACCGCTACCACTACTACTACCGCTACCACTACTACTACCACTACTACTACAACTACAACCACTACGACTAGAACTACCACAACGACAACAAACAATAAAAAAAGAAAAGAAGAAATAAAAAAACAATAACAATAACAACAACCTCTCCCTCCCTCCCTCTCTCTCTCCCTTCCTCCCTCTTCCTCTCTTTCTCTCTTTCTCTCTTTCCCTATTATGTTTAATGTTTTCTCCCTCTCTCTCTCTCTCTCATTCCTTCTTTCATTTTCTCTCTTCCTCTCCCTTTCTCATTTCCTCTCTTTCTTTCTCAATACATATGATTTTCAACAAAAACAAGTAAAAGAAAAGGAGAAAAAACAAAAACAAAGCAAGAGGGAACAATGCACTCACCGCAAAGGCCCAAGGATGGATTCGACAAAAGCGTGCCCTCTTTGCGACGGCAGCTCCTCTTCGCCCTCCGTACACTTCCTCCTCTTCTTCACAAACGACAGTGGTGGTGGTGAGAAGCTTTCCTTCTCCCTCTTTCTCACTTTCTCACTTTCTCTCCCTCTCCCTCTTCCTCTCCCTCTCAAATGCAAGATGGAGTTTACTCTCCCTTTCACTCTTCCTTTTGCTCTCTCTTTCGTTCGTTCGCGCAAAATAACGCACTCGGGTTTTGGCCCATGTTTTTTCGTCTGAGTACCATCGCTATTTGCATCACTATTTGCGTCGCATTTGCGATGCAAATAGCAACGCCGCTAATTTGCACCGAAAAGCGCCATCGCTATGCCTCAGTATCCTTATAGTGCCCATAACCCATAGGTTCCATAATGATACCCCCGGTTTCTCTCGAGATGAGAATATCTCGATTTCTCTAAGGGGAGGAGGATATAATATTTCCATGCAATTAAAAGTTAGTTGGTTAGTTCAAAATTTAGTTAGTCAATTAATAAATTAATAAGGTTACTAACTAAAAAATAACTAAGGTAAAAACTAATTAGCATTAATAAGAGACATCCGATAAAATTGAAATAATATGAGTGCAATACTTAAAACATTAAGAGTAGCACAACGGATGCATGGTGGGTCTTAACCCACAAGCCCTAAGCCCCATTAATGCTTGTCTTCCCCAATTCTCAAGATGAGCACATCTCGATTTCTATAAGGGGAGGAGGATGTAATATTTCCACACAATAAAAGTTAGTTGGTTAGTTTGAAAGTTAGTTAGTCAATTAATAAGCTAGTAAGATTACTAACTAAAGTCTAACTAAAAAAGAAAAAAAAACTAATGTCAATAATTAAGGATTTTTATTTATTAAAAATAGAGGTTTAAAAAATTCACAGTCATAAATCCGATATATTTCTCGGATTGACAAGGACCGTAGCCATCCTTCACGTAAATTACAACGTGAACAAGACTTATGAGCTATATTAATCACTATATTAATGTGTATAGTTTGGATGGTTCAAAAATATTAGATTTTGAAAAAAACTAGTATATTTTAGATATTATCCTAAAAAAATAGAATTGAAAGTCATTTAAAAGAAAAGACAAGTGATATTTTAGTTATTTTTGGAGATTTTATAAAAATAAAAAAATAAAGAAAGGTGACTGGTGAAATTGTGCATGCCGTGATCACAGTCTATAGACAGAAAACAACACTTTGAACAGAGAGAAGAAGGAGTGAACTAAGAGATTTCTAACTAAGCGCCCTGGGGTTTTACCCCTCTTTTGGAGCTAATGGAACCATCAACTTTATGATCTAAGCATCAGATCACTAATTTTTCCAAGATCCCCCTTTACAAAGAGCTCCTCTTCTCAGCCACAAGCCTATTCTCTAATTCACTATAAATATGAGGCATCCGGAGGCACAAGAAGCATAAGGAGACCCCAAGAGACTAGAAGAGAGAGGTAGAGAGAAGGATATCTCTCCAAGAGATTGTGAGGGAGAGCTTGAAAGAGAGAGAGAGAGAGAGAGAGAGAGAGAGAGAGAGAGTTAGAGAGAGGGAGAGAGAGAGAAGAGTCACCCTGAGAGGCTACAAGGAAGAGAGTTAGCTCAATTCCCTCTATTTCGATCCCCAACTTACCCATCTTCTCTTACGCTCTTCCATCTCGAATCTATTTTGCATTCTTTATCTCTTGAATCTACTTGTGGATGATGGCCTGCAAGGGAAGAATGTTGCATGTGGATGGCAATCCCACAACAAGCAATCACTACAAGGATATGAGGGTATAACGACGGCCATTGTGACGAGAAATAGCGGTGTCGTTATTTACTATACTCAAACAAAAAAACGTGAGCCCAAACCCGAGCACGTTATTTTGCGCTCATTCACGAAAGAGAGAGCGAGAGGGAGAGCCAACATCTTGCATTTGAGAGGGAGAGAAAGAGAGAAAGAGGGAGAAAGAAGGCTTCTCACCGTCGTTGCCGCCGTTCGCGAAGAAGAGGAGGAGGTGTAAGGAGGGCGAAGAGGAGCCGCCAAACCCTTCTTCAAGCCTTTACAGTGAGTGCATTGTCCATTCTTGCTTTGCTTTTGTGTTTTCTCTCTCTCTTTTACTTGTTTTTGGTATAATTCGTGTGTATTGAGAGAGGGAGAGGAAATGAGAGAGAAAGAGAGGGATAGGAAGAGGGAGGGAGAGAAAATGAGAGAGGGAGAGGGAGAGGGAGGAAATGGGAGATGGAGAGGGAGGGAGAGGAGGAGGGGGAGGGGGAGGGAGAGAGGGAAATATTAAACATAATAGGAAAAGAGAGAAAGAGAGGGAGAGGAAGAGGGAGGGAGAGAGAAAGAGAGAGGGAGGGAGAGGAAATGAGAGAGGGAGAGCGAGACATTAAACATAATAGGGAAATGAGAGAGGGAGAGGAAGAGGGAGAGGGAGGGAGAGGAAAGAGAGGAAAACGTTCAACATAATAGGGAAAGAGAGAGGGAGAGGAAGAGAGAAAAAACATTAAATATGATAGGGAAAGAGAGAAAGGGAGGGAGAGGAAATGAGAGAGGGAGAGGAAGGAAAAAAAATTAAACATAATAGGGAAAGAGAGGGGGAGGGAGAGGAAATGAGAGAGGGAGAGGAGAGAGAAAAAACATTAAACATAATAGGAAAAGAGAGAAAGAGAGGGTGAGGGTGAGGGAGGGAGAGGAAATGAGAGAGGGAGAGTAGAGAGAAAAAGAAATGAGAGAGAGGGAGGTAAGAAAGGAAAACAACCATGACTACCACTACCACTATAATAAACAAGAAAAGAAGAGAGAGGGAGAAAAGAAGAAACAATCACGACTACCACTACCACTACCACTATAATAAACAAGAAAAGAAATGTTTATTGTAGTTTTTTCTTCTTTTCTTCTTTATTATAGTGGTAGTGGTAGTGTTAGTGGTAGGGTAGTGGTAGTGGTAGTCGTGGTTGTGGTCATGGTCATTGTTTTTTCTTCTTTTCTTGTTTATTATACTGGTAGTGGTAGTGGTAGTGGTAGTGGTAGTCGTGGTCGTGGTCGTCGTCGTCATCGTAGTTGTAGTTGTAGTCGTAGTCGTAGTCATGGTCATGATTGTAGTGGTAGTCGTGGTCGTGGTCGTGGTCGTGGTCGTGGTCATGGTCGTGGTCATGGTCGTTGTCGTAGTCGTACTCGTAGTCATAGTCGGGGTCGTGGTCCTGGTCCTGGTTGTAGTCATAATCGTAATCCTAGTCGTAGTCGTAGTCATTGTCGTAGTCGTGGTCGTGGTCATGGTCGTGGTCGTGGTCGTGGTCGTTGTCATGGTCGTGGTCATGGTCGTGGTCGTGGTTGTGGTCATGGTAGTCGTAGTCATAGTACTATGGAGACCAAGATAAGAGATGCCATACGGTGCGGAGAGATAGGGCGCATCCGTAGGAGATGTCCCTACTGTCAATGCTTCCAATGCAAGGAGCTAGGACACATCCAAGCAAACTGCCTTGATCTAAGTTCAGAAGACATTGAGCCTCCAAGAAAACGAATCTACGCAGGCGTAGTCTATGGATATATAGACAAATTAGATGAAGACAAAGATCTAGAGCCCACTAAACCTTATTGGGAGGACTAAAATTCCTAGAAGCTTAATCGACATGTAACACAATTGAGAATATATCCTACTCTTGTACCTATGGTCAATTCAAATAATATGAGTGCACTACTTGAAACATTAAGAGTAGCACATC
Source organism: Lygodium microphyllum (assembly GCF_053477565.2). Taxonomy (NCBI): domain Eukaryota; kingdom Viridiplantae; phylum Streptophyta; class Polypodiopsida; order Schizaeales; family Lygodiaceae; genus Lygodium; species Lygodium microphyllum. The sequence goes on from NC_141163.1 coordinate 18,076,452, forward strand.
GGATGCATGGTGGGTCTTAACCCATAGGTCATATGCCCCATTAGTGCTTTTCTTCTCCGGTTTCTCTCGAGATGAGGACATCTCGATTCCTCTAAGGCACTATATTCTCTATGAGAAGGTGGTATTTGTTATGAAGGCCGAGGAACTTAGATTGTTGATGAACAAGGTATCCACATGGTGGATGTAGCTGTCATCCAATTCTAGCATAATGATGGCCTGTGCTTTGTCATCATTCTTTTACCAAGTAATTGCAAGTTCCACATCCTAAGGCTTCTTCTTCTTGCCATTGGTAATGTCCCAAAGATCCTTCTTCATCAGGATGAGCTTGATGCGGGTTTGCCAAGTGTGAAACCCAACCCCTTTAAATTGAGCAGTTGGAGAGTGTTTGCCCATGTTGGAGTAGCAAATTAGCACCAAAACTTACAAATTTGAGTAGCAAAAGATTTAATTATGTCAAGAGACACAAGGAATGTAGTGTCAAATAATACTTGATAAGTATCAATAGATACTATGCTTTCAAGCACTTGAGTTTGATGCTTTGATGCTTGGAATTCTCCCCTCCTTTGCTGATTTGATGGAAAATCCTTGCTCTAGAAACTTCAATTTTTAGTGGATCCGAGTGGCAAGGGTTTGGTTTGAGTGCCAAGAGAGAGAAAATGAAGGTGAGATGAAGTTTCAAGTAAGTTGGCTATGGAGTTTTAGGGTTTGTTGGGCAGGGGCCTGGTTTTTCTCTTTGTGTGGCTCACACAGTGAACCATTTTTGACAAGATTTGAGTTGGGGGTGCCTTAGGTGATGGGCTATCATTGCCCTATGAAAATCATTAGCATTGTTGCACCTGCAGATGGAATTGTTAGTACAAACAAGAAGGATGCAATCTAGACAACAATCACGTTTTTTAGCAATGTTGGGCATATACTCCACCAATGTCAACAATTAAAGTGCCATAGAGAAGCTTTGGAAGCAAGGAACAATTCTCCAAAAGGAAGCTTAGTGAGATATGGTGTGTAGAGTGAGATATGAAAGCTCCAAGTAGGGTAGGTACAAGCTCCTACCACAAGGTGGAAGCTGAAGATGAAGGTTTGAACTACCACTGAGTTGAACTAAGGTTGAGAGAGACTGAGAGAGTAAAGAGAGGAGTTGAGTTGAGCTTAGGCCATGTCTGATTGGGCTCTGATACCATGTAAAGAATGTCAGATCTAGAGCATGGCAATGGAGGTTGAAAGAGGAAGAGTGAGCTCATGAGGTAATAGACATCAAGACCAAATGTCACACATTGTCAAGTGAATTACGTTCCAAGATGGAAGCTTGGACTCATAAACATAATCTTGTGTAGTGTACTAACAATGACATAGACACTTTGCTAGAAGTACAAAAGTACTATAACATTCTATTCAAAATGAGAACAAGTACAATGCTTTATATGAATAGACTAGCATGCACTTTCCTCCACTATGCATATGGGATTCTGCATCCTGAGCCCACATTGCTCCATACAAAGAGACTAAGCTAGGTGTGATTGCCAATATCTCAACATTGTGCAAGTATACAACCAAGAAATCAACCTATCATAATCAGCTAGAAAAACATTTCTTTTCATACATCAATCCAAAGAACCATTTTGAATATTCCATATAAATTAATCAACTTATCTTGGTTAGGAAGGCAAATTTTTCCTCCCAAAACAACAGGCCTTTTCTTTAAAAAAAAGAAAAGTTCACAATCAAAATAATAACCTTTGGTACTTTGCAAAAGAAAATGTAATCCACAACGGCTTATTATTCCTTAGAGTATAATTACAAAGTGACACATGCTATGACATATGATTTTTAACACCAAGAAGTGCTTAAAAATAGCCAAAAAATCTAAATTTTAGGGATAAAATAGATTTTGTCGAAGGCAGCACCTACAATCAGTACGAATTTAAGCAACAAGGCCCCAAAAGTGCTTTAACGACCCACCGAGTGACAGTTGGGAAATTTTCATAAATTTTTTGACTATCTTATGAGACTCTAGGAGATGCTCAACAGTGGGGAACTTCGAGACGAATGCCCAAGAATTTTCAAAAGCTGAATCGGAGGCCAAACGATCGAATGGGGGTGCCCAAGGCCAAATATAGAAGAGAAGTAGTGTGAAAAGGACTTTGGGGGGCAAAGGGGGGTGACCCTTGGGGTCTCCCATCCCCCAAAATTCGTGCGGGGTGGGGGGGGGGGGCGTTTCATGAAATGGCCTGAAGAAAGAATGGAGACGCCATGGTGATGCATGAAGAGAGAGGGAGAGGAGCCATCTCCCACCTATATAAAACCCTATGAAACAACTACAGTAGCCTGCTCCTCCAATGGCTGCCTGGACATGGAGATCAGAAATCAGTCTTTCTCTTTCCTCCCTCTCTTCCCTTGAGGGGCAGTTCATGCCCATGAAGAAGAATGAAGACCGATTGAAGGATGCTTGCCCGGCATGAACCGGATTGCTCCAAGATCAAGAGGAGGTTGAGAGGAGATGTTTAGAATTGAAGATTTGCTACTGGTTGGTCCATTGGCAACCCAAAAAAATTATTTACAAAACCCGCAACATGCAAATAAGTGGTATGTCTCATTTTTACAAAGGAAATTTACTTTTTTTTAATGTTTGATGGTTGAAATGGAATTCATATGGAAAAAAAAATTGTTTGGAGCTTTTTTGTATTATGATTGAAGGCTGTGCATAAAAAATTTATAGGCCCATAATGATAAATAGTCGTAATAATTAAATTATGGTTTGAAAAGTACATTTTTAGTGTAAAAATAAAGGTTTTATCGGTTTCGGGTGGGAAAAATAGATGCGTATGGGATAAAATTTTGAGACAAAACATCTTTTAGTTGTCATAATCAGTCACTAATTATAAATCAAAAAATAACCTATTTTTATGCACAAATAAATAGAGAAAAATAACTAAAAATGAAAAAAATAGGATTTTCACATTATAAAAGTCTAGAAAATTATGATTCGTGGTTGTGACTATATAAGAAAGTTGAGGCATGAAGTTTGGCTTTGTTTATGTGTCATAGTTCATGTTTTCTCCGTTTTATGTGAAAAATACATACAAATTAATACCCTTACACCTATGCAACACAGCATAACCTAAACGTTAGAGGGAAAGGGTGAGGTTAAGAGATAAAGAGGGCTGAGAGGGTCTGAATTTTTTTTGGAAACAGTTAATTGTGCATTGCATTTAGATTTGTGATAATTGATTTTAAGGGGCTAGTAGCATGAGAAATCGGTGTGAGTCTCCATACATCAAAGCATACGTTCAATGAAAATCATGAAAGGGTTGTTTTTTCCACATCAGGAAATGCTGATTTGATAAATATTTTTTGTGCACTAGGATCATATACACTATGCATGACGCATGACATGGTATCAGTCTTGGATTGCATAGCAATTGTCTTCCTAGGACATGATTTATATGTTGAGTGGAAAGGAGCCTTTGATGTGTAGGTCAGTTGTACGCTTTCCTTGGGATTGTTTGGTGAGGATTTATATATTCTTGGATCGTACGAAAAAATAAAAGATTGGAGTTTTTGTGTTATGTCTTATATGTTGGAGCGATGCATCTTGGGGCTAATCCCCAAGGTGTAGGAGGAGAGTCACAATGGATCCGTGGCAATTAGCCGAGGGGAGCTTCCTAATGTTTGTGTGATGAGGCACTATGCCTACATGTTATGGGATCTCCCTTTGAGGAGAAGGGAAGGTAAATGTTGGACTACATATCAACTACAAACACATAATTAAGTCTATCTAGTGTACATCGGTGTATTACAGATGCTCCTGGCCCGCGAGGCCGTGTGGTGGGGTTGTTCCTTGTGTGCATGAGGTCCGGCTAGTGCCATAGCCAGTGTCGGACCATTTTAGGTCCCATCATGCTACTCTCATAGAACTTAGATCCCATATTAAAGTAGCTCATCTACATCAAAAGCTTCTTTCAAAATGATTCAACACTTTACTTTATCATGCACAATCCATGCATACTCTCTTCATCCTAACCCCTTGAATAACATGTACTTTAATGAGTGGTTATTCCATCATCTCTATGCAAGAATTTTTAAATTAGGTGTTGATGAGCTTAAAATAGTATTTCCATCACATCTTAATAATTCCAATCCATTGCAGCTCTAGCTAGAATGAAATAGAAATGAAGAATAAAAACAAATAGTTGAGCACCTAGGGATTCCTTGCAATATGTGGATTTGAAGTGTTTTAGTAGTCAAAAAAATGGTGGGATCAATGTGTGCTCTAGGAGCTAGCCTCTAGCTTGGTATTATCAAACTTAGTGGTGCTTCTACTTGTAAATGTCCTAATACTTGAATAAATTGAACTCCTATCTTGTATCTATGGTTTGCCTTCCAATAATTTTTTGTGTAATGATGAGGATCGATGGAAGAGGCTACAAGATGATGAAACTTGCTATCAAGATCTCAAATAAACTATCTCTCCTCCTCAACTAATTTCTATCTTCTCTCACTTTCTTTCTACCTCTCTTCTCCCCTCTACCTCTCTCTCTCTTTCTCTCTCTCTCTCTCTCTCTCTATCTTTCTTCTCTCACTCTATCTGTGTCTCTCTCCTTCTATTTTGATCCCTCTCTCACTCGTTATCTTCCTTCTACCTATCTATCCATCTCTCTCTCCCTTGATTCCTCACTTTCTCTCTCTCTCTCTCTCTCTCCCTTTCTCTCTTTCTTCTTATTTCTATCTCTCCCCCTCCTTCAATCTTTCCTCTCTGCTTCTCTTTCTCTTTCTCTCTCTATCTCTTCTCACTCGCTTCCTTTGTCTATCTTCTATCCTTACTTCTCTCTCTCTCTCTCTCTCTCTCTCTCTCTCTCTCTCTCTCTCTCTCTCTCTAAAATCACCCCGTAATTCTTATTTCTAAGGCTTTTTATAGCCTTTGAAAGGGGGGTGGGGGGGACTAGCCCTCCCTCCCTCATGATTATCAAACACTCTTTCTCTTTCATCACAAACTTTGTTTCTCTAGCCAACTTGTATGGCATAAGTGCTCTTAAGATATGGTAGAGGGGATTATCATTTTTGATAGGGGAAGGGTGGGGCATCAATCTATAGACTAATCCACATGATGATAGGAAGACTAATGGGGCTGGTTTGATGGCAACCAAGTGACAATGACAACTAGAATGTAAGTTTCTTCTTTTTTTTAAAAATGTAAGGTTAAACCTTTTGTAAATCTCCCCGTGTGAGCCACATTCAAGTAATAACTGTAACGTGTCCCCCCTGTCCACTTGTAGGACACGTCTTAGCAGCCCATCGAGAAGAGAGTCTAGAAAGCGCCGCCCGGCACTCACAAGGAATGTCATGGGATTTGCGATCTAGGTCTTCCCGAGTCTGCCACGAAGCGGAAGCATTCCGGCCATTCCCACTTAGGACCGACCTAAATCAGGGTTTTCCTAATGGTCAAGTTCCTAGGAGGTAGCTAGCGTCGAGTGCCCCAAATGAACCACTTTGCTTAGAACATCAGGGTCGAAGTGGATTTATACTGCACTTGGTTCAAGGAGAATGGGTAACAAGAGGGATGCGAAGCTCAACCTCTCTTCCCGTAAGGCATAGTCCCATTCCATTCCCCAAAAACAACATAAATCAGGACTCTAGCTCTATAGTTTCTAGGTCATTATTACCTCGCTGTCAAATCCTTTGAGAAAAGTTCCCGGCCAATCGGGACCACCCTTTCGTAGGACGAACCCAGGGTCATGTCCATTGCACTTTCCTCAGGTTGCTTTAGTTATCTAATTACCTACCACATTTAGTTTGACAAGCAAAAAGAGCTTCCTTAATTAGCCAATTAATCACTAGTTCATTCATATAACTTAGGCACTAACATAAAAAAACATTGTCAAGCAAGTTCCTTTTTCAACGTTTGATCTTTATTTATCAGTCTTTGGAATACATCAAATAAACCTGCCCGAAGGCTATTCCAACAATCCTCAGGGATCGCTATTCCAAGTTTCGACCATTGACTAGTATGCGAGCCTCAAAATCCCATCTCGAGTCACGTCGGCCTCTTGTGCAGGATCCGGAGGCAAGGGATTCATGGCAAGAGCCTCCCCTAGCACCCAAGCGTCCTCCTGCTCTCCAAGCAGCACCCATGGAGAGACCTCTTGCGACGGGTTCCGTCCACGTCCCCGACGCGGCTAACAACCTCCTTGGATAGGGTTAGGTAGACAGTCGGAGGTAACTGGTACTGCCTCTCCCTCCAGGCTTTCAACTTGAAGCATTAGTTATTTTTCCTGAATTAGTTCCTTGAGCAAAGAAGTACAAACAGTGCACCTAAGTGTACAATCACGAGCATTCCAGTGGTCGTTTGTATGGCCAACTGCTAAGGTGTGACTCCTTCTCCCCGAATGCTTCTAGCATTCGATCCTGGATCAATCGCGACTTGGCAAGATCCCAAGGGGTTTGTAAGCTGAGTTTCTTATTTACCCTCTTTCCTTGGGTTAGGTTTTATACCCTGTTGACCCAAATTGTCAATACCTTAGGTTTCCTTATATTAAGATCAATAAATCTTGCGCAAACTGGTCACCCTAACTTGGTTGATCAACTGCTTTCTTGGCAAATTCGTAACTCCCCTAGCTTGGCAGATAAGTCCAAGGAAGAGTGATGTAGCAGGATGACTACTCATCCTCTAGAAAATTAAACTTGTACTTAGAACTCGCCAAACTTGGTCTAAGGAGTGGCAATACTATTTCGTGATTTAGACATAAGACCATATGACGTTGCAGCTTGTTGCACGAGATAGATATCAGCACCTAACTTGTGGGATTATTTTCTCATCATACGGTATTCCTTGATCAAGAATACCTTTGATCAAGATGTAGGGTTTGGGAGTCCTATTGACTCAAACCCTACTAGGCTGATGGTCGTTTTGGCCCTAGGGTTCCTAAATTCCTTATTGCAGAGGTCTAGTATTTGGTCAAATAATCCTGAGGGTGGGAACCCTAGATCATTCTTGCACAGCAATTAAATAATCCTAACATTTCGTGGATGTGGGTAGGACCTTTAAGATTGGAAGTATTAAATCGGCATCCCAGTGCGATACTAGGAAGAATTTTATCATAGCTTAACCCTACCTAGCACATTGAGGTGATCATCATATGCTAACTAATCATACCTTTATGATTCTCATGTAAGCTACTCAATTATACGCGAATTACTTAGTTGATCTAACCAACCCATGATTAAAGATGATATTCCCTTTTAAAGATGCAAATACTTTCTAAAAGGTGTAAGTAACTGCAAGTCGAGTGAGACGTATCATTCCATGCAATTTCAAGACCAAAGACCTTTTTGCCTTTATGCAACTAAAGGATCTCTAGTGATCTTTCTTCCCCTTGCCCTATACTATAATGATTGACATTCAGAGCTAACTCTTATAAACCCTACATTGATGCAACGAAATAAAAGCTTTAATATTTTTAATGAAGATGCATTCAAACTTTGATAAAAGAACTCCATGCATGAGCAAATGCCATGAGTCCATCATTGATTTAATCCTTCCTTTAGCACTGAACCCAACCTAAAATGTAACTATCATCGCGTGCAATTTGCAAAGTTCATAAATCCTTTCAATGCATTGCGACTATTTGGACATCATTTAATGGGCATCTACGATTTTCTTATACACGAGTCACAACTAGGGAATTATTACATAAATGCATTATGTGTTATATACCCTGTCCTTTGCGCAATGCAACAAGGATGCCTTTGCACAATTTTGACTTTTTACTTATGCATCATACGTTCAGAATTGCAACTACCCTTGACCACGGAAGTGCAAGCAATTGCAAATACACGACATGCAACTAAGCTTTGTAGATCGAATGAGTATATAAATTTCCCAATGCATTTAAACTTTCCTACAAGAATTAAACATGCTTAATGCAACCTTTCCATGCCGGGTTAATTTTCGGAACCTAGGCATTCAATACCGGTGCATTGTCCACCCTCGTACTTTGGGTGGAAGCTCCACCGTGCACTCCTCTCGTCTTTTGCTTGGAAGCCATTGATGAATTAAATCTCGGCTCAGCAACTCTCCCTTGGTCCCCCTTTTTTAATTTCTGAAATTGCCTTCAGTTCGGGATCTCCCTCGCAGCACAAGAATTAGGCCTTGGGGAATAGGGATTTAAAAACCCGGGAGGCACAGTGTGAACTAGGCCTAGGGAAGCTTCAATAGAAGCTTCCAACCTTTTAGAAGAACATGGAGATGATGATGACGATGGTGAAGATGATGATGAGGGAGATGATGACTATGATGATGATGATGATGATGATGATGATGATGATGATGATGAGGCGTAGTAGCCTGGCAATGTGGCCTGAACAACGACAGCAGCAGCACGATGATGGCAGTAGCAACAACGGGCATCACACGATGCCTTCCTCTTCCTCCTCAAGCTTGGGAGGGGGGGTTCTTATAGGTTGAGGGTGGGGGGGGTGGCGACACAAGTGGCATGGTGCATGCCCTCCTCTCCATGCCCCTCCACAATTCCAGCTCATACTCTCTCTCCCCGCCATGCAACGGCTGAAGGGGAGGGAGTTTCTAAAAAAATTTACAAATAATCCTTTATCCTTTTTCCCTTGGAGGGGTGTTCCTGCGGTGAACTATGGACTTTGAGCCACGGCTTCCTATGCATGACGCGGGCTGGTGTTTGTTAGTGCACGAGGACGGAGCACTTAAACCCAAGATTTTTTTGTTGTGGGAGGTTACTTTGAATAGCTTTTGCACAGGTCCTAGAGTCATTAATATTTCATTGCAAAAATATTACATTCTCTCCCCCTTAGAGGAATCGAGATGTCCTCATCTCGAGAAGATCTGGGGGCATTGTTGGTTTAGAGTACGTTCATCCATCCAAGTGGCATCCTCTTTGAGATAATCTTTCCACTAGACAAGGTACTCTCTCAAGGTCCTGGATCTCAAATGCCTCTCCCTAACATCTAAGATCCTGTTAGGTCGTAGCTCAAGGACTCCTTGGCTCGACATTGCAACTTGTTGATCATCAAGCACGTGACTAGGGTTAAGCACATACTTTTTCAATAGGCTGATATGGAATACATTATGAACTTTTAGGTTTTCAGGGAGTTGCAGTCTATAAGCATTAGGCACTAGGCACTTGAGAATCTTGTAGGGTCCACAATACCTTGGACTTAGGTTTTTTCATTCACCCAAGGATAGGAAACTCTTCTTTGGACGTACGTAAAGGAAGACCATATCACCTTCAACCAAGGATTTGTCTTGACGTTTCAGGTCTGCGTAAGCCTTCTGTCTGTCCTTGGTGGCTTGAATGTCCTGTCTTATTGATTTGATTTGGTCATCCATGTCTTCCAGCATCTGCTTTGAAGCTTCAACACTAAATGTTGGATCCGAAAAGCTTAGAGGACTACAACAATAGTGCCCATACAATGCTTGAAAAGGGGTCATCTAAATGCTTTGTTGGTAAGAAGCATTGTAGGCAAACTCAACCAGTGGCAAATATTGAATCCACTTTTTGGGTTCGTGACAGCAGTGTGCCCTAAGCATATCTTCAATGACTTGGTTGACTCATTCTGTTTGACCATCAGTTTGGGGATTATAAGTTGTATTGAAATAGAGTTGAGTCCCAATGGCCTCAAAGATAGCCCTCCAGAAGTGTGATGTGAAGAGAGAGTCACGATCACTAATGATTCTTTTGGGTAACCCATGTAGTTTGAAAATCTCCTTGATGAATAACCTTGCGATGTCTGAGGCTTTATAGTTTGTCTTAACAGGGAAAAGATGTGCAACCTTGGTGAGCATATCTACCACGACCATAATGTAGTTGTATCCTCCCTGAACTTGGGAAAGGCCAACAACAAAGTCCATACTAATGAATTCCCATTTCATTTGGGGAATGTCAAGTGGTTGCAATTTCCCTGGCATTTTGACATGTTCGGCCTTAATGCGTTGACAAGACAAACATTCCGTGACATATTTGAGAACGTCACCTTTGAGCCTATCCCAATGATAGCTCTTTATGACCGTGTTAAGGGTCTTGGGATAGCCAGGATGTCCTGAGAAAGGGGAGTCATGGGCTTCCCAAAGTATCTTCTACTTGAGTGATTGGCTTTCGGGAATACATAATCTTGTCCTAAAGTAGACAAGTCCGCTATGGATAGAGAATTCTTGTGTTTACAGCAACACGAAGAAAGCAAAATCAAATAAAAAAGATGTAGGGCAAAGGCGGAAAAAAGGTAGCTCGATTGAAGAAAGAGAAGGAGAAAAGGACAAAAGCGCAAGGGCAACCTTAAAAAGTCCAAGGCAAACGCAAAAGGGGAAAGGTGCATTTTAAAATACAAAGGCACACCCTGAAATCTTGTAAAAGAGTACTAGGTGGTGGAAAATCCAGAAAGCTAAAACAAAAGACAAAGACAAAGGCCAAGGCAAAGAGAAACGGAAGACAAAGGCGTACAAGGAAAAGCGCAAGTCAAAACTTTTGTAAAGAGCTCAAGCGCATCATGGTTTAATTCAAGGAGCGCCTCTCACCCGTACAATTTGTAAATGTAGACAGGTGGTGGAAAGGAAACTAGGAAGATAGAAGGACAATGAGAAAAAGGGCCTAGGCTACGGCCGGCCATGTAAAAAAAGGGAAAAGGGGATGACCACCCAAAAGGGATTTAGGGTTTTGTATATAAAGTTGAAAAGTGAATGAGAAGCTCATTCTTGTGTGTGGCCAAAAGTATCTCTCCTCTTCTTCTTCTTCTTCTTGTTCTTGCTTGCTTGAGCTTGTGCTTGAGAGAGGGAGTGTGAGAGTGTGAGGGAGTAAGTGTGTGAGGGTGAGGGACCGTGGGGTGGAGAAGCTCTCCATCTTCTCCTCTCTTTTTCTCTTCTATTCTCTTCTCTTATCTTGCTCGCGGCGATGGAGCTTGGAGCTTGGAGAGGGAGGATTGAGCTTGCTTGAAGCTTGCACTTGGATCGTGGAGCTATCGGAGTGTGCAGGAGAGGAGGTAACTCGAACGGCATGGAGGTAAGCTCACTACACCCGTAGATATGGATGGTGCGTTAGCTATGTGAGAGGTAGCCATTAGTGCTCGGCTTGGAACGCTTGAAACAATAAGTGGTCAGTGGGTCCTGGCGGTTGAGCAAAAGCTGCCACATTTCGGTTCCGTTGTCGGGACAAACGGATTCAAGCCTTGAGCACTTGCGCGCTTCGAATCGAGCATTGAAGTAGGGTTTTCCCCGAACCGGTGCTTGAGATAGGTAGGAAGTGAGGGGGTTGAAGACGGTATTCGATCTCCTTAGCAAGTAGATTTATGTTGTGAGATGGAGTAGTGTAGATATTTACTTTGTGAGTTGGATGTGTTAGAGTAGGAGAAAACAGAGAAAATAAGTGTTAGGGTTTACTGTTGCAAAACAAGGTAAAACAGGGTAAAAATTGTACAAAAAATGGTAAAAAGCTCACTTGGGATGCCTAAGGTTGCCAAGTGAGTGATTGGGGGCGTCAACACCATACCCGGGAAGGGGCATAAGAAGAGGCCAAGGGAGGACTCATTTGCAACCATTTTAGAGAGAGAGAGAGAGGGAGAGAGAGAGCCATCACACAATTCGCTCCGATCTTGCCATCGACGAGCCTACTGCGCTACCCAGGTATATGAGCCCCTCCCCTCTATCCCCCTAGATAGGATATGGAAGTTTATGCTTGCTATGATTGGGTAAAACACATGAATCGAGCTAAATCAGCACCTCGCTATAGTCATCACGCCGTGTTCGGCCCATTTGAGCGGCCGCTTCTAGGCCGAGTCCCAGAATCGGCCCTTGGCCCTCTTCCGCTCGGCCCACTCGGCCCGAAACCCTAATCGGCCCCCGGCCTAGACCTACTCGGCCCGTCCAAGTGACCCACATGGACCATCGACCAATTCAGCTCTTTGCCACGTGTCAACTTCGGCCTTCGGCCCAATTGCCTCGGCCCGATTGCCTCAGCTCGAATGCCTCGGCCCGCCCGAGCGACCTCGTTCGAATTGACCACTCGGCCCATCTGAGCCAATCTGTCCGAGTAACTTCGTCCGAGTCCACTTCTCAGCCCATCCGAGCCTACCTTGTCCAAGTCCCAAATTCAGCCCTTGGCCCATGTGCCTCGGCCTGTCCGACTGATCCACTCGGACCCTGCAATTCGGACCAGCTAGGCCGAGTGGAAAAATTTATCAAATTCTCAAAATTTTGACCTGACCCGATTGGAGCTCAGCAGCATAAACTGTCTAAAGTCCCTTTGACTCTCGGAAGTCAATTCTGACACTTCAAATAGACAGAATCGTAGGGAGCAACCGCTTGACAGCTTGAAGTAGGCAGCAACAAGACCCGGAGACCTAGATGCAAAATTAGACATAAATTAATGAAGTTATGAGAGAATGCCTGCAATCCAATGGATTTATGAATCCTAATTATGATCACCTTGGATTTCACAAAGGGAAGTACCTAGGGCTTTATCTTAACAAAAAAAAGAATCATATACTAGATGATTATCATGGTAGGAAGCATAAGAAGAATCTAGATGATCACCCTAGATAGAGACATGATAAGACACTGGAGACCAATCCCAAAGGCTATAAAAGCCAAAAAAAATTGTTGAGTCCACAATAGTGGAAGGGAACATGCCAGTAGTTTTGGTTGTTTTGAACTCAATCCAATTGCGGTACCGGTCATAAGCAATGTATTTTCAAATTGATAGATGTTTGTTTTAATGGTCGCAAGAGATGCATTAGGCTCCGTACCTTGTGGTGCTAGAATAGGTCATTGAAAAGGATAAATCACATCTCAAATATTCAAAGATGAAGTTTGTGAAGTGTTTGTATCAAAGGGAGTTAAATTGCACCTAGTTGCTATGTGATGAATCCATGCATAGCATAAGCAACATATGGGACACTAAAGTATTGAGCATCGATGAGTCTTTGATTAATCTTTACCGAGGATAATATTGTTTAAAGTTCGCAAATGCATATGCACGGTACATACATGGGAGAGATTATGTTAACTTTACATCGATGACATGCGACTCCTTGCCTTAGGAGAAAGGAAGATAAAGCTAAGAAAAAATATTGCATAGTAGGGAAATGCTAAAAGATAATTGTCACTTAGAGAAGAGGCGTAAATGCTCTTGCTAGATTGATTAATTTGCATTGGAATGATAAGACTTATGTCATGTATAGTATTGGAACCTTTAGCATATGCCTTAGGCTAAAGGAGGGAATATTAAGTAAATTCTACTCTTTGGCCCCAAGGGGGAGAGCAAAAATGCTATGGAATTATTGTCGCATCTATTAGTATATTGTTTGGAAAAAATATAATTATTTTTGTTAGTTGATTGAACAACACCCTAAATGTTTTTCTTTCAATCAAGGGATTGTTGCATTGTGATTTGGATAAATATTCCAAGGCTTGTGTTGATGGCAAATGCATGGCAGGGGTCTGTAATGACAAGTTGCCATGGGAATAAATGAATGTTTTTCTAGAATATGATATTAGGGTTGATTGCTTTGATTGTGCTTGAATTTTAATTGGATTAATTATGGAAGGATATTTTGCATGTGTGGATCATCTCCAAGATCACATCGCGGATTATCTCGAGAGGGCACTGCTCGATTCATAGGCCGATGGTCGAGTGGTGAAAAGGCCAACCACGAAAATGGCATCGCACTCCTAGGCTGCTTGTGGGTCAGGTGGAGCTCGGACACCCCTTGCCTATCCAGAATGGAGTTGGAGATCCATGTGAGCCCAATGTTTGGGACATTGGAAGATCCTAGTCTAGATAAAGGATGGAAATTTTGGTGCGACCGGGTAATTCTGTTGGACAGAAGGGATACATAATTCTCCTGTATGGGCAGGAGACAAAGATTAACTTAAAGATAAGTTAAGGAACTTGTTTGATAAAAGGACTGCTTGTTTTGATTTTGTGCATGTGTTGTAAGTTACGTGAACGAACTCTGTGCCCTAAAAGGCTTAATTAATGAAGCTAATTTTAAATGTCGCACATAAATGTGGTAGGACATAATTAGACAACTAAAGCTATCAAGGGAAGCGGGTGGATGGAATCCCCCGACGGGTCCTGGGTGGTCCTAGAGAACTGGGAGGCTTCTCACAAGGATTTACCATCGGATGACTTTAGGTATTGTTAAGTTAGAACTCGATTCATGTTGTTTTAGGGGACTGGAATGGGACTATGCCCTACGGGCAGAGAGGTTGAGCAATGCATCCCTCTCGTTTCCCATTCTCTATGAACCAAGTGCAACATAAATCTGCTTCGACTCTGTTGTTCCTACTCAAAGTGGGCCATCTAGAGCTCGACGCTAGCTACTTCCTAGAGACTTGGCTGATAGGAAAGAAACCCTCACTTCAAGTCAATCCTAAGTGGGAACAACCGGATACTTCCACTTCGGGGCAGACTCGGGAAGACCTAGATCGCAAACCCTATGACATTCCTTGCGAGTGCCAGGTGGCACTTTCTAGACTCCCCTCTTGATGGGCTACTAAGATGTGTCCCACAAGTGGTCAAGCGGACACGTTACAGGACAAAGATTAACTTAAAGATAAGTTAAGTAACTTGTTTGATAAAAGGACTGCTTGTTTTGTTTTTGTGCATGTGTTGTAAATTACGTGAACAAACTATGTGCCCTAAAAGGCTTAATTAATGAAGTTGATTTTAAATGTCACACATAAATGTGGTAGGCCCTAATTAGACAACCAAAGCTATCAAGGGAAGCGGATGGACGGAATCCCCCGACGGGTCCATCCTACGGCTGGGTGGTCCCAGAGAACTGGGAGGCTTCTCACAAGGATTTACCATCTGATGACTTTAGGTATTGTTAAGTTAGAACCCGATTCATGCCGTTTTAGGGGACCGGAATGGGACTATGCCCTACGGGTAGAGAGGTTGAGCGGTGCATCCCTCTCGTTTCCCATTCTCTATGAACCAAGTGCATCATAAATCTGCTTCCACTCTATTGTTCCTACTCAAAGTGGGTCATCTGGAGCTCGACGCTAGCTACTTCCTAGAGACTTGGCTGATAGGAAAGAAACCCTAACTTCAGGTCGGTCCTAAGTGGCAACGGCCAGATACTTCCGCTTTGGGGGGGGGGCAGACTTGGGAAGACCTAGATCGCAAACCCTGTGACAATCCTTGCAAGTGCCAAGTGACGCTTTCTAGACTCCCCTCCCGATGGACTGCTAAGATGTGTCCCACAAGTGGTCAAGCGGACACGTTACAGTTATTTATAGCCAAAATGGATGCACCAAAGTGTGAGCCACCTAATTCCCCATGGACATGGTATGAAGAACTAATGACCTTCTTGGAGACCAAAGCATCCCTCCGGCCTCATCTCCAGAAGGATTAATGCAAATGACTGGCTCTCCAAAGCTAGCGTTTTGAGACCATAATGGGCTAGTTGTATTATTTCATCCTCTCAAGAGTACTACAAAGAGTAGTCCTCCCAATGGAGCAGTCTATAATTCTAGAGGAAGATCACCAAGGGCTTTTCAACCACCACTTTGCTATAGAGGTGACAATCCACAAAATCTAGCAAGCTAGCCTGTGGTGGTCAACCATGCATGGTGATGCACATAAGTTAGTCCATCATTGTGATTCTTGCTGAAGGTTGGATTATCTTGGTGCCAATCATTAGAGCACAAAAGCAAGTAAGTAAGAAATGAATATGATGCTCTTTAACCTTGCTTAATTTACCTTAGGTTATAACCACAAGAGGCTCCTAAGGCTTGCAAGGCTATAGTATCCGATTATAGTGGAACTTAGTTAGCAGAAAGAACATTATATATACTAGAGATAAGTCCTTCAAGGCTTTCTCACTATGATTTTTGGCATCTGATGTCATTTTAGCCTCCATTTCGGAGCTACAAGTTGTCATGATATCACTTTTTGGATTTGTTGAAGTTTTGATTGTGTCTGCCATTCATAGGTATACAAGTTACAATTTTTAAATCTGTAAAGTTTAGGTATTTGCTCAATTGTTGCATACACAAAAGGCATCTTCCCTATGGATTCTAAATTATAGTTGTTATTGTAGCGACTTCCTCATTGTGATTTTTGGCATCTAATGTCATTTCAACCTCTGTTTTGGACCTACAAGTGGTCCTGATATCAGTTTTTGGGTATATTGCATTTTGGTTGTGTCTACCATTTATAGGTATACAAGTTACAAATTTCAAATCTATAAAGTTTCAGGTATTTGCTCAATTGTTGCAAACACAAAAGGCATTTGCATGTGGATTGTAGACTATAGTTGTTATTGTGCAGTCGGTGGAAAAGGCTATGTGTTTAGTTGTGGTGCACATGGTATCAGCGTACTTACAAATCTTAGGTTTTGCAAGGTTTTCAAATTTGCCAAAATGTTTGACAAGTTCAACCAGATTTTCAGTGAGAAGCTTGATAAAAACAATTATCCTACATGAAAGTTCAAGATGACTATCAAGACCTAAAACGGGCCCCACACTATCTCTAAGGCACTAGCCATGCCTCTACCACTCACCTCAAACTACCCCACACTGTCTCGTTGCTAGAGGAGCATCTAAGAACTTTTTGTTTGTATGTTTTGTAGTCCAACCGATATCCTTCTCCACACTCCCTAAAGGGATACCCTAAACATATTAGTGTTATACACCGCGTAAGCACACACAAAGGGAGCACCCCTTAGCTGATCACTATGGCTCCACTACAGCTCTCCTACACCTCGGTGATTGGCCCCAAGATGCGTCGTGTTGAACATAGAACACATTCAAAATAAACTCCACTATTTTGATAAATCAATATAGGGAATAATAGATAAACCTCATTGAATATCCCCCAAAGAATCAAATCTCTAACCCTACAGCTTGGGATACCTCGCACTCTCTACGTAGGTCATTGCTCATACATACAGGTGCTATGCATTCAGGATATAATACCATATGGTGCGTGCAATACAATTGTGTATGACCACCATGCTCAAACAAGTTTATTCATTAACAATCAGCATCTTGAAAGTGTGAGAACAGTTCTTTTCATGCTTTTCTTCTAATACATGATTGCTTCATTGCTTAGAGCTAGTAGTATTGAACTTTCTCGTGCTGTTAGACCCTTTTAATTTTAGTAAACAATGAACCCTATATAATATGCATCATAAAATATTAGAATTCAACAGGTTTAAGGTGTATTTTTCTTTTATGAAAACAATAAAAACCCACTTTAACAAAGAGATAGGGCTGAATTAAGGCTAAACCTCATGCTTTACTCTATCATACATTCACAAACATAAATCTTATTTTCCCTTATTTTTTGGATGCAAAAAAACCTATTTTTCCTCTTTTTTATTTTTTCTATTTAATTAAAGAAAATTACATATATTTAATTATTTCTTAGTTTAGATTCATTTATCTTATTGAGAATGATTTTCTTATCATGTTTCAACCCATAGGAACAACATATGCACAACAAAAACCCAAAAATTGCATAATTTCTCTTAAATCACATTGTCTCGGGTTTTGCATGTTTAGCATAAACTATTATATGACTGATTTTTTGTGATTTCTTCAACAGGACTAATAAATCAAAGCATTAGGAATAAAATACAATAATTTTTAATAATTTTAACCAAAATTTATCATAAAAGGATGAAATCGATGAAGGGTCACCAATGGTGCATTTATGAGCCAATAAGTGCAGAAGCAATAAAGACCATTGGCATAGCACATTGGCAGAGGAAATATCACAGTAGTCAATAGGCCATATAAGGAGGAAACATGCACAAGCAGAAGGTTTCGAGCGATCAAAGCTCAACTGCTAGATGTTATGTGCATCCCTTAAACTTGTCCTTTGATTGGCATCCTAAGTGCTACTACAATAGCAAAGTTGTCTCTTTTGTATGTCTCAAGTCATGAATTTTAGCATTAGTATAGCCATAGTGTATGTATCATGGTTGTCTTGAGTGTATGAGGATTGTGATGTTTCATATATACTTCCTCTTCTAAAAGTTTCATTCAAGAAAGCATTCTTGACATCCATTTGATGTAAAGTCAAGCCATAAATCAAAGTCGAGGCAATCACCAATCTAGCTATAGTCATCTTCACAAACAACTAGACTAAATATATTCTCATAGTTCAATCCATATGTCTATGCATAACCCTTTGGAACCAATATTTCTTTGTATATTTCCAAAAAACCATTCAACTTGTATATACTTCCTCTTCCAAAAGTTTCATTCAAGAAAGCATTCTTGGCATACATTTGATATAAATTCAAGCCATAAATCAAAGTCGGTCTAGCTATAGTCATCTTCACAAACAACTAGACTTAATATATTCTCATAGTTCAATCCATATGTCTATGCATAACCCTTTGTAACCAATCTTTCTTTGTATATTTCCAAAAAACCATTCAACTTGTATTTAACTTTATAAACCCACTTGCAACCAATTGCTTGTCAAGATTGTGGGAGAGAAGGAAGGAGTCTCGCTTGAAGCTTTCTTGCTTGCACAATGGGGGAAGACACACAAGGGTGGAGGCTGAAAACAGTTTTCCTATTCTTAGTTGTGTAAGCCAAAAGAAATCTAGTACAAAGAAATAGAAGAACCCTATATATGGGTCTCAAACCAAACTCAACTAACTAAGGTGGCATACTAACTGAGCCACGAACTAGAGTAGATAAGGATAGCTATCATGTAGCTATTATTCATGGGCGGTGTACCAACCGCGTCTGCAACTGACAAGTCGGTGACATAAATACACAACGGTCACCCTGGCGTATCACGAGTGGAGCTCGATATCTCAACACTCCCCCTCGAGCCCAATCCCAATTCCTGCACACCAAGGAGGTCTCTGAACTTGCGCAGCTTCTCTGCGCCCAATGCCTTCGTGAATATGTCAGCTACCTGATCCTCTGTGCTGACATAAACTAGATCAATAAGACCTAGTAAAACCCTCTCTCGTACATAGTGATAATGCACCTCAATGTGCTTTGTTCTAGCATGATAGACTGGGTTATTTGCCAAGTGTATACTACTCATGTTGTCACAATAAATGACAACTGGTCCATCTGTAGACTGATGCATATCATAAAGTAGCTTATGGAACCAAGCTACGTCACATGCAGCCATTGTTGCACCCCTGTACTCAGCCTCTGTGCTTGACAAGGCAACTATAGGCTGTTTCTTGCTGCTCCAAGTGACTGTAGCACTCCCAAAAGAGAACACATATTGAGTGGTAGATCGTCTATCAGAAATACTACCAGCCCAATTAGCATCAGTGTATCCATGCAACTGTATCTGAACCCCAGTCTCATAAAATAGTCCATATTGCAATGTGGACTTCACATACCTGAATATGCATCTAGCCGCATCCAAATGTGGTTTCCTTGGAGCCTGCATAAACTGACTTACCAATCCAACATCATAGCTCAAATCTGGCCTGGTAATAGTCATATAAATCAAACTTCCTACTATGCGTCTGTACATAGTAGGGTCTTCTAGAAGCTCACCTGCATCTGTGCTCAGCTTCACATTCTGCTCCAAAGGAACTGAAATAGGCTTACAGCCTGTCATCCCATATTTGGACAGCATGTCCAATCCATACTGCCTCTGCAAGAGCTGTATCCCACTTGGTGATCTAATCACCTCAATGCCCAAGAAATAACGCAGCTCTCCCAAATCCTTCGTCTCAAACTTCTACTTCAATAGCATTTTCACATGAAGGATATCTTCATCACTGTCACCTGTCATAATCAAATCATCAACATAAATGACAAGTAGCATAATACCTTTCTCTGTTTTTCTCACATAAAGTGAGAAATCTGCCTTGGAAATCTGAAAGCCAATAGTGACAAGATACTGTCCTATCTTGTCAGACCATGCTCTAGGTGCTTGCTTCAAGCCATACAAGGCTTTCTTCAACCTGCAAACAAACTCAGGATGAACAGCATGCACATAACCTGGTGGCTGCTCCATATAGACCTCTTCTTGCAAATCACCATGCAAGAAGGCATTCTTTACATCCATTTGATGTAAAGACCATCCCTTTGATGCAGCCATAGCAATGACTGCTCTTACGGTTGCCATCCTTGCAACCGGACTGAATGTTTCTTCATAGTCAATGCCATATGTTTGTGCATACCCCTTGACTACTAATCTTGCCTTGTATCTATTCACAGAACCATCTGCATTGTGCTTCACCTTATAAACCCACTTACAGCCAATTGCATTTTTACCTTTAGGCAAAGGTACCAATTCCCATGTAGCATTTGCTTCCAAGGCATCCATTTCTTCATCCATGGCTTTCTCCCATTTTTCTTTTCCCATGGCTTCCTCAAAAGAAGTGGGTTCTGGTTCCTGTATCACTTTAACCATATATGCATAGTGAATGGTTGTAAATCCATCATATTTCAGCCTATCCATAGGATACCTAGCTCTCGTAGACCTGCGCAAAGTAGGTTCACTCCCAGGTGCTCTCAAAACATCCCTGGTCTTCCTTAGTCCAGGTGTAACAATAGAAGGAATACCCAACTCATCATCAATGCTCTGTTCTGAGCCACTGGATTCACCATCCACATAAGAGTGGCCTGCATTCACATCAAACATGGGCTGATCAACCTTCTCTTTTCCTTTTCGTGATACCTGCATACCACTATCTGCATTACTTTGAGAAGATTCTCATGATCTCAATCTGCCTGTCCATAGCGAAGAATGTGAACCACTACTAGAGGACGCTCCAGGTCCACTAATATTTTGTGACTGCTGCTGTGAATTTTGTGCAGCATTACCATTTTGTGCATCTACATCATCAATCACATTTACTGGTTTATACCAGCTACTCATCTCATCAAAAACAACATCTCTGCTCACTGTAAACTTACGAGTAGAAGGGTTATAGCATCTATACCATTTTTGCTGCAGAGAGTAACCAATAAAGATGCACTTCTCAGCTTTTGGATCCAACTTGGATCTCAACTCATCTGGCACATGTACATAGGCAATGCAACCAAAAATTTTCATATGAGAAATATTTGGTTTCCTACCAGTATACCTCTCCTCTGGAGTCATTCCATGTATTGCTGCAGTGGGAGTCCTATTCATTATGTAGACTGCTGTAGCAACTGCTTCAGCCCAATAAAAATCTGGCAAGTCTTTTTCATTGAGCATGGCACGAGATACCTCTCCAATATGCTTGTTTTTTCTTTCTGCAATTCCATTTTGTTGTGGGATATGACTGTATGAATATTGCTGCTTTATGCCATGCTCCTGCAGGAACCTTGCAAACTCATTTGAGAGGTACTCTCCCCCTCCATCTGACCTTAGGCATTTTATCTACAAGCCTGTTTCTTTTTCAACCATAGCTTTAAGAGTTTTGAAATGCCCAAAAACTTCACTTTTCTTTTTCATAAAATACACCCAAACTTTTCTGCTATAGTCATCAATAAAACTGACAAAATAATGACAGCCTCCAAGAGATGTAGCTTTAGTAGTCCACACATCAGAGTGGATTAATTCCAATGGCTTCTTACTCTCTTGAACATGTCTAGGAAATGGTTTCCTTGCCTGTTTTCCAAACTGACAGGCTTCACATACCTTATGCATTTCTGCAACCTTGAATTTCGGCAAACCTGCAACAATATTTTGGGCCTGCATTGATTTAAGTCGCTGTACATTAACATGACCAATGCGTTTATGCCAGATATCAATATCTGCAACTATACCGGTCCCATGTGCAAACATTGCTGCACTCAATTCAGACATGTCTGCATCCAATGTAAACATTCTGCCCTTCTTCTTTCCTTTTGCTATCAAGCGACCTTTATTTTTCATATCCTCAACAAAGCATCCATGAGGATTAAATCTGACCTGCAAGCCCTGCTCAACCATTTGACCAATAGGAACCAGATTCTTGGTGATATTCGGGACATGAAATACATCGGACAGGTATTTCTTTTTCCCATCCTGCATAGACAAAGGAATTTTTCCAATCTGCACAATAGGATGTGCAGTATCATCACCAGTCTCCACAAATCCTGGTTTTTCCATTTTCCTTGTATCCTCCATCCATTCTGCATGACCTGTCATATGGTTTGATGCACCTGAGTCAACATACCATACATCGTTGCTTTCTTCTGCACTTGTCACAGAATTGTTCATGTGCTGCACCATAAACAGATGCTCATTTCTGTCATCACCCTGTCTACTAGAGGATGCATAATTTCCTTGTTGCAGTTTTCCATTCATGATGTCATTCTGCTTTTTATAGCAGTCTTTAGCCATATGACCCATTTTACCACAATAGTAGCATTCAACATTACTGTTTGCATTTTGGCCTCTTTGCCATCCACCACGACCTCTTTGGCTCCCCCTGCCTCTAGAGTTACCGCGTCCTCCTCCATAGGACTGGTTTTCTTGAGTTTGCTGCATATTCTGATTTCTACCACGGCCTCCATATCGGCCTCCTCTACCTCTGCCTCTACCTCTTCCAGTATTTGAGTAGAAGACAACTTCTTTTGAAGTTCCTCCTGAAGAAGATGTACCACCATTTCTTTGCTCCTCAGAAATTAGAAGAGCAATCAGCTCCTCAAAATCAAGAAATCTTTCACGAACTGAAATGGATGTCCGAAACTGTGCATAATCCTTTCCTAGACCATTCAAGGTCACAGAAACTAAATCATCATCTTCCACTGGTGACCCAATGGAAGCAAGTGCATCTGCAATCTTCTTCACCTTCATGTGGTAGTCGTTGATGCTCATATTTTCTCTTTGCACATTGTGCAACTCTTGCTTGAGCTGCATTTTCCTGGCTTGCGTATTTGTGCTATACATTTTTGACAAAGTATCCCATGCCTCCTTTGGCGTACTTGCATCCTGAATATGCACAATCATAGAGTCTGAAATGCTAATAGACAGCCAATACATAACTTTCCTGGCTCTCTCATGCCATGCTTTAAATGCCTGCATTTGCTGTTGATTGGGAACATCAGGAAGAACTGGATCTTCTTCATTTCCTGCAACAAATTCCCAATATCCTTTTCCCATAAGGAAATTCGTCATTCTAAACTTCCATGCTTGGAAGTTGTTCTTGTCAAGCTTTTCAGTGACAATCTGTGAAAGAGAATCAGATGCCATTACAGAAGACTGCAAAAAATTCTGTCACTGCAAAAACCACAGCTTCACCCTCACAAGGGAAAATCTGCAAAACTGGCGAAGGTGGTATTTGACCACACAGTCACTTCCTAGTGACAATTTTGCATCAACAGGCAACAGGGATGATTCTGTAACTCCCAATGTCTCTGTGCACAAGCATACAATGCAATTTTTACAGTAACTATTCACCGACCTGTAGAACAGTGGCTGCACAGCATAAAACTGGGCCTTTTCCTGAGTGCGTGCAGAAAACTTCCGCCTCCAAAACAGGCCCCGAAATGGCCTCAAATAAAAAAAACAAGGTCGCCATGGGCTAAAGCCCTCTCCCGCAGCATATACTGCCCTCTTGCTTCACCGCGAAGGGCGTCTCAACCTGAGACAATGCACTCCTGCACTTTTCGGCTGTACTACCTGGAGAGATCTGCTCCCAAAACAGAAAATGAAAGCAACACTGCTCCTCTTACCAGAACACCGCGAGCTTGGCTTGCTTTCTTGAGCTCCTTACCACGAACAAGGCTCTGATACCATGTCAAGATTGTGGGAGAGAAGGAAGGAGTCTCGCTTGAAGCTTTCTTGCTTGCACAATGGGGGAAGACACACAAGGGTGGAGGCTGAAAACAGTTTTCCTCTTCTTAGTTGTGTAAGCCAAAAGAACTCTAGTACAAAGAAATAGAAGAACCCTATATATGGGTCTCAAACCAAACTCAACTAACTAAGGTGGCATACTAACTGAGCCACGAACTAGAGTAGATAAGGATAGCTATCATGTAGCTAGTCTTGCCTAGATGAAGAGAAGAGAAACCATACTGAAGGAACTTCAGCAATCACTTCCCGTGAGCAAGTGGTAGTCCATACCGCTTCTACTAAGTGCTCCTTCTATCACAAAAAAGGACATATTGTAAGCAATTGCTAGAAGAAATACCCTGACAAAATGAAGTGCAACAAATGCAAAAAGACCGGGCATATCACCAGTAAGTGTCCCATTGTTCCACTAGTATCTAAGGAATTGGAGGCCAATTTTTCCTCCCAATCCACAAATGATCGACTCTTTTGAGTCTTGTAGCATCCCCTACCTATGATATCCTTGTAGCTTGATTTATAAAGGCATCCAAGTTGATTGAGGGGGGGAACTTTAACATGTCTTGTGATGCAATGCCACCCTGGAATTGAGGAGGGGTGTTACAATATAGGCATGGGAATTCACCTTAAGCAATATGAGGGCTGATGGATGAAAATGAACTTAAGGGGCAGGGGAAACCCTAACCCTAGCTAGGTAGAGGCTATATAAATAGCCTATGGATCACTATCAAGTGAGATAGAGTATACCCAACTTGTACCTTGAGCAACTTAGTAAACAAGATTTTGTTCTTGTACTTTGAGCTCCTATCTCCCTCGTGTGCACACCTTTCTTGCTGCAACTCTACTCTTTCACAAATCTACCATTCCAGTTGGGATTGCAATAGGTTGCACCGCCATGGTAACAACCGGACTCACTAAAGGAGTTTGAACAATCCAAACTATCACTCAACTCAAAGTGGACACTGATTACAAGGGGGGAAGTACTAGAGCTTCCTCCCCCCAATGGACTATGCATCGAGCTAGGGTTACTAAGACCCTGCCCTTGTAAGGATATTGGACCATTCCTTTAAAAAGAATATCTTCTATTTATTTCGGCCCTCCGTCTAACCCCTTCACCTCTTTCTTGCTGTTGAAGCTTGGCTTGACTGTCTTGTGAGTCTATCTCACTATTTTTTGGCATACACTAATGAATTGGTCCCAATTAACCAAGATTCAGAAACCGCCACTTATTAGCAACTCCCACCAAATGCACAACCTATTGGGACCTAAAACAGTCCCAACATTGGCTACAAGCACTAGCCGGCCTCTCTATACTCAAAAAAACCACACCCCCTCGGCCTCCCAGCTAGGAGCGTATAAGGGACACACTGCCCTAATTGCTATTGTGAATCTTGCATTTGTTTTGAGATGTAGTCCAATGATAAACCCCCACACTCCTCAAAGGGAATCCCTACACATAGATCATGTCAAACACCTCAGAATCACAAACAAAAGGAAGCACCACTCCAGCTAAATGTTGTGGCCCCACTGCAACTCTCATACACCTCAGGGATTGGCCCCTCAATGTGCCGCTAATACAAATAACACATGTGTCACAAAATCCACTCTTATTTTAAAATGACCTAAGAGATAAGATATTTCCTCACTTGAAATTTTTCCAAGGAACCCAAACGCCTAAACCTACAACTTCCTTAGGTATCCCACAACTCAGTGTGGGCTATAAGTAAAGGCAACCAATTGCAATGCATCCAGGAGTTACCATGTGATATGCACAATGCAACTATGAATGCCATAGTGCTTAAACATTTTATGATTCATAAATCAATTTTATGAAGTACAACAAACATTTCTTTTAATGATTTCAACCTAAATGTTGTGCTTTGTTGCTAAGGGTCAGCCCTAAGCATCCTCATGTGGCTTAACCCCTTTTAAACTTAATTTATACACGTCCTATATTTTATGCACAAAAAAAATAGATCAGAATTTCAAATGTTCTCAGCAACTATTCAGCATCAAATCCCCTCTTTCCCCCTACAGTTTAGGTTGTGCATCGTTGATAGGTGTAAAGAGCAATTTTCCAAGTGTTTTTCTTGTAAAAAGAAGTAAAAACGAACTTTAACATGGAGACACAACTGAACTAAGTATTATCTCTCAATGCTATAGCCATGCCATACATTCATAGACATAAAGCATATTTTTCCTTAATTTTCTAACGTAAAAAACTAATTTTCTCTATTTTTTACTGTTTTTCTTCATTTATTTAAATAAAGAACTATATTTATGATTTATGGATTGAGACTGGCCACAATTACTTAACATTGATTTTATATTCATTTCTATTCCATATGAACTCCAAAATCACAATAAAATCCCCAAAATTTAACATTTTCATGAAAATCGTGTAATTGCAAGTTTTGTGTGTTTTTATGTAAATAATTAAACGACTAATTTTTTTGGTTTTTTTCAAGATTTCTAATAAATATCAACATTTTTCAATCAAATGAATCCATTTACAAACAATTTCATCAAATATCTTTCATAAAACGAATAAAATGAGTGCTTACGCATAGAAACCCAGTTTTGGAGGTGCATAATTAATGGTTGAGAGACTATTGATGCTTATTTTCTACCACTGACGCTCTCTTCAATTTTGATCTGTGATCTACTCTGCTCTGATACAATTATTCCATTAGCATCTTGCATCCAACTCATTTCCTTTTTTCCATGGATTCATGCGCATGAACATCCCTCAAGAGGAGAGAGGAGAGAGAAATGCTAGATTTTCATCTTCCTCCTCATGCAATAATTCTATGATTAGAGACTAGCGACGGGATGTAAAAAATGCAAGAAGATCATGGCTTATGTCTATTGCTCGGGTAGTATGCAGCGTGCCATGGCCATCTCCAGCAAATTATCGTGAAGAAGAGGGCATCATTCTGCTGTCATCGCCATTCCAAACCCCCCTCCCCCCCCCAAAATCACATTTTTAAAAAAATCCCAATTGACCCCCCCAAAAGGGCCATGCCCAAAACTTTAAAACCTTTGGCCATTTTGACTTTTTCACTGGTCCACGGTCTCCCGTCTCAACCATCCTACGCCTGAATTTGGTTTTGAAAAATCTTGCCTGACCCAACTAGACATCTCGAACGGCCAAGAAGCTATCTCTTTTCCATTCTACTATCGAAATAACTACTAAAACTCTATAACCACCACAATGGTCAAAGTTTTGCATTTCTGTCTTCCTTAGTCTCCAAAATTGTCGGATCTTCAGGTTCCGTGTCCATCGGCTTTAAATTCCCGCCTAAGATTTGCACATATCCGCTTCTTTTTGGCACTTCACAGGGCTTTAAAAACTAATCTCAGTGTTGGAAGTGGATCTTACATTGAGTGAGCAAAGTGAAGTAGCCTTAGCAACTTTGTTACTAGCTAGACTGCCAAACGTTAGAACCAAACAAGATATCCATATTTGCAAAGAAACTTGAGAAGTATCAAGTAGGTAACAATACTTACAAATTTGTTGAGCAGTTTGACTAGGAAAAGGGAAGTGCCAAGGTTGGAGAATACCCAATCCAAAACACCAGTTAGAATTTGTGGACAAAGTCAAAGAGTGGGTGAAAGAAGCGCAAGCGTACCTGCAAGATGTAGATCCTATCATGGATGATGAGATTGATGAGCTCTCTAGTGTGACTCCACCTTGAACCCATTTTCTAAATCTTGACAAAGTGAATGGATTTTGGGAGGGCATGGAAATGCACACAGTCTTACCTGTTGTTACATTAGGTGATGCCACACAAAAAGGAATTATGGACATGAGATTAAGAGTTAGTATCCTTAACTACACAGTTTTGCAAGCTTGGGGAAACCCACCAATGGAAACTACATGATTTAGCAAATGGAATGAAAGTCGCACCATTTTGAGTGGTAAAAGATTGGCCTCTAAAGATAATATGATTTCAATTCTTGATTAAATTTATAGTCATGAAGGGGTGGACTACAATATTCTATTAGGTAGGCCATGGATGAGAAATGCTTAAATGATAGAGGATTGGGATAATGGCCCAATATTCTTGGGTAACAAAATAAAAGATATTCGAGTAGAGATGGACACTTGGAAAACCTCACCAATTGACCTTGTTTTGCTATCTCTACAATACTAAGAAGTGACTCACAAGAAAAGTGCAAATATGGACCCTTAACTAAGTATATTCCTTCCCCTAAGTATGAGCGTGATTGGATGCATGTATTGGCAACCATCAACTTGTCATTCTCAGATGATGAGGATGACTATAGGCAAGCTGTAGAAGCGGCTAGTAAACCCAACACAGTCACAACTTTTGAGTTACCCAAGAATGATGCTACATCATCAGTACCTCTCTGCATGACCGGCAGGAGTTCCATCAATCGTCTAATGCCTATCACCTACCATGTGTCAACTAATAAACTTGAACTCCATAGAACTCTTGAGTATCTTATGAGAGAGGTAGCTTTGATAACCTAGCTACAAACCTTAAACATCTTAAGGATCTCATAGAGAATTTAGAGTGACAATGGACTAAGGTGCATGATCTAAATCTATTGTATAACTGGGCCCTCATTGTTTGTGAATGAGAAAATTCCTACAAAAATGAGAACCATGGGAATGATGAACAGTTTGAGTATGAGGATTTGGATTATGAATATGAAGAGACTACTATTCCAATGGTGAGAAAAGTGAGAAAGAAGCCAAGACCATAGAGTATGACATTGATGGATGAGTGATTGAGCAAATGAGAGTAGACTCTAAACCCCGAGAGGCCAGTGCTTTTAGAATGGAAAGAGGAGTCATCAAGGTAAATTGTAATTATACCTAGTTAGAGTACCTAGGCGTAGTGGACTATGAGTGAGTTGGATTAGTTCAATCAAGAGACACACCACTGCTTAGAGTGGAATCAATCTCAAAGCTATGACCACCAAGGGAAACTCCTTCTTGTGAAGGCTGTGATTTCAAATCTAAGTCAAAAGTTAGCTCTAAGAGTGATCTAGAAATCCCACATCCACCTAATACCAAACACACCACATAGGACCTCCTGGTCCATGTGAGACACAAGAGGCTCGAGGAAGAGAGAAGGAAACAATCCAAGTCCTCAAAAGCTGAATGACAAAAGAAACCACATGACTTACCCAAACGCTTCACTAAGTATAAGAAGGGTGACCTCGTAGTGGTGTTACTAGGAGCCAAACGAGTAAGACAAGTTAGTGAACCCATTGAAGGACTCGCAAAAGTTAAGGAAATCAACTTGCTAGGGGAAGGGGAAAAGCCTCGACATGTGTACATAGCTGATGCCTTGAACAAGAGGAGGCCAATCTCATTAATCTCTTACAAGAGTATGTAGATGTATTCGCTTGGTCCTTAGAAGAGCTTAAAGGAATCAATCTGAATATTGTGATTCATAACATTCCTATGACCCCCAACACAACACTAGTCAAACAAAGACTGTGCACAATGAATCCAAATCATGCTCATGCTATGAAGGAGGAAATAAAAAAGTATTGAATACTAGATTCATTTTTGAGATTGAGCATATAGACTAGATATCACCCATAGTAATTGTCCTGAAGAATAATGGAAAGATTTAAGTGTGCATAAATTACAAAAAACTAAACATAGTGACAAAGAGAGACAAGTATCCATTATCATACACCGAGCACACACTTGAGAGAGTGGAAAGGAAGAAAGCCTATAGTTTCTTGGATGGCTTCTCTGGCTATCACCAAGTGCAAGTGTATCGAGATGGTAGGCATAAAATGTCTTTCACAATAGAATGGAGTGTGTTTGCCTACATAGTCATGCCATTGGATTGACTAATGCATCTGCTATCTTTTAGCATCTTATGTGTGCTATTTTCAAGGACATGCTTGAAAAGTGTGTCAAGATTGTGGGAGAGAAGGAAGGAGTCTCGCTTGAAGCTTTCTTGCTTGCACAATGGGGGAATACACACAAGGGTGGAGGCTGAAAACAGTTTTTCTCTTCTTAGTTGTGAAAGCCAAAAGAACTCTAGTACAAAGAAAAATAGAAGAACCCTAGATATGGGTCTCAAAACCAAACTCAACTAACTAAGGTAGCATACTAATTGAGCCACGAACTAGAGTAGATAAGGATAGCTATCATGTAGCTATTATTCAGGGACGGTGTACCAACCGCGTCTGCAACTGACAAGTCGGTGACATAAATACACAACGGTCACCCTGGCGTATCACGAGTGGAGCTCGATATCTCAACACTCCCCCTCGAGCTCAATCCCAATTCCTGCACACCAAGCAGGTCTCTGAACTTGCGTAGCTTCTCTGCGTCCAATGCCTTCGTGAATATGTCAGCTACCTGATCCTCTGTGCTCACATAAACTAGATCAATAAGACCTAGTAAAACCCTTTCTCGCACATAGTGATAATGCACCTCAATGTGCTTTGTTCTAGCATGATAGACTGGGTTATTTGCCAATTGTATACTACTCATGTTGTCACAATAAATGACAACTGGCCCATCTGTAGACTGATGCATATCATAAAGTAGCTTATGCAACCAAGCTACCTCACATGCAGCCATTGCTGCACCCCTGTACTCAGCCTCTGTGCTCGACAAGGCAACTGTAGGCTGTTTCTTGCTGCTCCAAGTGACTGCAGCACTCCCAAAAGAGAACACATATCCACTGGTAGATCGTCTATCAGAAATACTACCAGCCCAATCAGCATCAGTGTATCCATGCAACTGTATCTGAATCCCAGTCTCATAAAATAGTCCATACTGCAATGTGGACTTCACATACCTGAGTATGCGTCTAGCCGCATCCAAATGTGGTTTCCTTGGAGCCTGCATAAACTGACTTACCAATCCAACAGCATAACTCAAATCTGGCCTGGTAATAGTCATATAAATCAAACTTCCTACTATGCGTCTGTACATAGTAGGGTCTTCTAGAAGCTCACCTGCATCTATGCTCAGCTTCACATTCTGCTCCAAAGGAACTGAAATAGGCTTACAGCCTGTCATCCCATATTTGGATAGCATGTCCAATCCATACTGCCTCTGCAAGAGCTGTATCCCACTTGGTGATCTAATCACCTCAATGCCCAAGAAATAACGCAGCTCTCCCAAATCCTTCATCTCAAACTTCTGCTTCAATAGCATTTTCACATGAAGGATATCTTCATCACTGTCACCTGTCATAATCAAATCATCAACATAAATGACAAGTAGCATAATACCTTTCTCTGTTTTTCTCACATAAAGTGAGAAATCTGCCTTGGAAATCTGAAAGCCAATAGTGACAAGATACTGTCCTATCTTGTCAGACCATGCTCTAGGTGCTTGCTTCAAGCCATACAAGGCTTTCTTCAACCTGCAAACAAACTCAGGATGAACAGCATGCACATAACCTGGTGGCTGCTCCATATAGACCTCTTCTTGCAAATCACCATGCAAGAAGGCATTCTTTACATCCATCTGATGTAAAGACCATCCCTTTGATGCAGCCATAGCAATGACTGCTCTTACAGTTGCCATCCTTGCAAGTGGACTGAATGTTTCTTCATAGTCAATGCCATATGTTTGTGCATACCCCTTGACTACTAATCTTGCCTTGTATCTGTTCACAGAACCATCTGCATTGTGCTTCACCTTATAAACCCACTTACAGCCAATTGCATTTTTACCTTTAGGCAAAGGTACCAATTCCCATGTAGTATTTGCTTCCAAGGCATCCATTTCTTCATCCATGGCTTTCTCCCATTTTTCTTTTCCCATGGATTGCTCAAAAGAAGTGGGTTCTGGTTCCTGTATCACTTTGACCATATATGCATAGTGATTGGCTGTAAATCCATCATATTTCAGCCTATCCACAGGATACCTAACTCTGGTAGACCTGCGCAAAGTGGGTTCACTCCCAGGTGCTCTCAAAACATCCCTGGTCTTCCTTACTCCAGGTGTAACAATAGAAGGAATACCCAACTCATCATCAATGCTCTGTTCTGAGCCACTGGATTCACCATCCACATAAGAGTGGCCTGCATTCACATCAAACATGGGCTGATCAACCTTCTCTTTTCCTTTTCATGATACCTGCATACCACTATCTGCATTACTTTGAGAAGATTCTCCTGATCTCAATCTGTCTATCCATGGCGAAGAATGTGAACCACTGCTAGAGGATGCTCCAAGTCCACTAATATTTTGTGACTGCTGCTGTGAATTCTGTGCAGCATTACCATTTTGTGCATCTACATCATCAATCACATTTACTGG
Organism: Lygodium microphyllum; assembly: GCF_053477565.2. Classification (NCBI taxonomy): domain Eukaryota; kingdom Viridiplantae; phylum Streptophyta; class Polypodiopsida; order Schizaeales; family Lygodiaceae; genus Lygodium; species Lygodium microphyllum. The sequence continues at coordinate 18,108,456 of NC_141163.1, forward strand.
TTTATACCAGTTACTCATCTCATCAAAAACAACATCTCTGCTCACTGTAAACTTACGAGTAGAAGGGTTATAGCATCTATACCCTTTTTGCTGCAGAGAGTAACCAATAAAGATGCACTTCTCAGCTTTTGGATCCAACTTGGATCTCAGCTCATCTGGCACATGTACATAGGCAATGCAACCAAAAATTTTCAAATGAGAAATATCTGGTTTCCTACCAGTATACCTCTCCTCTGGAGTCATTCCATGTATTGCTGCAGTGGGAGTCCTGTTCATTATGTAGACTGCTGTAGCAACTGCTTCAGCCCAATAAAAATCTGGCAAGTCTTTTTCATTGAGCATGGCACGAGATACCTCTCCAATATGCCTGTTTTTCCTTTCTGCAATTCCATTTTGTTGTGGGGTATAACTGCATGAATATTGCTGCTTTATGCCATGCTCCTGCAAGAACTTTGCAAACTCATTTGAGAGGTACTCTCCCCCTCCATCTGACCTTAGGCATTTTATTTGCAGACCTGTTTCTTTTTCAGCCATAGCTTTAAGGGTTTTGAAATGCCCAAAAACTTCACTTTTCTTTTTCATAAAATACACCCAAACTTTTCTGCTATAGTCATCAATAAAAGTGACAAAATAATGACAGCCTCCAAGAGATGCAGCTTTAGTAGTCCACACATCAGAGTGGATTAATTCCAATGGCTTCTCACTCTCTTGAACATGTCTAGGAAATGGTTTCCTTGCCTGTTTTCCAAACTGACAGGCTTCACATACCTTATGCATTTCTGCAACCTTGAATTTTGGCAATCCTGCAACAATATTTTGGGCCTGCATTGATTTAAGTCGCTGTACATTAACATGACCAATGCGTTTATGCCAGATATCAATATCTGCAACTACACCGGTCCCATGTGCAAACATTGCTGCACTCAATTCAGACATGTCTGCATCCAATGTAAACATTCTGCCCTTCTTCTTTCCTTTTGCTATCAAGCGACCTTTATTTTTCATATCCTCAACAAAGCATCCATGAGGATTAAATCTGACCTGCAAGCCCTGCTCAACCATTTGACCAACAGAAACCAGATTCTTGGTGATATTCGGGACATGAAATACATCGGACAGGTATTTCTTTTTCCCATCCTGCATAGACAAAGGTATTTTTCCAATCTGCACAATAGGATGTGCAGTATCATCACCAGTCTCCACAAATCCTGGTTTTTCCATTTTCCTTGCATCCTCCATCCATTCTGCATGGCCTGTCATGTGGTTTGACGCACCTGAGTCAACATACCATACATCGTTGCTTTCTTCTGCACTTGTCACAGAATTGTTCATGTGCTGCACCATAAACAGATGCTCATTTCTGTCATCACCCTGTCTACTAGAAGATGCATAATTTCCTTGTTGCAGTTTTCCATTCATGATGTCATTCTGCTTTTTGTAGCAGTCTTTAGCCATATGACCCATTTTACCACAATAGTAGCATTCAACATTACTGTTTGCATTTTGGCCTCTTTGCCATCCACCACGACCTCTTTGGCTCCCCCTGCCTCTAGAGTTACCACGTCCTCCTCCATAGGACTGGTTTTCTTGAGTTTGCTGCATATTCTGATTTCTGCCACGGCCTCCAAATCGGCCTCCTCTACCTCTGCCTCTACCTCTTCCAGCATTTGAGTAGAAGACAACTTCTTTTGAAGTTCCTCCTGAAGAAGATGCACCACCATTTCTCTGTTCCTCAGAAATTAGAAGAGCAATCAACTCCTCAAAATCAGGAAATCTTTCACGAACTGAAATGGATGTCCGAAACTGTGCATAATCCTTTCCTAGACCATTCAAGGTCACGGAAACTAAATCATCATCTTCCACTGGCGACCCAATGGAAGCAAGTGCATCTGCAATCTTCTTCACCTTCATGTGGTAGTCGTTGATGCTCATACTTTCTCTTTGCACATTATGCAACTCTTGCTTGAGCTGCATTTTCCTGGCTTGCGTATTTGTGCTGTACATTTTTGACAAAGTATCCCATGCCTCCTTTGGCGTACTTGCATCCTGAATATGCACAATCATAGAGTCTGAAATACTGATAGACAGCCAATACATAACTTTCCTGGCTCTCTCATGCCATGTTTTGAATGCCTGCATTTGCTGTTGATTGGGAACATCAGGAAGAACTGGTTCTTCTTCATTTCCTGCAACAAATTCCCAATATCCTTTTCCCATAAGGAAATTCGTCATTCTAAACTTCCATGCTTGGAAGTTGTTCTTGTCAAGCTTTTCAGTGACAATCTGTGAAAGAGAATCAGATGCCATTACAGAAGACTGCAAAAAATTCTGTCACTGCAAAAACCACAGCTTCACCCTCACAAGGGAAAATCTGCAAAACTGGCAAAAGTGGTATTTGACCACACAGTCACTTCCTAGTGACGATTTTGCATCAACAGGCAACAGGGATGATTCTGTAACTCCCAATGTCTCTGCGTACAAGCATACAAAGCAATTTTTACAGTAACTATTCACCGACCCGTAGAACAGTGGCTGCACAGCATAAAACTGGGCCTTTTCCTGAGTGCGTGCAGAAAACTTCCGCCTCCAAAACAGGCCCCGAAATGGCCTCAAATCAAAAAAACAAGGTCATTTCGGGCGAAGGGCGTCTCAACCTGAGACAATGCACTCCTGCACCTTCCGGCTGTGCTACCTGCAGAGATCTGCTCCCGAAACAGAAAATGAAAGCAACACTGCTCCTCTTACCAGAACACCGCGAGCTTGGCTTGCTTTCTTGAGCTCCTTACCACGAACAAGGCTCTGATACCATGTCAAGATTGTGGGAGAGAAGGAAGGAGTCTCGCTTGAAGCTTTCTTGCTTGCACAATGGGGGAATACACACAAGGGTGGAGGCTGAAAACTGTTTTTCTCTTCTTAGTTGTGAAAGCCAAAAGAACTCTAGTACAAAGAAAAATAGAAGAACCCTAGATATGGGTCTCAAAACCAAACTCAACTAACTAAGGTGGCATACTAACTGAGCCACGAACTAGAGTAGATAAGGATAGCTATCATGTAGCTATTATTCAGGGACGGTGTACCAACCGCGTCTGCAACTGACAAGTCGGTGACATAAATACACAACGGTCACCCTAGCGTATCACGAGTGGAGCTCGATATCTCAACAAAGTGGTTGGAAGTATTCATTGATGATCTGTATGTTCATTTCAGTTTTTGGGAGGAGTACCAAGACAAACTCTGCATAGTCTTTGAACTATGTAAACAATACGGTCTCTCACTGAACCCCTTAAAATGCCTATTTTGGGTAAAGTATGTAAATATCCTAGGACATGTGGTCTCAAAAAATATCATTGCTGCCGACTTTTCCAAAGTTAGAGTGATTTTCAACTTACCACCACCAACCAACTACAAAGGAGTACAGTGCTTCCTCGGCCACATAGGACTCTATTGACTATTTGTGTTGAATTACATGCTCACTATATGACCACTTTACAAGCTGTTGATTGTATTTGAGTGGATTATTGAGGAGTGCCAACACGCTTACAAAGAATTGAAAAAGTCTCTAACAACTACACCTATTCTATGAGCCCAAATTTGGTTCATTACTTTCCATGTGCACAACCTAGAGAGCATAACTTGGATTACCCAATGAGATTTGCAAGTAAACAACTCACTAACATGAAAATAAACTACTTCATAATAGAGAGGTATAAGGGGTGGCTATGGTGTTTGCTATTAAGAAATTTTGACATTACCTTCTAGATCTACCCTTTCCTTTCTTTGGTTGATCATCAAGCTTTGCTTTATCTTGTGAACAAATCCTACACAGTAGGACACATTTCTCAATGGTTACTTCTACTATTAGAATTTGATTTCTCTGTGGTAGTATGCAAGGACATTACATGGCGGACCATATGTCTTGCATAACCATAGGAGAAGTAGCTGGACAAGGCATTGTAGACAACCTACTTGACACACACTTATTTAGAATGCCTAGTGAAAGAGATTTGTTTACAGCAAGTCTTATACCTTATTGGGAAAATGATATAGTCCACATCCTAGATCATAGATTACTTGAATGTCCAATTGACAAGGCTAGTCTCAAATGTCTCATTCTAAAGGTTCAACCCTATCAATTGATTGCCAACCAACTCTACCAATTAGGACACAATGGATAGTTGAGGAGATATGTCTATGACATGAGATGCATGATGTACTTGTAGGAGTTCATGGTAGAATTTTTGGAGGACACTTCAATGGGGACACTACAACATGTAAGATACTATAGTCTCAATTGTGGTGGCCTACACTACTCCGCAATGCACCTAAGTTTGTGAAGCACTATGATGAGTGCTAATGAATCAAAGTTCCTATTTGTAAGGGTAACATAGAGTTGAACCCAATGATAGCATGCCAACTATTTGAAAAATGGGGGATTGATTTCATTGGTCCAATTAGTCCTGTAGCATAATACACACAAGTGAGGTACATAATCATAGTCACAAACTATCTCACCAAGTGGACTAAAGCTCGAGCAACTCAAAAAAATGACACTAGGACCATTGCCAAATTTCTTCAGGAGCATGTGATCTCATGGTTTGGATGCTCCAAAGATTTGGTCAATGATTCAAGGCACACACTTCATCCATGAAGTGATTGCCCACTAACACCATATTGGGGAATATGGGAATTTCCCATAAGTTTGGGAAATGTGGTCAAATCTTTGGATTTGTTATGACTTGAACATTATAACTCCAAATCGAGCACTGTATAGCTCAATAGATTCCATTTTTCAAGCTCTTTCCAATGATAGGTCACATCATATGGTTTTGAGAAAGTTATGGGCATGCTATCCGAGGGCCACCTTTTTAGTATTCAAAAAATGGGAATTGGGAATTCCCAAACTCACTAATATTGTGTTCACTTATTATCCACCTTGATTGTCCATCCAAAATCCTTAGTATATTATTCTCAAGCCAACGGTCAAGTTAAAGTGACAAATAAAATCCTAGTGATGATTGTCCTAACCAAGGTAACCCGAACTGCAATTAAATGGATTTCAGCTTTCTTATGAGCTCTTGAAGCGATTCCATAGCTACAAGTCCTTTATTCGACTTGTGACCCATTCTTGAAATGTTATACACATAACCAAATTGGAAACTTCTATGTAAAATTCCTCTCTTTAGTGTCCTCTTAAATACATTGAGAGCTGAAAAGATGAGTGGGTTGCCTCTCACCCACCCAGCCTCCAATCCTCACTAAGAGAGCTAAAGAAGGGCACCACCTAGCCAAAGGGAGGATGGGCTAGGACATCCCTTTCCTCAAAAAGAATGGAAAGAACTACCTATTACTAACATATAACATTTGTTCATCTTTAGAGGTGCTTGGTTCTTCTTTGGGCTTATTTTCTTCTTCTAGTAGAGAGGCCTTAATGTCAACTAGTTTAGGACTAGGCATGTTGATCAATGTAGTTGATACATTATTATAGTCAAGAGGCTGGCTTTTTAACAACACACCAATACAAATATATTCATCCATCTTAAGATCAATTCCTGCAAGCTGAGTTAAGAGACTTTCCATGTAGTTTAAATGAGTTGCAAGAGATGTGTTATGTTTCATATCTAGCTTGAAAAATCAATCCGTGATCTATACTTAGATGAATTTGATTGTGCACCAAAAAAAGTGTCTAATCTCTTCCGTGTATCATTAGAGGTTTCACAAGTATCCACATGGTGGATGTAGCTGTCATCCAATTCTAGCTTAATGATGGCATGTTCTTTCTCATCATTCTTTTGCCAAGTAATTGCAAGGTCTGCATCCTGAGGCTTCTTCTCCTTGCCATTAGTAATGGCCCAAAGACCTTTCTTCATTAGAATGAGCTTGATGTGGGTTTGCTAGGTGTGAAACCCCCCTTGAACCGAACAATTGGAGAGTCTTTGCCCATGCTCGAGTAGCAAATTGGTACTAAAACACTCAGATTTGAGTAGCAAAAGATTTAATTATATCAAGAGACATAAGGAATGTAGTGTCAAATAACACTTGATAAGTATCAATAGGTACTACGCTTTCAGGCACTTGAGTTTGATGCTTGGATTTCTCCCCTCCTTGTTGATTTGATGGAAAATTCTTGCTGGAAATAGCTTCCAAATGTCTTCACTTGATTGAGGTTGATTATAACCAAGTTGACTTATAGTGTGTTGAAAAACACAAGCAATGGTAGCATAAAATTTAACTATGCTTGATGCTTGTACTTCAGTGAGGGCTTCAAATCTTCAAAATTTTTCCAAGGCTTGCTTGTTGGATACTAAATTTTTGCAAGAAACTTCAATTCTTAGTGGATCAGAGTGGCAAAAGTTTGTTTTAAGTGGCAAGAAAGAGAAAATGAAGGGAAAAATGAGCTTGAAGGTAAGTGGCTATGGCAGATTAGGGTTTGCAGGACAAGGGCCTATTTTTCCTCTCTCTGTGTGCTCTATACTCAATCATTTCTAGAAGTGTTTTTAATGAAAATGAATTTTAGCTAATGGGCTTCCAAAGCCCTATGATCGTGGTCAACATCGCATTGCGTGGAGAGAGATCAAGGTGTACGACCAACACGAATGCAATTCTAAATAGCGTGACAAAATTTCAGCAATGTTGAAGCATATGATGGCCAATGTTGCACTCTAAAGGTGCCATGAACCAGTTCCTTGAGTAGAGCAACAACTCCCCAAGAGGAAGCACTGAGAAATACAGCCTATAGAGTGAGATATGAAGGCTCCAAGTGGACAAGGTACAAGCTAGCTATGGATGTCAAACAATGGGTATGAAATTTAGGTGAAGAATGGAGTCATACACTCAAACTAAGTTGGACTTACATGAAGAGGAGCTAAGAGGAGTGAAAGAAGAGCTGTGCCATTCTCAATTGAGCTCTGATACCATGTTACAATGTCAAATCTAGAGCACGGCTATGGAGGTTGAAAGAGAAAGAGTGAGCTCATGAGGTGAGAGACATCAAGACCAAATGTCACACAAGTGAATTAGGTTCCAAGATGGAAGCTTGGACTCATAATTACAATCTTGTGTAGTGGACTGACAAAGACACAGACACTTTGCTAGAAGTACAAAAGTACCATTACATTGCATTCAAAAAGAGAGTGAGTACAATGCTTTATAGGAACAGACTAGGCTGCACTTTCCACCACTGTGCATATGGGATTTTGCATCCTAAGCCCACACTGCTCCATACAAAGAGGCTAAGCTAAGTGTGATTGCCAATATCTCAACAATAATAAGCTAATGGCAACATTATGGGCTTGCAGAATAGCCTATAAAATGGTTGTAGGAGAGACACCATTCAAGCTAGCCTATGGAACTAAAGCTATCTTACCAGTTGAGTTCTTCATTCCAAGCTTGAGAAAAGCAATCCACGAGAGATGGGATGCCAAGGAATCATGGACAAATCTCCTAGTAGATTTAGAATGCCTTTCTAAAACCCGGCTCATTACAATCCATGTCCTAATCTATGAGAAGGCACCATGCAAGAGTTGGTTTGTCAAGCATGTCAAACAACATGACTTTGAATCAGGAGACTTAGTGTTGTTGTACTCTGTAAAGAGTCACTAACAAAATATGAAGTTCAAGGGTTTGGGACCTTTCAAATTCATTAACATTAGTAGAATAGGCAATGTGGAGCTTGAAACCCTAAAAGGAGAGGATACAAGATTTTTCAATAGCAGACATATCAAGAGTACTACCCTCCATCACACTCACTACATGAGCCTCTAATGATAACACCACCTATAAATGTTAGAATGGAAACTATCATAGGCATAGAGGATGAGGACAAAGAAATAGTAGCACCAGCCTACTTGTGCATAATGATAACTGCCAAATGGCACACACCTTTGATGCATTAACTGATGAGGGAGTTGATAATAACATCCTCACATATGATCATTGGACCCTCATTGGTCAGCCCCAAGTGTAACTAACTAATGCCAAACTCAGCCCATTTGGAGGGCAATCCTATCCCCCACTAGAAAAGTGCAAGGTAATGGTATCTATAGAGATTGATAGCCTCCCGATCATCTTTTATGTACTACTTAATAAAAAAGGGATTAGCAAGCAATCACTTTTGGGTCACACTTTTGAGAAATAAACTCATTGCAACGTTGAGTAGCCATACTAATAAGAACTCCTATGACATTGTTATTGGGAGGATTGATTAGGCAAAACTCCACACTTTGGCAAGAATTGAAACAATGGGTAGAATGCAGGAATGAAAAACTACAAGACTTTTCAAACCACAATGTTGTGACACACATACCAAGCCTAACACTAAATCCAATGTCTAAGTCCCCACACGTGAATGCCTTTTGGGAGGGTACTAAGATGCATGCAGTCTTACCTATTGTTCCCTTAGGAGATACCACACGAAAGGGGATAGTGGACATAGGAGCAGGGGTTAGTGTACTTGGTCACGCAATCCTACAAGCTTGGGAAAACCCACCAATGGAAACTACATGGTCTCGTCACTCTAGCAAATGGGATGAAGGCTAGACATTTTAGAGTCCTAAAGGATTGGCCTCTAAAGATATCAGGAATCCAATTCTTCGTAAACTTCATAGTTATGAAGGGAGTAGACTATGATATCCTTAGGTAGGCCCTAGATGAGGAATGCTAGAGTGATAGAGGATTGGGGTAATGGCCTAATACTCTTGGGCAATAGATCAAAAGTAGTCCGAGTAGAGATGGACAATTGGAAAACCTTGCCAATGGACATAGATGACATATCTACCCTACTAAAGGGTGATTCAAGGCCTGGAACCAATTATGGACCTCTAATGAGGTACATTCCTTGCTCTAAAGATGAGTGTGACTGGATGCACATATTGGAAACCATTGATCTCCCATTCTCAGAGGATGAGGGTGAATACATGCAAGCTATAGACTCAACTAGCAATCCTAACATTGCCATCACTTCTAATCAACCCATAGTGCCTTTGTGCATGATGGTTGGGAGTCTCATCAGCCAACCAATGCCAATCACCTATTGGGTCCCAACAAACAAATTGGAACTCCATAAGTAAGCTTGTGGGTAACCTAGTTACCAATTTAAAGCCCCTCAATGATCTTATGGAAAGCAAAGAGTAGCAATGGACTAAGGTGCACCACCTAAACTTGTCATATAATTGGACTCTCATGACCAGTGTGGCAAAGCTCGAAATTAGGAACATTGCCAGTGATAGACAATTCTAATATGAGGATTCAGACGATGAGTATGAGGACTGTGGTTCCATCAATGAGGAAAGCAAAGAGGAAATAGGGACCATAGAATATGACACAGATGGAAGGGCGATTGAGAAAATCAAAGTAGGTGCTAAACCTCCAGAGATCAACATGTTTCGAGTGAAAAAAGGAGTTGCCAAGGTAGATTGTGATCGAGCTTGGCTAGAATGCCTCAAGGTGGTAGATTATGAGCGAGTGGGATTAGCTCAGTCTTGCACCACACCATTATTTGGGGTGGAGTTAGCTTCAGAGTTGCGAGCACCAAGGGAAACAACCTCTTATAGTGAGAATGATGGGTGCAATTCCAAGTCAGAGGTGAGATCTGATAGTGATGCCAAAATACCTCAACCACCTATAGGACCCGATGCACCAAGGGGGGACCTTTCAATCCATCTAAGGTGAAGTAGGCTAAAGGAGGAGAAGAAAGAGAAATATTCAAAGTTGTTAGAAGCTGAATAGCATAAGAAACCCCAGGACCTACTTGAGCACTTCATGAAGCACAAAAAGGGTGATTCAATAGTGGTGTTAGTAGTAGCCAAATGAAAAGGGAAAGCAAGTGAACCTATCAAAGGACCAGCCAAGGTTAAGGAGGTCAAGTTGGTGTGAGGGAAGAGGACAAGCTTTCATCATGTACATAGCGGATGACTTAACTAAAGAGGAAGATAATTGAAGAAAATAGATCCGAGCATAGTTACTCACAGCATTCCTATGGCCCCTGAAGCAATACCAATCAAGCAACAACCATATGCAATGAATCCTATGCATGCTCACATAGTAAAGGAAGAGATTGATAAGATATTGAGGGTAAGATTCATTTATGAGATTGAGCATATGAACTAGATATCATCCATAGTCATAGTCATGAAAAAGAATGGGAAGATTCAAGTATGCTTAAACTATAAGAAGGTCAATGCGGCCACTAGGAGAGACAACTACCTGTCGTTACCATACTACATGGAGCACATTCTAGAGAGAGTGGCAAGAAAGGAAGCCTACAACTTTTTAGATGGCTTCGCAGGCTATAACCAAGTGCAAGTCCATCTAGATGATAGGCACAAGACAACATTTGCCACCGAATGGGGGGTGTTTTTCTACATAGTCATGCCATTTGGACTGACCAATGCTCTTGCCACCTTCCAATGCCTCATGTGTGCCATCTTTGAGCACATGCTCAGGAAATGGTTGGAATTATTTGTTGATGATCTATGCATCCACACCAACCAGGAAGAGCACTTAGAAAAGTTGCAAATAGTCTTTAAACAATGTTGAAAATCTAGTCTCTCACTAAACCCCTTAAAGTGCCAGTTTTGGGTAAAGCATGGCTATATTTTGGGGCACGTTGTGTCAAGGAATTGAATAGCCATAGACTTCTCTAAATTCAAGGTGATTATAGGCCTCCCCTCTTTGACCAACTTCAAGGGAGTTCAAGGGAAGATAACATAGTCCACATCGTTGAGAAAGGATTGTAGAAAGACCCATAGAAAAGGATAGGTTAAAAATACTAATCTTAAAGATCCAACCATATTAATTGATTTTACATCTCAATTGTATCAGTTACAACAAGATGGACTCTTAAGGAGATGTGTCTGCAAACACAAATTGTATGATGTGCTCAAGGAAGCACATGGCGGGATTGCTAATGGACACTTCAATGGAGACATTACAGTACGCAATGTGCTCCAGTCTTAATTGTGGTGCCCGATACTATTAAGCGAGATGCAACTAAGTTCATAAAGCATTGTGATGAGTGTCAATGGACCAAATTCCCTACTCATAGTAAGGAAAAAATGAAGTTGACCCCGATGATTGCACGCCAACCATTCAAGAAGTGGGGAATCGACTTCGTTGGTCCACAATCAACCCTATGTCACAATACTCCCAAGCCAAGTATATCGTTGTTGCCACAAACTACATTACCAAGTGGGTGGAAGCTTGATAAACTCACAAAATGGTGCTAGGACAACATCCAAGTTTCTCTAGGAGCAAGTAATCTCACAAATCGATTGCCCCATGGAGTTGGTTAATGACCAAGGCACACACTTTACCAATGAAGTGATCACTCACTTGTTATCCACTTTCTTAATAATTCACAAAAAGTCCTTGCCATATAATCCTCAAGCCAATGCTCAAGCTGAGTCCATGAATAAGATCTTTGTGAGTGTTCTAACAAAAGTAGTCTCTGCCTCTCGCAGCGATTGGGACAACAAGCTCATGGATGCCTTATAGGCATACAAGAAAACCTACAAAATAGTCATAGCCTAACAAACTCCATCAAAATTGACCTACGGGATTGAAGCTAATTTACCATAGGAATTCTTTGTTTCAATCTTGAGAATAGTAGCCCAAGAGAGATGGGAGGCCAAGAAGCATAAACAAATCAGTTAGTAGAGCTAGAACGTCTATCTAAAACTTATTTCATTAAAACTCATGCCCTAATCCTCAAAAAGGCATGATGCAAGAGTTGGTTTGACAAACACATCAAATAATGAGACTTTGAGCAAGGAGACCTAGTCTTGTTGTACTTTATCAAGGGACACAAGTGAGAGCGGAGTTTTGAGCCCGGGATGTGCCGAAAATTTGCAAAAAAATCCTGAATTTAGGGGAAAAATATTTAACATCGAGGGCGGCGGCTCCAGCTAGGACGATTTTAAGCACCAAGTGAAAGACGACTTTTAAAAGGCGTTCGAGCGACACTTGTGGATTTTTGATAATTTTTTAGGCTATTGTGCAGGTTGTCAGGAGTTTCTAGTCAATGCGGGATGTCAAGCCAGACGCACAGAAATTTACAGCACTCGATTTGGATGCCGGACGGGGAAATGGCCACAAATTGGGCAAGATTTGAAAAGGTGGACTTGTTTTGACCAAATGGGGTAGTGTCTTTTGGGAGCTAGGGGCCCGAAATTTTAACCAACATCAAGAAATGCAATCGTAGAGAGAGAAGAATGAAGGAATCGTGAAGAAGATGGCGCCAACATCACGCCGAAAAATGCGCCAAGGAGGATGGAGATCATGATGCCTGCCTAAAAGCAACCTACCCAACTGACAATGGGGCTTGACTACTCCTTCCTTGCCGGTCATATCGCCGTCCTTTGCTCGTCCACTGGTGGCCTAAATGCAGATATGGAAATCTAGTCTTTCTCTCTCCTCCCTCTCTCTCCCCTAAGGGGTTGTTCTTGTAAGCAAGAGGAAAATGAAGAATGGTGAAGGAAAGCTTGTCCAGTTGGAACCGGATTACTTCCGGATCGATGTAGACATGAAGATTGCTGATTGTGAAGATGCTAGACATTGAATGTGGGCTGATCCGCAGTCCCGCACCAAAACCGAGATCCTGAGACATAAATCCTAAGCGGTAATTCAATTTTTATGAAGAAAAAAATGAGTTTTTATGCTATTTGATTGATGAAACATTGTTCCCATGGGCTGAATATGCATTATGATGTTGTTTGCTATGAATTTCAACAGTTTCTAATTAGAAAATCAGAAAATCATAAGTGATATGGCTGAAATTAATGTCATAAAACCCGTAAAACACGCGTTTAAGGGGTAAAATGGGTTTTTTTTGGCAAAATAAATGGGAACTATGAGACATAACATCTCTACAAAACTTGAAATTACAGCCCACAATCAATATTAATTTCTAGTCATTTTTATTGAAGAAAATAGAGGAAAAATACCAAAAAATGGTAAAAATGGATTTTAAATGGGAGAAAATTAGGAAACGGTAAAAGGAAAATTCCAGAAAATTACATGTGTATTTGTGCAGCGTATAATGAAGGTAAAGCACGAGGTTGGCCTCAGTTTACAACACATAAAATGACATTTCACCTATCAACGAATGCAAAACATTAAAAACGGTAGGGTGAGAGGGGAGGTTGAGCGTCAAAATATAAACTAAAATCTGTTTTATGTGCTGCATCATGCCTATAGGACGCTATTTTAGGATAAAAAGAAAGGCAGCATGAGGGGGCTCGGTGTCTTTTCTCGTTACATAAAAGTTAGCATGGAAATCATGGAAAGGATTGTTTCGCACGATACACAATGCTGATTTTCTGTTGTTTGTGCACTAAACCATTCACATTACGCACTATGCATAGTTCATGGTATCAAAGGAAAAGCTCCTAGACTGCATAGCAATTATTTTCTTAGGAATTTGAGCCACGATTGAGAGTGTGAGGTTATCCCTTGCTGTAGGATAGAGGGGCGGTTTCCTAAGGGACTGTTAAGTGAGAAAACATGGTATATCTCCTAGAAATACGAGAACTATAAAAGAGAGGAGTTTGTGTTCATTTGTGTTATATGTTGAGCAGCGCATCAAGGCGCCAATCCCTGCGATGTAGGAGAGCTGCAGTGGGGCCGTGGTGTTTCTACCGAGAGGTTGCCTCCATGTATGTGATCGTGGTATTTATTGCCAATGTGTATGGGTTCTCCCTCTAAGGAGATTTTAGGAAGGGAAACGTTGGACTACAAAACGATATAAACTATAAACGCATAGATTAAGCTTTAGGGCAGTTTGTCCTTTAGCATTAGATTGACGCTCCTGGTCCACGAGGTCGTGAGGGTGTTTGTGTGTCATGAGCATAAGGTCGGGCTAGTGCCATAGCCAGTGCCAGCCCATTTCAGGTCCCATTAACAAGCAGAAAATAAAGTTCAGGGGATTGGGACCTTTCAAGGTTCACAATATCAATAGAATAAGAATGTGAAACTTGAAACCCTAGAAGGAGAGGGCATATGTTTCTTAAACAAAAGTCACATAAAAAATTATTACCTCCATCACATCCACTTCATGAGTCTTTGATGATAAAACCACCGATGAATGTGAGGGTTGCAAGCATCATTGAAATCAAGGAGATGGATGAGGAATTGGTAGCACCAATCTACCTACAAATCACCATAACCTTCCAAAAGGCATACACCCTTGATGTGCTAATTGATGAGGGAGCTCACGTAAATATATTAATGTAGGAACATTTGACTGCCATGGTCAACCCCAATTCAACCAACCAATGCAAACCTTAGCCCATTTGGGGGTCAATCCTATCCACTCTTGGGGAAATGTAAACTAATGGTTTATATCAAGACCGAGAGCCTTCCCATCATCTTTTATGTGCTACCTAATAAGAAAAGTATTGGTAAGGAATCACTATTGAGGTGTGCATTCAAAAAACAAGCTCATTTTAATGTTGACTACACATCGTAGTGCATCCACCTTACCATTGGTAACGTTAGAATAGGAATGGCTTTTAACAAGGGCACCATAGTTGTCCCAAAGCTTGTAGTGCCACCAGTAGCTAAATCTAGTGTCAACCCTAAGGAGGGGGTAGTATATCACAATGTACTCCCTTGGTACTTCACAACCGCATCTGAGAATCACACCCAAAGTTATGGTCCAAACACTCAAGTGGGTCCCTAAGCACAGACCATAGTCTTACAAACATTAATAATTGGAAATGCATAGTTTTTGTGCCTCAAACTCTAGACCTAAAAGGTGGAGTTGGAGCTCCTATAGTTCACACATGAGCGAGTAGTGTCAAGTTTCAAAATCCTTGCTATGAGCCAAGGATACTATGGGGATGACACCCTGTTATGGTTGCCTAAACTCTCAAGTGCTATGTATGATCCTCAAATTTACGCCCCAAAAATTGAGCTTCAAAAACCTCAACCAAAATAGGGGAGGAGAAAATCCAAAAGGAAGGATCTTTATTCCTCGAGTGCTCAAATGGTCTATCAACCCAAAGCTCAATTAAGAGTCCACGAGCAACTACTGTTGAGTAAGACCCTACCTAATGACTCTAAGGTGATTACCACTGCAAAATAGGATGACACAACATTAATCAAAATCCAAACCTCTTAAACCAAGCTTGCCACACCCATTGAGAATCCTCAAGCAAACATACCACATGCATCACCTTGTCTTGTTCAACTAAACCCAAACCACTAGCAAGCCACCGATCCATTCTTGTAGTAGCTTCAACTTAGCCATGGACACAAGGGATGACTTGGTTACTTACATCTGATGACTGGACTCAACTTTTATGTTGTTTGCTAGAAGTTACAAACGTTAGGACTTAGGCCTACTTGACAAACCATAGCAAGTGAGGTATACTCTTTGATGTGTTCTTGGGAAGAATACAATTTCATATTCACTAAGACTTCCACTATTGCAGATGAAATGATTGGCAATGAAATTTCATAAGAAGAGGCCATAAGCCAATGTTTTATCACCTCCTACAAAGACAATTAAATTCCCATGCCACCACAGGAACTTTCTAAACTCCAACAACTAGTTGAGTGTGAGTCCAATTTCTTATACAAGTGGCATAATTTGCACCTTTCATGGGCTCAAGAAGGTTTCCAAATCATGACCGATGTGGAGCAATGATGTACCATCAAGACTTTTGAGTATGATCAGACCTATGTGGTCCCAACCTCATTTAAAGTGTTAGCCATAACTAGGAATCGACCATTAGAAGACAATATCATGCTTCACCCATACTTGGATAAGATTCTAATGGAGGAAGAACTCCACATTACAAGTCGACTCAACTTTGGTGACCTCTTGACTGATGTATTAAATTATATGGACTGTTATGCAAATCTAGACTATAACCCCAACTTTTACAACTGGCTCTTGAGAAAGTGAGGCACACCATGGATGCAGTAAATGTTTGTACACCTTGATTTCTACAATCCTAGGAAGGATTTTCATCTTTTCCAAAGGGGAGAGGGTAAAATTGAAAAATGGATGAAAACTCAAAAGAGAAATGGAATTTTAAAGGAAATAATGAATGTGTAAAAATGTGTGGATTGATTGGTGCGATAATTCTCATTTTGTGGGTTATATCCTTCATCAGTGGATATTAATCTTTCTAGTCATTTTACCTTGCATGCAAGAGATTCCCTTTAAAGAGAACTAGTTGTGGGTTATAGTGTGGTGACTTGAACCTAAATGGCAGGTCAACAGGATAAAGCCAATATGCTCTCCTTCTCGGAGGAGAAGCATAGAAGATATGGATTAGCCATGGAAATCCAAGTGTTTAATCAATTAAAATACCTTAGCATCCACAATCTGAAAGGACTGGTGACATCTAAGGAGGTAGTGGCATAGATGATAGAGTAAAGGGGATAACATTTACATTGTTCCAAAAGCACTAAAATACACCTTACATGAGGGGGCTACATCCACATCCATCATAAATAAATGGTATAAACAAAAGTGTACGTGCATGTAATTGCAAAAGGTTAGAAAGAATTGAAATGTGAAGGCTAAAGCCTTAAGAATACAAATGTATTAAAAAATCAAAGAAATAATAAAAATATGAAGGGTTGTGTGTCTTTTGGGGAAAAGGTGGGGTGGAGTGCACAGCTAATTATGTGCCTCTTTCTCTCCTTTCTTCCAAAATACACATATTCTCCCTTTATGGTGCCAATCTTCCTCTCTCCTCTCTCCTCTGTCTTTTGTGCAAAATTTTCTCTTTTCCCTTTTTCCTCTTTCTTTTGTGTATAATGGTTGAAGCTATGGATGAAGATGATGAAGCTGACAAATTGGTTCATATTAAAAGAGAGATTTATGGTTTCTTTTCAGTTTTGAGATTAATGGCAAAGCCATACACATAGATTTTTTGTGCTTTGTCCCTGGTTTTGTGGTTGTTTCTATTCGTGGGAGGGTTGCTTTCATTTTGGTGTGTAGCTGGGGAAACTTGCCATCGACAAGCATCAAAATAGGTTGAAAATGAAGGAAATGGCATTGCCAAGAAGAGAAGAATTCAATGGATGTTTACAAAGTTCATTCTTCCACTGAAGAATTGGAGATTCTTATTTCCAAAGACACTTTCTACAAGGAGTTCACCTCACAATGGCAGAAACATATTACCATCATGATGCAAGCTATATGTGGTGGACTATTTCCTCTTTCCATTGAAGAAACAAAGACATGCATCTTGGTGGCAAATTTTTTGGGAACAAACTGAACTGCAAAAATAGAGAGAATGACCATCCATGGAAGATTTGACATTCATTGAGAAGTTTCTAGACATCATCAAGTGGGAGATCATAAAGAAACTTCAGGAGTCATGGTCAATGGAGGTTCATGAAAATAAGAAAGAAAATAGTTGGAATTTGTTCATGGATGCTCAACAACAGGACATGTGCGATGCTTGGTGCATTGACAGTCTCCTATTTGTTCAATTAGCAACCCACTGGAAGTTAGTGGATAGAGTATTCTTTACAACATACACTATTGAAACCATCAGAAGCTGGCATTATTACAATGATGGCACAACACAACGATCCTCAGAAGAATGAGTTTTGATACCTTCAGAACGGAATATCTCCCTCTCTGTAGTGGCATGAAAGCAGAATTCAGAGATGTTGAAAAGAAAGAAGTAGAAGAAATGTTGGCAAGAGAGTCCTCTAGAGACTAAAGCCTTCTTTTATCCTTCTGTGGAGCACTAAAACAACTTAGTGGAGCCAACCCCCTCATGAATTATGCCATAAGGAGACAAGTGCTAGAACGAGTCCAGAGTTATGTGAGAAGAGAGAAGGAAAAAATCAAGGCTGAGAATGAGCTTGTAGTAGCAGAAGCCTCCTTTGATGCCCTAAAAGCACTCTTTACAGAAGTCCCCATGGCGACTCAAGGTCCCCTTCAAAGTCAAATTCATCCTGGAAATATTGATAACAGGCTAGCAAATGTAGTCCCATTGCCAATTTTTAAGGGAGAGTACAATGAAGACCCTGATCTTGATGTATCAGAGTTTGTGGTAGCATGTGTGGCTAACAAAGCCAGAACCCCCGAGCATTGGTTAGCAATACTCCTTGCCACTTTCAAGGGTGCATTGTTTCAATGGTATGAGAGACAAGTAGTAGGAACATTTGGCATATGCGATGACTTGAAGTTGGCCTTCCTCACTAAATTTAGGCATGAAGGTTTTGAAGAGTGGATGCAATAGGAGTTCATAGTCCTCTAGAGAAAGAGTAGAAGCTTATGTCTCACGAATGGAGTCCATCCTGAAAAGATTGACCAACCATCATTTGGATAAAGGCATCTAGAAAGGAGTGTTCCTCAGAGGCCTACAACCAGAAGTTCGCAAGTTTGTGGAATTGAGAAGACCAATCAATATGCAAGCTACAGTGGAAGGTGAAAGACTGTATGAATAATTTGAAGCAAGGTTGTCAATGACCTCAAGAAGAGGATTCTTACCTCCTCCCATACCAGGAATGGTATACCCATCAAATGCTATTCCAGGGATAGTTCCCTACCCCTACCCCTACCCCGAGATGCAGATAATGCTGTAGTACAATGCACCTAATCCATAGTGGCTACAGACGACAATGCCTCAAATGATGGTTCAACCATAATAGCAGTGGTCTCAAACAATTCCTCCAATGGTGACTCAACAACATTGGAATCCTACCCACTGGAATCAACAACCCCAAGTCTCAACAAGAGCTTTGAGTTAGAACCAGAACAAAGGACCTCCTGGATCAACCCAACTTGTGTATGCCATAATTACAGAAGCTTCCCAAAACCCTATTACAAGTACTCCAAGAAGTGAAAATCTGAAGGACTACTTATCCAATTCAGTGACAAGTATCAAGAAAGAGCTTATGGATGTGATTACAGAGTAGCTACAGACACTAAAGGTAAATACCACCAATATATCTAGTCCTATGGGAGGTGGGAGTATGATGCATTCTAATACATGGTGCAGAAAGTGCCATCAAGCAGGACATTTAGCCACTGAATGTACTCGAAAACCAACCATTCTTGGAGCCTTCTGTTCATACTGTTTGAGGAAGAACCATACAGAGGATATCTGCTCTTTGAAAGAGATGCACAAACGAAGAAAGAAAGATGAAGATGCAATATTCAACTTCTTGGAATCCAAAATGACAACGTAGAACATTGGACCAAAGCCAAGGGAGTTTGGTCCTAATTTCGATCGAAGGAGGCTTCCCTCTCAAAGTTACATAGGACGACAGTCTACTACTACTGGTGGTTAGAGATCAAAGATGGAATGTTACAGATGTGGAGAAAAAGGTTATATCTCACTAAATTGTCCAAATCCTGGAAGATCTGAGGATTACAAGCCCTTATGCAGTCCATTCAAAGGAGAAGGCCACACAATGCAAAAGATTGTCCAAGTCCAAGCCCCTGTGAAATCTACTTCTGATACCCAATATAAGACCCAAGAACCTTCTTCCAATTTGGTGGAATTGGAAGTGACCGCCATAAAATGTAAAAAGAAAGGAGAATTCATAGTTCCAAAAGAGAACGTTCCTTCTACCAAGATTGTGAAGTTCAACCTTCCTTGGGAAAAACAAAACAATGCAGTCCAGAACAATGTAGTCCAGAGCACTACAGAGCCATAGAGAGCTATAGAGATAGGACCAGAGGTCCAGGAAATAGAGGTTGCCACTCCTAGAAGAAAAAGGGAAGATAAAAGTGGGCATGGCCCCATTTCCCAGTCAATTGGAAAAGCATGTGGATCCTATCAAAGAGTATAATTTGGTCAAAGACTTAGAAACTTTCAAACCAAACTTGACATTTCGACAATTGTTGATGTTGTCTCCTAGCTCTCGAAAGATATTCAAAAGCATACAAGAAGAAGAGGCCTAAGAAATTTTCCCTTTGTGGTGACCAAGTCCAACAGAGCCTTAGAACCCATGAAGGAAGTAGATGTAGCCAATGCATTTCTAGATCTTGGAACCCCAGAGATTGGAGTATGGATTGAAGGGTGCTTTATTGCAGATGCATTGATTGATGGAGGCTCATCAGTAAATATAATGATGGATGTGACAATGAAGGATCTAGGCTTGCAAGGAATGTAGCCTACACAGTGGATTATCAGATTGGCAGACCAAAGTAGAATCAAACCATTGGGCATCCTCCCATACGTTTAAAAAACCCTTGTAGGAAGAGACTATTGACTGACATATTTGGTGGTTCAACCAAATTTCAATGGGACCTCATACCCTCTACTATTGGGAAGACCTTGGCTTTTTGAAGCAAGAGCAAGAACGAACTGGTTCAAAGGAACCCTAACCCTAGGCAGAGGACCCAATAAAGTGGTGTTGAAGTTGTATGGATTGCAAAAAGGTAATGAACCTACGTCCATCGAAGACTCCTCCAATGAAGTAACAGATGGTACATCAAGAGAGATGAAGAGGCTGTCAAACAGTATTTCCCAAGAAAATAGAGGCACAATCCCTAACAATGGGCATTGTAAGCCAACTACCAAAGAAAGCAAAGTCTTTGTCCTCCATGGGAGAATACCTCCTACCTAAACCCAAATTGACTTTTGAAATCACCTCTGACAGGAAAATAGAAGCATGTATATATTGTTCTCCCTATTACATGGCAATCCCAGAGAAAAAAACAGAGACAGAGGTAGAGACAGAAGCAGAGGCCATAATTGAGAGCTTGTTCTTCTCTTACAGAACACCCATAGCTATCGAAACATAACCTAAAGAGGATGGAAGTGATAATGTAGACAAAGCTTATGACAGTGAGCTAGAAGGATCTATCCTACTCATAGAAGGTAGGGATGAGGAAGACGTTCCTAACGTTCCTAAAGCCTCAGAAGTAGAAGATCCCTTTTTTCTTGACAGAATGATTGTGGTACCCTTTGGATTGATCCATGAATCATGTCATATACAAAGCCTTTATAAGAAATGGATTAAGAAGAATAGGCCTGAGTGGCTCTTATTGTCCAAAGTTACCCTTCCTTAAAGAAGATGATGAGGATGCACCCTGCCAACAACCCCCAGCCCTGCAACTCAAACAAAACACAAGACATTCATATTATGTGACATTCTTGGATGCATCTTCAGAAGACAAATTCTTGAGGCAAGAAGATCCCCAACCCAAACTCAAAACCTCAATGATACCCTTTTAGCCTCCCAAAGAGCGAGTTCAGCCTCCATTAAAAGACAATAGTAGTTCCAGTGCATCATTAGAAGATGAGACCACTCCCTTGAAGGAGTTGGATCTTTACCCCAGACGAAATCCGTGGGATGTTTATCCATGAAGTGGAAGGTGAAAGGCAATTAACGTTCCTGGATGCTGGCGGTACTGAACGTAACCTGAAAGTGGGTCTAAATCTTCCAGAAAAAGAAATAGTGGTCTTGTGAGATCTAGTAAAGGAGAAGTTCGACGTGTTTACATGGTCTTGTAAATATATAAAGGGGATTGATTCCACGGTATGCCAACACCACATTGATCTAGAGACTGATGCCAAACCTATGAGGCAAAGACAGAGGCGTATGAATCCCAATTATTCTGCTCTAGTGAAGGTTGAATTATTGAAGCTCCTTGAAGCTGAGTTCATTTATCTTGTGGCTAACAGTGAATGGGTTTCTCCCATTGTGGTCGTACCCAAGAAGAATGGGAAACTTCGAATATGTGTGGACTTTTGAAAGTTGAACTCGAAGATGAAGAAGTATCATTTCCCTATCCCTTTCACAGACCAACTGTTGGACACAGTGGTAGGCGATGAGTTCTATTCCCTCTTGGATAGATTTAGTGGATACAACCAAGTCCAAATTGCAGAAGAGGACCAATCCAAAACAACCTTCACAATAGAATGGGAAACCTATGCTTATAGAGTGATGTTGTTTGGGCTTTGTAATGCTCCTGCTACCTTCCAACAAGTGATGATGACTGCCTTCTTCATAGAATCCATCAAAACTAACAAGAGCACAAAAAAATACACCACTTTTGAATGGAAATAATATCACATATGATTGATCTTCATTGTCTTCATAGTTCTCTATCTCAATCTCTCATAGAAAGATGCATTGTTTTACATAGAATTGGCTATCTCTGACTCTCTCTTTCTCTCTCAATCAATAGTATATCATCTCCTCACTACAATACTCAGTAATCACTCATAATAATCCTTCTTAGGTTTTGGATACCCCTTCCAAGAGGTGTGTCTGATATGAAAGGCCACCAAAGCCACTAAAATGACTCTTCATAGTAGCTCACTACTGCCACTTCACTCCAGTCTTCTCTTGAGTCTTCAGCAACTACTTCTTCCACTTCCTTGAGCTCTTTTGAACTTATATTCAACTCTTTCCAAGGCTAGAAAACTTTTCCAAAGTCACACATACATTCCAGTGAACACTTACAGACGATCTACAGAGAACAGAAACAGAGGGTTACAGAAGCTCATCAGAGGGTTACAGAAGGTCAACAAAAAACATCAAAACCTCATAACTCATACTAAAACCATTCCAAACTATCAAAAAATAATAAATAAGCTTTCAAAAGACCTCAACCTTCATCAATCATCAACCCATGCCTCATATAGAAAAAAATAAGAACAAAACAAAAGCTAAACAGAAGGTATCAGAACCAATCAAAACCTCAACAGAACCTATTAGAACATCACAGAACCTCGGATTTCTACTCAGAATCATCATGAACATCCAAAACATAATCAATATCATCCAAAAAACTCTTAAACACTTCCAAAACAACTAAATATCACTCAAAATCCATCAAAAATTAACCATTCAGACCTCAAAAATAACAAAAATCAACCAAAAAATCTAATCATTTCAGCATTCAACATATCCCCACACTTAGAAAGGAACTGTCCTCGTGTGACCTAAAAAAGAGGTAATATAAGTTCATTAAGAGCTCAACTCGATCTTCTTTAGTATCTTCAATAATCCACCCAACCACGACCCCAACATGTCACGTAAGAGGTTCTTTAGCTTTGTATCGTAGGCTTTCCATCCATCATCACCATCAATGTCAATAGTAAAAAAGAGAGCTCTCCAACAAAGCCAATATTCAATCACCACGAACTCATCACATAAAAATTAACATAGTACAACCACAAAACAACCATCTGAATGGCACCTCAAAAAAAAAGAGGTATATCATTAAGAAGCATAGAAGATATATCCAGGGGTATCAATGAAGATGATCCCTCAAGAAATCTTGATGATTATGAAAATGATCCATGGATAAGGACTCGTCTACAAAATATTTTGGAGGATTTTGAAAGAATTGAAGGTAGCACATCCTTTCTAGCAAAACAAGGTATCTGCTAGGTAGACAAAGGGCATGAAAATATAGGATATCCAATTGTTGGGAATCAATGTTCACATTGACATTCATACATAACTTTGGAATTGCCTTTTGATCATTATGGGAATGCCTATGCATATATGCTAAGTACCAAGAAAAGTGGGTTGTCAATCTCACTAAAGGATCTGGATATTGTGAATATTGTTGGAAAAAATAGAGATAATTTTGATACGCTTGACTAGCAGTTGTCCAGTTCCTTGGATTTAATGGTCAATTAATCTGTGGTCACATAAGAGAATCAGTTGAGCTCCATCCTCTTCTTCTTGGAATCTGTTGATCAAATCCTTCATACCCACTAACCAACTGAGGGGGTTGACAAATAGAAGTGGTAGGAGATGGAAGAGGAATGGGTGAAAGAGGATGAAGAGATGGGTAGGCAAAATCATAAAATGAAGAATAAGCTAAAGAAGGATTAGCTGAAAATTTAGGCAAATCAGTTAAGAAAGGTATTAATTGATAAGTAGAAAAAGTAGAAGGAATATGGATAGATGGGGAAGGACAAGGTGGAGAAGGAAAAAATACCTGAACTTTAAATGAAGAATAAGCTAAAGAAGGATTAGCTGAAAATTTAGGCAAATCAGTTAAGAAAGGTATTAATTGATAAGTAGAAAAAGTAGAAGGAATATGGATAGATGGGGAAGGACAAGGTGGAGAAGGGGAAAATACCCGATCTTCAAATGAAAGAACAATAGGTAAAGATTGGAATTTGAGGTGCACCCTAAGGTTGGAAAAGGAGAGGTAAGATGACTGTTGAGTTGGATTGATAAAGGAAAAATAAGCATTATATTGATGGGCCATTTATTGATACTAAAATAAGCTAAGAATAGAGGGACCTAAAGTAGATCGTCAATAGTAGGCATCAAAGAAGGATGAATCAAAGGGATGGTTCTTGGAAAGATAAGCTAAAAGATCCACCCTCAGTTGGTTAGTGTTCTGCACATGAGTAGAGGCTTTATTCTATCGTTGGTTGAGGACTATAGAATCAATCATTGTATGCCATAAAGTGTCAGGGCAAGCAACCACTTTAGAAGAATAATAGTGGAACATTTTATCTATCCTCAACTCCAAATGTTTGACATATAAGGCAGCTTGTAAGACCACATCCCCTACATACAAATTGAGATCTTCATTATCTGGAATCAGCAGATCACCTTGTAAATACATGTAAGACAATAGCATGGTATCTGAAATCACAAAATCTTCAAAGACCATATAGACTACTTCTGTTAGCAAATTAGAAGACCCAGCTCCACTCCAACTATCCTTTGCAAGAGGTAGATCCATTTTTTGAGAGCTTAATATAGAAGGCCAATTCTTGCAACTGATAGTGGACAAAAAAGGAATGGTCGAGAGGAACATACTCCTAAAATTGCTCAAATTAAGACCATAATAAGTCCATCCTGGATTGCAGTCTTTCCGCTTTAGCTTGAAACAATGGACATAATGTTGCATGTCTCATTGGAGAACTGCCAAATCCGTAGGGGTCAAAGAAGAAACTGGTTGCTCATCAGGACTCAGTGTAGAAGAATGTGATTGGACCAGTTGCTCATTAAGTTGCTGAATTTGGATTCTGCTCTCTTCTAAGGTGGTATTTGTTGTCTTAACCTCCTCTATCTGGGCGGCTAGCAAAGCTCGAAGCTCTTGATATTCCTGCAACAATCTATCTTGTTTCTTAGTCACATTAACCACCTGGGTGGTATTGTCAGCCAAATGAGTGTGCAAACTAGAAATGTCCATTTTCTGAGTGTCAATGATCTTATTTTATTGCTCCATGTAATGTGTCCCCCTGTCTACTTGTAGGACACGTCTTAGTAGCCCATCAAGATGAGAGTCTAGAAAGCGCCGCTTGGCACTCCCATGGAATGTCACGGGGTTTGCGATCTAGGTCTTCTCGAGTCTGCCATGAAGCGGAAGCATTCCGGCTATTCCCACTTAGGACCGCCCTGAATCAGGGTTTTCCTAATGGTCAAGTTCCTAGAAAGTAACTAGCGTCAGCCCCAGACAAACTACTTTATGTAGAAATGTCAGGGTCGAAGCGGATTTATACTACACTTGGTTCAAGGAGAATGGGAAACGAGAGGGATGTGAAGCTCGATCTCTCTGCCCGTAAGGCATAGTCCCATTCCATTCCCCTAAAATAGCACAAATCGGGACTCTAGCTCTAAAGATTCTAGGTCATCGTTTACTTTGCTATCAATTCCTTTGAGAAAAGTTTTCGACCAACTAGGACCACCCTTCCATAGGACGGAATCAGGGTCACATCTACCACACTTTCCTTGGGTTGCTTTAGTTATCTAATTACCTACCACATTTATTTTGACAAATAAAAATAGCTTCCTTAATTAACCAATTTAACACTGGTTCCTTCATGTAACTTAGCACTGACATAGAAAAACAATGTCAAACAAGTTCATTTTCAACATTTGTTCTTTATTTATTAGTCTTTGGAATACATCATATAATCCAACCCAAAGGCTAATCCATAATCCACCCGAAGGCAATTCCATAATCCGCCTGAAGCTAATTCCATAATCCGCCGGAAGGCTATTCCAGCAATCCTCAGGGATCGCTATTCCAAGTTTCCGCCCGTTGACTAGTATGCGGGCCTCGAGATCCAATCTCGAGTCATGTCGGCCTCTTGTGCAAGACCCAGAGGCAAGAGATTTACGACCAGAGCCCCCTGGCACCCAAGCATCCTCTTGCTCCAAGTAACACCCACGGAGAAACCTCTCGCGGCGGGTTCGGTCCACGTACCCGATGCAGCTAACAACCCCCTTGGATAGGGTTAGGCAAATAGTCGGGGGTAACTGATGTTGCCTCTCCCTCTAGGCTTTCAACCTAAAGTATTAGTTATTTTCCAGCATTAGTTCCTTGAGCAAAAAAGAACAAACAGTGCTCCTAAGTGTACAAACACAAGCACTCCAGTGGTTGTTTATACGACCAACTGCTAAGGTGTGAATCCTTGAATATATCCAACATTCGATCCGGGATCAATTGCGACTTGGCAAGATCCCAAGGGTTTCATAAGCTAAGTTGTTTTTTTACCCTCTTTCCTTGGGTTAGGGTTTATACCTTGTTAACCCAAATTATCACTACTTTAGGCTTCCATATATTATGGTCAATAAATCTTGGGAAACCTCGTCGCCCTAACCTGGTTGGTTAACTGCTTTCTTGGCACATTCGTAACTCCCTTAATCTTGGCAAATCAGCCTTAAGGAAGGGTGATATAGCAGGATGACTACTCATCCTCTAGAAAATTAGACTTGTACTAGAACTTGCCAACCTTGTTCTAAGGAGTGGCAATACAATTTTGTGATTTAGGCACATTACCATGCAACATTGCAACTTGTTGCACGAGATAAGTGTCAAGATTGTGGGAGAGAAGGAAGGAGTCTCACTTGTAGCTTTCTTGCTTGCACAATGGGGGAATACACACAAAGGTGGAGGCTGAAAACAGTTTTCCTCTTCTTAGTTGTGAAAGCCAAAAAGAACTCTCATACAAAGAAATAGAAGAACCCTATATATGGGTCTCAAACCAAACTCAACTAACTAAGGTGGCATACTAACTGAGCCACGAACTAGAGTAGATAAGGATAGTTGTCATCTAGCTATTATTCATGGGCGATGTACCAACCGCATCTGCAACTGACAAGTCGGTGACATAAATGCACAACGGTCACCCTGGCATATCACGAGTGGAGCTCGATATCTCAACACTCCCCCTCGAGCTCAATCCCAATTCTTGCACACCAAGCATGTCTCTGAACTTGCATAGCTTCTCTACGCCCAATGCCTTCATGAATATGTCAGCTACCTAATCCTCTGTGCTGACATAAACTAGATCAATAAGACCTAATAAAACCCTCTCCCGCACATAGTGATAATACACCTCAATGTGCTTTGTTCTAGCATGATAGACTGGGTTATTTGCCAAGTGTATACTACTCATGTTGTCACAATAAATGACAAATGGCCCATCTGTAGGCTGATGCATATCATAAAGTAGCTTATGCAACCAAGATACCTCACATGCAGCCATTGCTGTGCCCCTATACTCAGCCTCTGTGCTCGACAAGGCAACTATAGGCTGTTTCTTGCTGCTCCAAGAGCATCTATACCCTTTTTGCTGCAGAGAGTAACCAATAAAGATGCACTTCTCAGCTTTTGGATCCAACTTGGATCTCAACTCATCTGGCACATGTACATAGGCAATGCAACCAAAAATTTTCAAATGATAAATATCTGGTTTCCTACCAGTATACCTCTCCTCTGGAGTCATTCCATGTATTGCTGCAGTGGGAGTCATGTTCATTATGTAGACTGCTGTAGCAACTGCTTCAGCCCAATAAAAATCTGGCAAGTCTTTTTCATTGAGCATGGCACGAGATACCTCTCCAATATGCCTGTTTTTCCTTTCTGCAACTCCATTTTGTTGTGGGGTATGACTGCATGAATATTGCTGCTTTATGCCATGCTCCCGCAGGAACCTTGCAAACTCATTTGAGAGGTACTCTCTCCCTCCATCTGACCTTAGGTATTTTATTTGCAGGCCTGTTTCTTTTTCAACCATAGCTTTAAGGGTTTTGAAATGCCCAAAAACTTCACTTTTCTTTTTCATAAAATACACCCAAATTTTTCTGCTATAGTGATCAATAAATGTGTCAAAATAATGACAGCCTCCAAGAGATGCAGCTTTAGTAGTCCACACATCAGAGTGGATTAATTCCAATGGCTTCTCACTCTCTTGAACATGTCTAGGAAATTGTTTCCTTGCCTGTTTTCCAAACTGACAGGCTTCACATACCTTATGCATTTATGCAACCTTGAATTTGGGAAATCCTGCAACAATATTTTGGGCCTGCATTGATTTAAGTCGCTGTACATTAACATGACCAATGCATTTATGCCAGATATCAATATCTGCAACTACACCAGTCCCATGTGCAAACATTGTTGCACTCAATTCAGGCATGTCTGCATCCAATGTAAACATTCTGCCCTTCTTCTTTCCTTTTGCTATCAAGCGACCTTTATTTTTCATATCCTCAACAAAGCATCCATGAGGATTAAATCTGACCTGCAAGCCCTGCTCAACCATTTGACCAACAGAAAATTTTCCCATCCTGCATAGACAAAGGAAATTTCCCCATCCTACATAGACAAATGAATTTTTCCAATCTGCACAATAGGATGTGCAGTATCATCACCAGTCTCCACAAATCCTGGTTTTTCCCATCCTGCATAGACAAAGGAATTTTTCCAATCTGCACAATAGGATGTGCAGTATCATCACCAGTCTCCACAAATCCTGGTTTTCCATTTTCCTTGCATCCTCCATCCATTTTGCATGACCTGTCATGTGGTTTTATGCACCTGAGTCAACATACCATACATCGTTGCTTTCTTCTGCACTTGTCACAGAATTGTTCATGTGCTGCACCATAAACAAATGCTCATTTCTGTCATCACCCTGTCTACTAGAAGATGCATAATTCCCTTGTTGCAATTTTCCATTCATGATGTCATTCTCTTTTTATAGCAGTCTTTAGCCATATGACCCATTTTACCATAGTAGTAGCATTCAACATTACTGTTTGCATTTTAGTCTCTTTGCCATCCACCATGACCTCTTTGGCTCCCCCTGCCTCTAGAGTTACCACGTCCTCCTCCATAGGACTGGTTTTCTTGAGTTTGCTGCATATTCTGATTTCTACCACGGCCTCCAAATCGTCCTCCTCTACCTCTTCCTCTACCTCTTCCAGCATTTGAGTAGAAGACAGATTCTTTTGAAGTTCCTCCTGAAGAAGATGCACCTGTAAAATATTACACGGCGCAGCGAACAGAATCTGAGAAAGAGATAGAGAGTACACAACAGATAAGAGGAGAATCAGTAAATTCTTTAACTCCAAACAACTGATACAAAGATGGCTCTGTCCACCCGTGCGCTTCCACTGTGTGAAGCTTAGATGGCGATCTAGACAGAAGATAGGTGAAGAGCTTAAGGCTAGCTGGAATAACAACTCTGACTGGCTGAAAGATGAGTGTATGATGGCTGCGAAGGGGTTTAGCTTTTATAGCCTGCGAAGGTCGTTAGGTCTGCTGACTGACCTACCATATGAGCCTCCACTAGTCGGCCAGGGAATATTTCCTTTACCATCGGGCCGGGGGCGCTACCCCCGGACCCCCGCCAGGGGGGCCGCTGGCCCCCCTGGGACCCCCCAGCCAGGGGCCGCTTCCGCGGCCCCCGGACCCCACAATAGGGGCCCCTTTTAACTCCCTTACCACACAACTCAATGCAATGTGCCTCGAGTTGCTACCAGCTTAACCACTCCGTCTAACCCAAAGATTAGACCCACAACAGTCACCGTTTTGCCATCCGGTCACATAGACCTCATCTGATATACAAGTCAGGACTCAACCAATGTCTGGGCTCACATTTGGCTTCTCCTCATAATGGGGGCCTTACAACTTTGAGCACCATGGATCATTGGTAGCACCTAATGAGGGTGGGGCATTGATCATATCTAACACCCCCCCTCAATGTCCACCCATAGGTGAACTATCTCCTCGGCCCAATGCCGAGTCTCTAAAGATGAACTTGAAGCAGATCCTTCGTAAGTGCTTCGGTGAAGATATCTGCTCCATTCTCCTCTGTTGGACAATAGACCAATTCCACTATCCCATCCTCCATCAAATCACACACATAGTGATACTGGATCTCTATATGTTTGGTGCGTGCATGAAACACTGGATTTTTGGCAATGGCGATGCAACTCTGATTGTCACATCTCAGCACAATTGGTTCTTCATCCTGCACTCCCATATGCCATAGAATCCTTCTCAACCATACGGCCTCACATGCAGCAAAACAAGCTGCCTTGTACTCTGCTTCGGTAGAAGACAATGCCACTGTTGGTTGCTTCTTACTAATCCAAGAGAAAATCCCTGAACCCAAAGAGAAACAATAACCAGAAACTGACTTCCTGGAATCAATGTCTCCTGCCCAATCTGAGTCACAGTTCCCCACAAGAGAAGTTCCGAAACTGTATGTGATACCATAGTCAAGAGTTTTCTTCAAGTATCTGAGCACCCGGATCCCAACCTTCCAATGACTCTCATGAGGTTTGTTTGAGAACCTGCTCAAAACACCAACAGCAAAACTGATATCTGGTTTGGTGTTATACAAGTAGATCAGACTGCCGACCAACCTCCTATACCTCCCAATGTCTGCTAATGGTGATGTATCCTCGACGGATAACTTTGCATTCACCTCCATAGGTGTAGCTATCTCCTTGCACTCGGTCATGCCAAATTCCTTCAAGATCTCCCATGCATACTTCTTCTGAGAGATGAAGATCTTTCCTGGCTCTTGCCAGACTTCAATCCCCAAACAATAGTGCAGCAAGCCCAAGTCTGTCATTTCAAACTTAGAACTCAAAGCCTTTCGAGTTTGGTTGATCATATCTTCATAGTCACCTGTAATAAGAAGGTCGTCCACATATAGGACAATCACTACAGACTTTTTACCATCCCTGTAAACATACAAGTTAGCATCTGAGGCACATCTTTTGAAGTTTAGGTTTAAAAAGAACCTATCTATCCGCTGGTACCATGCTTTGGGGGCTTGTTTCAGCCCATACAATGCCTTCTTCAATTTACACACTTTGTTCTCAGAATGGGGGGCCTCAAACCCTGGTGGCAGAGCCACCTACACCTCCTCCTTGAGGTCACCATTTAAGAACGCTGACTTAACATCCATTTGGTACACTGGCCACTTCTTGTGGGCAGCCACTGCAAGTACTGTGCAAATAGTGGTCATTCTGGCAGTTGGGGCAAATGACTCTTGAAAATCAAACCCTTCAACTTCTGAAAATCCTTGGGCAACCAGTCTAGCTTTGTACTTTTCTAAGGTACCATCAGCCTTATACTTTACCTTCCAGATCCACTTGGTGCCAATAACCTTCCGCTTTGCTGGTCGATCCACTAGCTCCCAAGTGTCATTCTTCATTATGCTGTCATACTCCGCCTGCATAGCATCCTTCCATGATGGATCTGCAAGTGCTTCTTTTAAGTCAGTTGGCTCCTTTACTTCTCTCATAATCTCAACCATCAAGGCCATATTGACTATGTGAGCAGAAGCCCTCCTTTGCTCCTCTATTCTCTGAGACCTCCTTGGTCCATCTGCCTTCTCCTCAATAGATGCAGGCATAGGATTATTGTGGTCATAGAGCTGCTTCACCCAGCGCGGCAATGGCTTTTCCGGTGGGGTGATGTCAGGTTGGTGAACTTTTTCCTCATCATCTGAAGATGATGCTTCCTCCTTCTTAAGGATAGGGATAGCTCTCAAGACAGGTTCATAATGGACTACTTCTTCGCTTGACGATAAAGTGGAAGAACTTGCCTTCTCCTCCTCCACTGTATGCGGCTCCTCCTTGAACACCACATCACGACTCGCGATGATCTTCTTTGCCTCTTGGTCATATAACTTGTAAGCCTTCTGCTCATCACTATAACCGAAGAAGATACATTTTCTGCTTTTTGGTTGTAACTTGTTTCTCTTGTCATCTGGAACATGTGCATAACATTCACATCCAAAAATTCTGAAATGTGAAACAGATGGTTTCTTACCAGTGTAAGCCTCATGAGGTGTTTTTCCCTTGAGAGCCTTTGTATAGCTCCGATTTAGAATGTAGACTGCAGTATTAACAGCTTCAGCCCAAAAATGGTTAGGCAATCCCTTGCCCTTTAGCATGCATCTTGCCATCTCCACAATGGTGCGATTCCTGCGTTCCACAACACCATTCTGCTGAGGTGTGTGAGGTGTCGTCAATTGACGCTTGATCCCTTTGCTCTTGCAAAATCCTTCAAACTCCTTTGAGTTGAACTCACCACCACCATCTATTCTAAATTTCTTCACACTTTTCCCTGTTTCATTCTCAACAAGTATTAGCCATTCTTTAAACTTACCAAAAGCTTGAGCCTTATCACGAAGGAAGTACACCCACATCTTCCTACTGTAGTTGTCGACAATCAACATAAAATAAGAAGATCCCTCCAAGGCCTGTGTAGGCATCTTACCACACAAGTCAGCATGCACCAACTCTAGAGAAGCCTGTGCTCTATTCTTGCTTTCTTGTGGAAATGCCTTTCTTTGTTGCTTGCCTATCATACAAGCTTCACATGGTTCCTTCAATTCAGTTATTGTAGGTAGGTGAGCAACCATACCTTGCTTTTGCATCTCCTTCAATACTGCAAATCCGATGTGTCCAAACCTTTCATGCCAAAGCTTACTTGTGCCCACTCCAGCGGTGGCTGTAAGAGCACTTAGCTCATACAAGTTGTTCCTTCTTTCTCCTTTGCCAACAATTGTGCCAGCACTATCAATAATTTCTACACCTGTCTTCTTGAACCTCACTTCATGACCAAGATCAGTTATGGCAGCAACTGATAAGAGATTTCTCCTGATTTCGGGAACATACAACACATTTGAAAGCTTTTTGACTTCACCATTTTCAGCAACAAAAGAAATAGTACTTGTGCCCGCAGCAGGGCATTTAGCATCATTTCCAACCGTCACAGTGATGGATTCTTGTAGAGGCTGCATAGAACTGTATAGACCTTTCTTGTTGGTCATGTGACGGGAGGCCCCACTATCCAACACCCAAGAGTCAGTGGTAGATTCTTCTTGCGCCGAGGAGCACACTTCCTCAATGGTCGCCATGAATAATTCCAACTCTGCTTCAGCCATATTGGCTGTCTCTTTCCCTTTACTTTTAAGGGTACCATTCTTTTCATCTGCCTTCTTGACACGACAATCTGCAATTGCATGTCCTTTCTTCTTACAGTAGAAGCACTCTCCTTGAAACTTCTTCTTGCCGCCCTTCTTCTTTTTGTCACCATCATTTTTGGTGGAGGAAACACCTTTGCCTTTTGCATTGGCAGAGAATGCAGCATCTCCATTGTTGCTTCCTTCTCGGGCTTTCAGCCTCAACTCCTCCTCCATTAATAATGCACAAAACTCCTCAAAAGTCAAAGCTTGAGGTCTCACCTAAGTATTAAGGGCAGTTACTAGTCCATCAAACTTTTGTGGACAAATCCGAAGACACCTCCGAGCTAGCTCTTCGCTAGTCTTTTGTATCCCAGCGCCAGCCATCTGGTCGCGCAAATTCTTAATCCGAGTGATGAATGCTTCAACCGTCTCTCCTTCAGCAAACTTCTCCGCTGCTAGTTGATTCTCCAAGTTTTGAATCCTTGTTTGGTTTTGTGTTTCATACTGACTCCTTAGTACATTCCAAGCCTCTGACGCTTTGGTTGTATGGTGAATCAGAGTCAAAACACTGTTAGAACAGCTTATAACTAAGGCACACAATGCATCTGCATTCCTTCGTTTCCAAGCTCGTAGAAGATTTGCATTCGGAGGAATCATCACACTAGGATTTGATGGGTCGGGGGTAGGTTGTGGTTCTGCGTCAGTCCCCAGCACAGTCTCCAGAAGCTCATAAGAATCAAGGATAGTTGTAATTTTGAACTTCCACAAGGTGTAGTTTGTACCATCTAACTTGCCTTCGTTGAAGGTTGGTGGACGAATCCTCAGTGTTTGAATAGCCGGTACAGCAGCACCACCTCCTGCACCGCTTCCTGATGCGCCAGAACTGCTTCCCGGAGTCGACATCGTTTCTCTTTGCTGTTGAAGCCTTTGCCTCTTGCACGCTCTCTGATCTCTAGAGCCCCTTGGGCTCTGATACCATGTAAAATATTACACGGCGCAGCGAACAAAATCTGAGAAAGAGATAGAGAGTACACAACAAATAAGAGGAGAATCAGTAAATTCTTTAACTCCAAACAACAGATACAAAGATGGCTTTGTCCACCCGTGCGCTTCCACTGTGTGAAGCTTAGATGGCGATCTAGATAGAAGATAGGTGAAGAGCTTAAGGCTAGCTAGAATAACAACTCTGACTGGGTGAAAGATGAGTGTATGGTGGCTGTGAAGGGGTTTAGCTTTTATAGCCCGCGAAGGTTGTTAGGTCGGCTTGCTGACCGACCTACCATATGAGCCTCCACTAGTCGGCCAAGGAATATTCCCTTTACCATCGGGCCGGGGGCGCTGCCCCCAGACCCCCGCCAGGGGGGCCGCTGGCCCCCTTGGGACCCCCCCAGCCAGGGGCCACTTCCGCAGCCCCCGGACCCCACAATAGGGGCTCCTTTTAACTCCCTTACCACGCAACTCAATGCAATGTGCCTTGAGTTGCTACCAGCTTAACCACTCCGTCTAACCCAAAGATTAGACCTACAACAGTCACCTTTTTGCCATCCGGTCACATAGACCTCATCTGATATACAAGTCAGGACTCAACCAATGTCCGGGCTCACATTTGGCTTCTCCTCATAATGGGGGCCTTACAACTTTGAGCACCATGGATCATTGGTAGCACCTAATGAGGGTGGGGCATTGATCATATCTAACAGCACCACCATTTCTTTGCTCCTCAGAAATTAGAAGAGCAATCAGCTCCTCAAAATCAGGAAATCTTTCACGAACTGAAATGGATGTCCGAAACTGTGCATAATCCTTTCCTAGACCATTCAAGGTCATAGAAACTAAATCATCATCTTCCACTGGCGACCCGATGGAAGCAAGTGCATCTGCAATCTTCTTCACCTTCATGTGGTAGTCATTGATGCTCATATTTTCTCTTTGCACATTATGCAACTCTTGCTTGAGCTGCGTTTTCTTGGCTTGCATATTTGTGCTATAAATTTTTGACAAAGTATCCCGTGCCTCCTTTGGCGTACTTGCATCTTGAATATGCACAATCATAGAGTCTGAAATGCTGATAGACAGCCAGTACATAACTTTCCTGGCTCTCTCATGCCATGCTTTAAATGCCTGCATTTGCTGTTGATTGGGAACATCAGGAAGAACTGGTTCTTCTTCATTTCCTGCAACAAATTCCCAATATCCTTTTCCCATAAGGAAATTCGTCATTCTGAACTTCCATGCTTGGAAGTTGTTCTTGTCAAGCTTTTCAGTGACAATCTGTGAGAGAGAATCAGACGGCATTACAGAACACTGCAAAAAATGTTGTCACTGCAAAGAACACAGCTTCAGCCTCACAAAGGCAAATCTGCAAAACTGACGGAAGTGGTATTTGACCACACAGTCACTTCCTAGTGATGATTTTACATCAACAGGCAACAAGGATGATTTTGTAACTCCCAATGTCTCTACGCACAGGCATACGATGCAATTTCTACAGTAACTCTTCACCGACCTGTAGAACAGTGGTCCCATAGCATAAAAGAGGGCCTTTTCTTGAGTGCGTACAGAAAGCTTCTGCCTCCAAAATAGGCCCCGAAATGGCCTCAAATAAAAAAAACAGAGCAACAAATGGCTAAAGCCCTTTCCGCAGCATATACTGCCCTCTTGCTACACGGCAAAGGGCATCTCAATCTGAGACAATGCACTCTTGTACTTTCCGGCTGTGCTACCTACAGAGACTTGCTCCCAAAACAGAAAAATGAAAGCAACACTGGTCCTATTACCAGAACAGCGCGAACTTGGTTTGCTTTCTTGATCTCCTTACCACGAACAAGGATCTGATACCATGTCAAGATTATGGGAGAGAAGGAAGGAGTCTCACTTGTAGCTTTCTTGCTTGCACAATGGGGGAATACACACAAAGGTGGAGGTTGAAAATAGTTTTCCTCTTCTTAGTTGTGTAAGCCAAAAAGAACTCTCATACAAAGAAATAGAAGAACCCTATATATGGGTCTCAAACCAAACTCAACTAACTAAGGTGGCATACTAAAACTGAGCCACGAACTAGAGTAGATAAGGATAGTTGTCATCTAGCTATAATTCATGGGCGGTGTATCAACCGCATCTGCCAACTGACAAGTCGGTGACATAAATGCACAACGGTCACCCTGGCATATCACGAGTGGAGCTCGATACCTCAACAATAAGTGTCGCACCTAACTTGTGGGATTATTTCTCCCATCACACAATATCCCTTGGCTAAGAATACCTTTGGTCAAGATGTAGGGTTTGGGAGTCCTCTTGACCCAATCCAACCCTAACCTTACTAGGCAAATAATGCTTTGGCCTTGGGATTTCTAAATTCATACGGAGGTCTAGTATTTGATTAATTGATCCTTAGGGTGTGAGCCCTAGATCATTCTTGCACGGCGATTAGCTAACCCTAACATTCCGTGAATGTGGGTAGGATCTTTGGGATCAAAAGTCCTAAATCGGCATCCCAAGTGCGATACTAGGCTGAATTTTAACGTAACTTAACCCTACCTAGCACTTTGAGGTGATCCTTATTTGCAATCTAATCATACCTCTATGATTTTCATGTATATTACTTAGTTGATTTAATTAACCCACGATTAGAGACGATCATCCTTTTTAAAGATGCAATTGCTTCCTTCTAAATTAGCAAGTACCTTTCCCTAGAAGAAGATGCAAATAATTGCAAGATATAACATTCCATGCAATATGCGATTTCAAGACCATAGACTTTTTCCTTCTATGCATCTATAAGATCTACAATGGTCGTTACTTTTCCTTGCTTAAACTATAATGATGCAATGAAATCAAAGCTTTAATATTTTTAATGAAGAGGCATTCAAACTTTGATAAAAGTATTCATGCATGAGCGAATACCATGACTCCATCATTAAATTCATCCTTCCTTTAGTACTTAACTTGACCCAAAATTAACTATTATCGCATGCAATTTGCAAGGTACTGAAATCCTTTCCATGCATTGCAACTAATTGGACATCATTTAAAGTCTGTCTATGATTACCTTAATCGTGAGACACAACTAGGAAATTATTATCTATGTGCATTATGTATTATATGCGTTGTTCTTTTCGTGAGGCAACAAGGAGCCATTAGAAAAATTCACCTTTTAACTCATGCGATATGCGTTCAAGAATGCAACTACCTTGACCATGCAAGTACTTGTTAGGCAAGTTAACTTGGTAATTCGATGCAAGTATATGAATTTTCCGATGTATTCAAATTGCCTACGTGAATTAAAGACATGATTAAATGCATCCTTTTCATGCAAGAAATTTATTGGAACTTGGGCATTAAGATTCAAGGTGTTGTCCACACGCGTACTCTGGGTGGAAGCTCCCGTGTGTGCACCTCGCGACTTTTGCTTAGGAGCCATCAGTGATGTAGTGAACTTGGACTCCACAAATTCTCCTTGCCCTTTTTCCCGATCTGCGAAACTGCCTATTAGGCCGATAATCTTTCCCGCGCAAAACTAGGGGCCTTTCAGTTACGGTTTTGAAAACTTGAAAGCACGAGGTGAACAAGGATTATGGAAAGCTTTAATAGAAGCTTCCAAAGAAGCTTCCAAGCTTCTGTGTCAGGTTGAAAGAAGTGGACAGAGAGTGATAATGGATAGGATGATGGAGAGGACAATGACGATGATGATGGTGATGATGATTATGATGATGATGGTGGTGATGCAAGCGGCGTGGCGCAGCAGCAGGCAGCGCGATGGCAGCTGGCGGGGCTTCCACAGGGCGAAAGCACGGCACAATCCT
Source organism: Lygodium microphyllum (assembly GCF_053477565.2). NCBI lineage: Eukaryota > Viridiplantae > Streptophyta > Polypodiopsida > Schizaeales > Lygodiaceae > Lygodium > Lygodium microphyllum. The sequence continues at coordinate 18,146,389 of NC_141163.1, forward strand.
CTCTCCTCCCTCCCCTCGAGCTTGGAGAGGGGGTGTTCTTATAGATTCCAAAGGGGGGGATAGCCACACAAGTGGCGGGCAGCATGTCCCTCCCCCCCCCCCCCATGCTCCTCCTCCACTTGACTCAAGCTCCTCTCACACTCCCTCTCCCCCTGCCATGCAATGGCTAAAGGGGAGGGGATTTAATAAAAAAATTTGTACTAAATTATCCATTATCCCTTTTGCTTTTCCCGTGAAGGGTGTTCCCGTGTGGGCTTGCGGTTTCAAGCCACAGCTTTCTACACACGATGCGGGGGTGGAGTTTGCTAGTGCATGCGGAGGAAGTACTTAGCCCAAAATTTTATCGTTGCGGGAGATTATTTTGAGCTGCTTTTGCTCGTGATTTTTGGGTCTTCAATATTTCGTAGTGGAAATATTACATTCTCTCCCCCTTAGAGGAATCGAGATGTCCTCATCTCGAGAAGAACTGGGGGTATTGTTGGTTGAGAGCACTTTCATCCATCCAAGTGGCATCCTCTTCGGGATAATATTTCCATTGGACGAGGTATTCTCTCAAGGTCTTGGATCTTAAATACCTCTCCTTAACATCTAAGATGCTATCAGGCCATAGCTCAAGGACTCCTTGGCTAGGCATTACAACTTGTTGATCATCAAGCATGTGACTAGGGTTAGGCACATACTTCTTCAATAGACTGATATGGAATACATTATGAACTTTTAGGTTCTCAAGGAGTTGTAGTCTATAAGCATTAGGCCCTAGGCATTTGAGAATCTTGTAGGGTCCACAATACCTTGGACTTAGCTTTTTGCATTCACCCAAGGATAGGGAACTCTTCTTTGGACATACGCGAATGAAGACTATATCACCTTCAACGAAGGATCTATCTTGCCATTTTAGGTGCGTGTAAGCCTTCTATCTGTCTTTGGCAGCTTGGATGTCCTGTCTTATTGACTTGATTTGGTCATCCATGTCTTCCAGCATCTGCTTTGAAGCTTCAACCCTCAAGGTTGGATCCGAAAAGTTTAAAGGACTACGACAATCATGCCCATACAATGCTTGAAAAGGGGTCATCTGAATGCTTTGTTGGTAGGAATCATTGTAGGCAAACTCAACCAGTGGTTGGCAAATATTGAATCCACTTTTTGAGTTCGCGGGCAATAGTGTGCCCTAAGCATATCTTCAATGACTTGGTTAACTCATTCTGTTTGACCATCAATTTGGGGATGGTAAGCTGTACTGAAACAAAGTTGAGTCCCAATGGCCTGGAAGATAGCCCTCCAAAAGTGTGATGTGAAGAGAGAGTCACGATCACTAATGATTCTTCTAGGTAACCCATGTAGTTTGAATATCTCCTTGATGAATAACCTTGCAATGTCTGAGGCTTTATAGTTTGTCTTAACAGGGATAAGATGTGCAACCTTGGTGAGCATCCACCACAACCATAATGGAGTTGTATCCTCCCTGAACTTGGGGTAGGCCAACAACAAAGTCCATGCTAATGAATTCCCATTTCATTTGGAGAATGTCAAGTGGTTGCAATTTTCCTAGCATTTTGACATGTTCGGTCTTAATGCGTTGACAAGACAAACATTCAGTGACATATTTGAGAACGTCACCTTTGAGCCTATCCCAATAATAGCTTGGCATAGCTGAGATGTCCTGAGAAAGGGGAATCATGGGCTTCCCAAAGTATCTTCTGCTTGAGTGATTGGCTTGCAGGTATACATAATCTTGTCCTATAGTAGACAAGTCCATTATTGATAGAGAATTCTTGATACTTTTCCTGTAGCTTTGGATCTTGATCCTTGACAAGGATCTCCCTTAGCAATTTTTGATAGGTTGGATCATGACATGCCTCTTCTCTAGCTAGCTCAAGAATTGGGTTGTTTGGCATGGATACCTTTGTGGCTAGAGATCTTGCTATTGATGGATCTTGCAAAATCAGAGAATTCAAAAATGCCTTGCGACTAAGTGCATCGGCAACTACATTCTCCTTTCCAGGCCAGTATTTGATTTCAAAATCACATTCCTCCAGCACTTCAATCCATCGATGTTGCCTCATATTGAGCTCATTCTGGGTGAAAATCCATTTAAGACTTTTGTGGTCCATCACTAAGGTAAATTTGTTACCCAACAAGTAGTGCCTCCAAAGTTTGAGAGCATGGATAACAGCTAACAGCTCCAAATCGTGGGTAGCATAGTTCCCTTCATGGCTCTTCAGTTTCCTTGAAGAGTATGCTACGGGATGAACTTCTTGCATGAGCAGACATCCTACGGCAAGTGCGCTAGCATCAGTTATCACTTCAAACTTCTTACTAAGATCTAGAAGTTTCAGGATAGGTGCTGATACCAAGCTTTGCTTTAGTTTGTCAAAGCTAGACTGTTCAGTAGGTGACCATACAAGTGATACTTGCTTCTTTAGTAGATCAGTCAAAGATGCTACAATCAAAGCATAGTTTTTGATAAAGACCCTGTACCATCCTGTCAATCCAAGAAAACTACGTATTTCTTTGATAGTTGTTGGAGTTGGCCATTCTAGAATGTATCTGACCTTGGCTGGATCTTCTGAAATTCCTTCCGCTGATATAGTGAATCCCAGATACTCAATCTATCGCTTGAAAAATGCACATTTCTTCTTCTTATCATAAAGCTTATGAACTCTCATTTTTTCAAGAACAATGCGAAGCTAGGGTTCATGATCTTCTTCCTGCTTGGAGTAGACTATGGTATCGTCAAAGAAGACGAGTACAAAGTCATCAAGATAGGCTAAAGATATCATGCATTAGCCTGTTGAAGGTAGCAAGAGCATTTGTCAGTGCGAATGACATGACTAGGAATTCAAAGTGTCCATACCTTGTGCTGAATGCCTTCTTTGGAATATCTTCTTCCTTGATCCTTATCTGATAATATCCAGGCCTGAGATCAATCTTAGAGAAGATCTTCGCACCTTGAAGACGGTCAAGAAGTTCATCTATTCTGGGAATTGTTCTTAATGGTTGATTGATTCAACCCTCTGTAGTCAATGCATAGCCGAAGCATTCCATCTTTCTTCTTCTGGAACAACACTGAAGCTCCTCTAAAGCGTTCCATCTTTTTTCTTATGGAACAACACTGGAGCAAATCCCAAAAAGACAAAAAGGTAGGAACCAAATGTAACATTAGTTACATTACCCTTGTGGCTATGACAAAGTGTTGATCCATTTTTTACAGAAGATAGGAACTCCATTCAATCATTATACCTTTCGACACCATTCTAGAAGCTATAAACAACTCCTTTGAAAGGTAATTAGAGGGTGTCTTGGCATGTCCTGAAGAAACTAGCATAACTGCTTCCACACACGATTGGAAATCATGGAGACACGGATGCCCGAGGTAGTAAGAACCTTCTTGGGATCCAACACATCTTGGGTATGCTTCGGCAACAATTTAATGATATCCTCATTCGAAAACAATTGTCTAGTAGTGAGGAAAGAGTCTTCACGATAGGGTAAAGACAGAGCCTTGTCCAAACTTTTAGGTGTCAATTGGACAATTGTTCCTCTGGCAGGACCAAACCTCTTACTGTAAGAGGCTAGAAACTGTTCACAGTATTAGTATTCTCTAGAATGAGTGGTAAGGAGAGTGCGATGAACTTGGCTAAGCTTGCTTTGCGAATAAGTTTGGACTCTAATAAAAATAAAGAATAATCATGAGATACCAAGGGGACGACTTACTGAACTGGAGGAGGAGCTTGAGGCGCCATTTAGATAGATTACACACACACCACACACACAGACAATCACAATGAATGCCTGCAAAACAATAGAATAACCAAAGATAAGAGATCAATCATAATAAACACACATAGACATGACTGACTGACTAACCACTCCAAGCAATCCACATCCTAGAAAAAAATTCAACATAACATCTACACATATGTGACCGAAAGCTTCATGCCATGCAAGACAAACAAACACCCTGAATCCCCATATCAAGCAAAAAAGAAAACTACAGACCGTACCCATAATCATATCATCGAAACCAAACCATAATACAATAACAACCCACTCATAACACGACCAGAACTTCGGTAAGCAATTACAACTCGAAAGACGGCATGTGTCCATTCCATGAAGCCCATTTATTGAAAATGAGAATATGTATAGTGAGAGGAATTAGTTTTAATGAATGGTTGGTTTTTTTAAAAAAATTAAAAAATGGGTGAAATTTATTAGGTGTTAAACCTTAATAAGAAAACGACAGTTCCTTCTTAAAATTTTAATTACAAATTATTAGGGTGAAGCGGTGCTTTAAACAAAACTCGGACTCCGATACCTAGACCAGGGTCTCTAAATGTAAATTCATTAATTAAAAATTAAGTGTGTGTTTAGCATTTTTTGTGTAGTGCGTGCACTTGTGATGGTGGGTTCAATTTTAATAAACTTAGATGTGTTTGTAGCGCATGAAGCATGTGCTAAGTGAATGGCTAGTTTATTTGATTGTATTAGAAAAATGTGTGTTTGGCGCGAGTGTGTGTGGAAAAGTGGTTGATGAAAGTTCATTTTAAAAATTAATCGTGGTTATGGGATGACAAAAAATAAATAAAGCAAGAAATATAAAAAATAAATACATGTTATGGGTGTGTATGTAAGAAACTGAGGGCACACGGATGGGTCCCAAGATGCAATGAGTCCAACAAAAAAGTAAAAGACACTAATTGGAAAAAAATGAAACACTTTATTTGTTTAAAAAAAAAGAAAATATCAAGGCGAGGTAAGTGGGGTCATATTTGGTTTATTGAATTTTGATTAGTGTTTGGGTGTCGTTATTATTTTTATTGTTATTATTTATCTTTTTTGTGTTTTTTGGATTTTTTGTCATGTTTTTTGTTAAATAATTGTAATAACGAGCTTTCGACAGTCAACCCTGAGTGAAAATTAAACCATTTGGTTTTAACAATGTGTCTCTATTTTTTAGCATTTTTAAGCGTATTTTTGGAATGTAAAATAATTTTTTAATGAATTAGTTAAAAGCTTTAGCATTTTGGCCTTAAAATAATATTTTGTCTAGTGGGTACGATATTTTAAGTCGATGGAACATGCCAAAAATATTCAAATGAGTTTGTAGGTTTTTTTAAATATTTTTAAGTAATTATTTTCACTTTTTATTGATTTTTATGAATTTTATTCAAATTTTAATGAAATTTAAAAGATTTTGAATATTTTGTTTTTTTTTTGCAATTAATTTTGTGCAATTATGACCAAGAAAATAATCCAAAAAACTTTCCAATGTGTTAAAGAAATTTTCAATTATTTTTTGGGTTTTTATTGGATTTATATGAAATTTTATGAAATTTTAAAATGTTTTAAAGTATTTTTAGGTGTTTTTCTTGGATTTTTGGAAAATAAAAGGAGATACATGGGCTCCATGTGTGAACAACAATGACTGCGCACACCAACGAGAGTCCTCCCGCGTGAACACCCACGAAGACTATGGCCACACACCAACCACTCACGAAAAACCACTCACAATAACGTGTGAACAGCTACGATGAACTCACAACCGCCTCCAAGCACACGAACAAACATGGAAAACCATGCGGATGTACTCTTCCATGAACCATGCAAACATGCGCACTCGTAGCGGGTGGGCAAAGTTGGGTGGCGCAAAAAAAAAAAAAAAACAAACAAACAAACAAACAAACATAGGTGAAAGGGGGCTAAGAGAGTTGGGGATGAGGGAATGGGAAGGGGGGCTTAATGGGGAGTTTAGGAGGTTGGGGTTGAGTTAGATGGGGGGGGTTTGGGTTTAGTTAGATGGGGGTGTTGGGTTTAGTTGGGTGGGGGGGTCTAATGGGGTGGGGGGGATTGGCTTTAGTTTGGGGGGAGGGGGAGGGGGGGTTTTGGGTTTAGTTGGGTGGGGTTAGGTTTAGTGGGGTTATGGGGAGGGGGATTGTGTCAAGATTGTGGGAGAGAAGGAAGGAGTCTCGCTTGAAGCTTTCTTGCTTGCACAATGGGGGAAGACACACAAGGGTGGAGGCTGAAAACAGTTTTCCTCTTCTTAGTTGTGTAAGCCAAAAGAACTCTAGTACAAAGAAATAGAAGAACCCTATATATGGGTCTCAAACCAAACTCAACTAACTAAGGTGGCATACTAACTGAGCCACGAACTAGAGTAGATAAGGATAGCTATCATGTAGCTATTATTCATGGGCGGTGTACCAACCGCGTCTGCAACTGACAAGTCGGTGACATAAATACACAACGGTCACCCTGGCGTATCATGAGTGGAGCTCGATATCTCAACACTCCCCCTCGAGCTCAATCCCAATTCCTGCACACCAAGCAGGTCTCTGAACTTGCGCAGCTTCTCTGCGCCCAATGCCTTCGTGAATATGTCAGCTACCTGATCCTCTGTGCTCACATAAACTAGATCAATAAGACCTAGTAAAACCCTCTCTCGCACATAGTGATAATGCACCTCAATGTGCTTTGTTCTAGCATGATAGACTGGGTTATTTGCCAAGTGTATACTACTCATGTTGTCACAATAAATGACAACTGGTCCATCTGTAGACTGATGCATATCATAAAGTAGCTTATGCAACCAAGCTACCTCACATGCAGCCATTGCTGCACCCCTGTACTCAGCCTCTGTGCTCGACAAGGAAACTGTAGGCTGTTTCTTGCTGCTCCAAGTGACTGCAGCACTCCCAAAAGAGAACACATATCCACTGGTAGATCGTCTATCAGAAATGCTACCAGCCCAATCAGCATCAGTGTATCCATGCAACTGTATCTGAACCCCAGTCTCATAAAATAGTCCATACTGCAATGTGGACTTCACATACCTGAGTATGCGTCTAGCCGCATCCAAATGTGGTTTCCTTGGAGCCTGCATAAACTGACTTACCAATCCAACAGCATAGCTCAAATCTGGCCTGGTAATAGTCATATAAATCAAACTTCCTACTATGCGTCTGTACATAGTAGGGTCTTCTAGAAGCTCACCTGCATCTGTGCTCAGCTTCACATTCTGCTCCAAAGGAACTGAAATAGGCTTACAGCCTGTCATCCCATATTTGGACAGCATGTCCAATCCATATTGCCTCTGCAAGAGCTGTATCCCACTTGGTGATCTAATCACCTCAATGCCCAAGAAATAACGTAGCTCTCCCAAATCCTTCATCTCAAACTTCTGCTTCAATAGCATTTTCACATGAAGGATATCTTCATCACTGTCACCTGTCATAATCAAATCATCAACATAAATGACAAGTAGCATAATACCTTTCTCTGTTTTTCTCACATAAAGTGAGAAATCTGCCTTGGAAATCTGAAAGCCAATAGTGACAAGATACTGTCCTATCTTGTCAGACCATGCTCTAGGTGCTTGCTTCAAGCCATACAAGGCTTTCTTCAACCTGCAAACAAACTCAGGATGAACAGGATGCACATAACCTGGTGGCTGCTCCATATAGACCTCTTCTTGCAAATCACCATGCAAGAAGGCATTCTTTACATCCATCTGATGTAAAGACCATCCCTTTGATGCAGCCATAGCAATGACTGCTCTTACGGTTGCCATCCTTGCAACCGGACTGAATGTTTCTTCATAGTCAATGCCATATGTTTGTGCATAGCCCTTGACTACTAATCTTGCCTTGTATCTGTTCACAGAACCATCTGCATTGTGCTTCACCTTATAAACCCACTTACAGCCAATTGCATTTTTACCTTTAGGCAAAGGTACCAATTCCCATGTAGCATTTGCTTCCAAGGCATCCATTTCTTCATCCATGGCTTTCTCCCATTTTTCTTTTCCCATGGCTTCCTCAAAAGAAGTGGGTTCTGGTTCCTGTATCACTTTGACCATATATGCATAGTGAATGGCTGTAAATCCATCATATTTCAGCCTATCCACAGGATACCTAGCTCTCGTAGACCTGCGCAAAGTAGGTTCACTCCCAGGTGCTCTCAAAACATCCCTGGTCTTCCTTACTCCAGGTGTAACAATAGAAGGAATACCCAACTCATCATCAATGCTCTGTTCTGAGCCACTGGATTCACCATCCACATAAGAGTGACCTGCATTCACATCAAACATGGACTGATCAACCTTCTCTTTTCCTTTTCGTGATACGTGCATACCACTATCTGCATTACTTTGAGAAGATTCTCCTGATCTCAATCTGCCTGTCCATGGCGAAGAATGTGAACCACTACTAGAGGACGCTCCAGGTCCACTAATATTTTGTGACTGCTGCTGTGAATTTTGTGCAGCATTACCATTTTGTGCATCTACATCATCAATCACATTTACTGGTTTATACCAGCTACTCATCTCATCAAAAACAACATCTCTGCTCACTGTAAACTTACGAGTAGAAGGGTTATAGCATCTATACCCTTTTTGCTGCAGAGAGTAACCAATAAAGATGTACTTCTCAGCTTTTGGATCCAACTTGGATCTCAACTCATCTGGCACATGAACATAGGCAATGCAACCAAAAATTTTCAAATGAGAAATATCTGGTTTCCTACCAGTATACCTCTCCTCTGGAGTCATTCCATGTATTGCTACAGTGGGAGTCCTGTTCATTATGTAGACTGATGTAGCAACTGCTTCAGCCCAATAAAAATCAGGCAAGTCTTTTTCATTGAGCATGGCACGAGATACCTCTCCAATATGCCTGTTTTTCCTTTCTGCAATTCCATTTTGTTGTGGGGTATGACTGCATGAGTATTGCTGCTTTATGCCATGCTCCTGCAGGAACCTTGCAAACTCATTTGAGAGGTACTCTCCCCCTCCATCTGACCTTAGGCATTTTATCTGCAGGCCTGTTTCTTTTTCAACCATCGCTTTAAGAGTTTTGAAATGCCCAAAAACTTCACTTTTCTTTTTCATAAAATACACCCAAACTTTTCTGCTATAGTCATCAATAAAACTGACAAAATAATGACAGCCTCCAAGAGATGCAGCTTTAGTTGTCCACACATCAGAGTGGATTAATTCCAATGGCTTCTTACTCTCTTGAACATGTCTAGGAAATGGTTTCCTTGCCTGTTTTCCAAACTGACAGGCTTCACATACCTTATGCATTTCTGCAACCTTGAATTTTGGCAATCCTGCAACAATATTTTGGGCCTGCATTGATGTATGTCGCTGTACATTAACATGACCAATGCGTTTATGCCAGATATCAATATCTGCAACTACACCGGTCCCATGTGCAAACATTGCTGCACTCAGTTCAGACATGTCTGCATCCAATGTAAACATTCTGCCCTTCTTCTTTCCTTTTGCTATCAAGCGACCTTTATTTTTCAGATCCTCAACAAAGCATCCATGAGGATTAAATCTGACCTGCAAGCCCTGTTCAACCATTTGACCAACAGAAACCAGATTCTTGGTGATATTCGGGACATGAAATACATCGGATAGGTATTTCTTTTTCCCATCCTGCATAGACAAGGGAATTTTTCCAATCTGCACAATAGGATGTGCAGTATCATCACCAATCTCCACAAATCCTGGTTTTTCCATTTTTCTTGCATCCTCCATCCATTCTGCATGACCTGTCATGTGGTTTGATGCACCTGAGTCAACATACCATACATCATTGCTTTCTTCTGCACTTGTCACAGAATTGTTCATGTGCTGCACCATAAACAAGTGCTCATTTCTGTCAGCACCCTGTCTACTAGAAGATGCATAATTCCCTTGTTGCAGTTTTCCATTCATGATGTCATTCTGCTTTTTATAGCAGTCTTTAGCCATATGACCCATTTTACCACAGTAGTAGCATTCAGCATTACTGTTTGCATTTTGGCCTCTTTGCCATCCACCACGACCTCTTTGGCTCCCCCTGCCTCTAGAGTTACCACGACCTCCTCCATAGGACTGGTTTTCTTGAGTTTGCTGTATATTCTGATTTCTGCCACGGCCTCCAAATCGGCCTCCTCTACCTCTGCCTCTATCTCTTCTAGCATTTGAGTAGAAGACAGCTTCTTTTGAAGTTCCTCCTGAAGAAGATGCACCACCATTTCTCTGCTCCTCAGAAATTAGAAGAGCAATCAACTCCTTAAAATCAAGAAATCTTTCACGGACGGAAATGGATGTTCGGAACTGTGCATAATCCTTTCCTAGACCATTCAAGGTCACGGAAACTAAATCATCATCTTCCACTGGCGACCCAATGGAAGCAAGTGCATCTGCAATCTTCTTCACCTTCATGTGGTAGTCGTTGATGCTCATACTTTCTCTTTGCACATTATGCAACTCTTGCTTGAGCTGCATTTTCCTGGCTTGCGTATTTGTGCTATACATTTTTGACAAAGTATCCCATGCCTCCTTTGGCGTACTTGCATCCTGAATATGCACAATCATAGAGTCTGAAATACTGATAGACAACCAATACATAACTTTCCTGGCTCTCTCATGCCATGTTTTGAATGCCTGCATTTGCTGTTGATTGGGAACATCAGGAAGAACTGGTTCTTCTTCATTTCCTGCAACAAATTCCCAATATCCTTTTCCCATAAGGAAATTCGTCATTCTAAACTTCCATGCTTGGAAGTTGTTCTTGTCAAGCTTTTCAGTGACAATCTGTGAAAGAGAATCAGATGCCATTACAGAAGACTGCAAAAAATTCTGTCACTGCAAAAACCACAGCTTCACCCTCACAAGGGAAAATCTGCAAAACTGGCGAAAGTGATATTTGACCACACAATCACTTCCTAGTGACGATTTTGCATCAACGGGCAACAAGGATGATTCTGTAACTCCCAATGTCTCTGCGCACAAGCATACAATGCAATTTTTACAGTAAATATTCACCGACTTGTAGAACAGTGGCTGCACAGCATAAAACTGGGCGTTTTCCTGAGTGCGTGCAGAAAACTTCCGCCTCCAAAACAGGCCCCGAAATGGCCTCAAATAAAAAAAACAAGGTCGCCCAGGGCTAAAGCCCTACCCCGCAGCATATACTGCCCTTTTGCTTCACCGCGAAGGGCATCTCAACCTGAGACAATGCACTCCTGCACTTTCCGGCTGTGCTACCTGCAGAGATCTGCTCCCGAAACAGAAAATAAAAGCAACACTGCTCCTCTTACCAGAACACCGCGAGCTTGGCTTGCTTTCTTGAGCTCCTTACCATGAACAAGGCTCTGATACCATGTTAAGATTGTGGGAGAGAAGGAAGGAGTCTCGCTTGAAGCTTTCTTGCTTGCACAATGGGGGAAGACACACAAGGGTGGAGGCTGAAAACAGTTTTCCTCTTCTTAGTTGTGTAAGCCAAAAAAACTCTAGTACAAAGAAATAGAAGAACCCTATATATGGGTCTCAAACCAAACTCAACTAACTAAGGTGGCATACTAACTGAGCCACGAACTAGAGTAGATAAGGATAGCTATCATGTAGCTATTATTCATGGGCGGTATACCAACCGCGTCTGTAACTGACAAGTCGGTGACATAAATACACAACGGTCACCGTGGCGTATTACGAGTGGAGCTCGATATCTCAACAGATTGGTGGGTAGGGTGGAGTGGGCACGGGGGTGGGGTAGGGGGGTTATGGCTGGGCGAAACGGGGGGTTGGGAGGGTGTGATGACGGGCCGGGTGGGGTGTGGCGGGTGTATGGGGTGGGGCAGGAATGTGGCAGGCGGTGGTGAAGGCCACATTGGTGGGTGAAAAAGAGGACAGCAGTGGCGTTGGAGGACAGCGACGACTCCATCTTGGGGGAGTCAATGGTGAGTCTGCGGGGGGTGGCAAACGCAGCTGCAACAACAGCGGCAAATTGCGTACTCCGGGCGATGGTGTGCATAACTGTGGGCGGCCGAGGAGGAGAGGCGACGGTGACAGCCGGGAGGAGGGGAGGGGGAGTGGAGAAGAAGGGGAGGAAGGGAGGAAGAAGGAAGGAGGAGGAGGAGATGGTGGGAAGAGATGGTGCGAGGAGAAGGAGGAAAGGAGGGGGTAGGGGAGGAGAGGGTGGGAGGGGTCAGGGAGAGAGAAGAAGAAAGAAAGGGTGGGAAAGAAGAGGAAAGAGGAGAAGGGGGGGGGGGGAAACCGTTGGGAAGGGGAGGAACTACATATTTAAGATTTTGGGAATTTTCATAAAGTTTGGAAATTCCTAATTTGATTAATATTTGGACACATGGTCAAATCTTATCCCCTTACTTGAAAGTGAAATTTTCCCTAGATACTACATAAGTAATCCCCCCAAGTCCCACTCTCAAATATGGGGTTAAGATCTAGCCATTTGGTCAAATCTTTACTCCTTATTTGAAAGTGGAACTTGGGAGATTCCCAAATTCTCTAACATGGTATTGGGGGGTAAAAGTTTTTGAAATAAAATTTAAAAAAATTTTAAAAAAGGGAAAAATATAAGTTTTTTAGTGTGGGAGTATGATTGAGGCAAAAGTTCCCTTACTCTGGTGGTCATGGATTTGGAGTCCCTATACCCTACCATGGCTAGGTCTTGTGATTGACGTTGTTTTACTAACAATTTTGGAAGTGTTTTGTGTTAGACAATGGTTCTTCTTTGACAAGGCTCACGAGGACACTTCACATTTCAATGTGGGAGGAATATGATGACACCCAAAAGAAGCATAAAAACAAGGCACAAAAATGTCCATGCATATGTCATAATTTCATCTTTTGTAAAGGGGATAACATTTACATTGTTCCAAAAGCACTAAAATACACCTTACATGAGGGGGCCACATCCACATCCATCATAAGTAAATGGTATACACAAAAGTGTACATGCATGTATTTGCAAAAGGTTAGAAAGAATTGAAATGTGAAGGCTAAAGCCTTACAAATACAAATGTATCAAAAAATTCAAAGAAATAATAAAAATATGAAGGGTTGTGAGTCTTTTGGGGAAAAGGTGGGGTGGAGTGCATAGCTGATAATGTGCCTCTTTCTATCCTTTCTTCCAAAATATACACATTCTCCCCTTATGGTGCCAATCTTCCTCTCTCCTCTGTCTTTTGTGCAAAATTTCCTCTTTTCCCTTTTTCCCCTTTCGTGTATAATGGTTGAAGCTATGGATGAAGATGACAAATTGGTTCATTATTAAAAGAGAGATGTATGGTTTCTTTTCAGTTTTGAGATTAATGGCAGAGCCATACACATAGATTTTGTGTGCTTTGTCCCTGGTTTTGTGGTTGTTTCTATTCATGGGAGGGTTGCTTTCACTGCACGGTGCATATTTTTGTTTATGCACTAATCTTCCCCCAAGGTTAGTAAGCGGGAACCCTTCACCAAGGAGCTAGTTTGACCATGCTAGAGGCTAGGACCACTGGCCCCAAATGCAAGAGGCCTCTCTGTAGGGAGGATGTTATGCTAGGAAGTGACAAGGGTGCAAGGGGGGCTTTGGTCATAAATCCCTTAGGATTGCTAGCCTAATCCCAATGAGCTTAGGGTGGACTTCCTAGAAGCCTTGATGCTAGGTAAAGGCTGATTGGTGGATTGTGTGTCATAAAATTTGGACATGAGTCCTAGATTAAGGGAAGGAATGATAGGGTGGTATTGCATCTTAGAGAAGGTGCAAGATAAATACATTATTTTGCAATTGCCTGCAAAGCATTGTTTGAAAATATATTTGTGTCTATGATAATAAGTTACGTGAAGGAACTAGTATTTAATGGTTAATTAAGGAATCTACCTTTGCATGTCAAATATAAATATGTTAGGATGACTAGATAACTAAAACACACTTTTGAGGAAAGTGGGAGGGTGAGATCCTTGACATGTCCTTTCTAAGGATTGGTGGTCTCAGTATGAATAAATTTTTATTCAAGAAGGTAATGGAATTAGAAAAGGGGTGAATTAAATGGTTTACTACCTAGTGTGTCTTAGATCCATCCTAGATCAATATTGTTTTAGGGGACAAGAGTCAAGACTATACCCTATGGGTAAAGGGGTCAATGCATATTTCTTCCCCTCATTTCTTGCTCAATATGAACCAAGTGCGACATTAGTTTTCTTCAATTTGAGTTGACTCGTGAATGTAATGGCTCAAGGATAGATGCTAATTAAGTTGTTAGGTATTCTTCCTATCAAAATAGGAATCCAAATTCAAGTTGATCCTTACGAGTTATGGCCAAAAACTTCTGTTTTGTGAAGTGGACACAAGAGAGCCTAGGAAACAAACCTCGTGTTATTCTAAGGAGTACCAAGTAGCACCCCTTAGGAAGAGTCTCTCGATGGACCACTAGATTGTGCTACTAAGGGGTCCTCAGTCGACATGTTACAATTTTAGTCCCCTTCTTCTTTACCATCCAAGAGAGTAGTAGATCATCCACCAATAAACTTGGCACTTAACACTTAACCCATCAACAAAACCACCCTATTATTTGTTAGATATGATTATGAGAAAGTGAAGAAACAAATAGAGGAATTTGTGTAAATGGGTTTTATTTAACCTAGTCAATCACCTTTTACTTCTTTAGTATTTGTTAAGAACAAGGATATATAATTTTGCATGTGCATAGACCATAGAGGCCTCAACAAATTTAGTATCAAGAATCAATACCCTATCCCTTGTATAGATGATCTTTTTAGATGAGCTTAAGGATGCCAAAGTGTTCACCAAGATTGACTTGACTTAAGATCAAGTTGTCATCAAATTAGGATGAAGGAAGGAGCTGAATTTAAAACAACATTTGGTACAAAGAGGGGTCTATATCACTTTATGGTGATGCCATTTAGAGTACCTAATGTGCTGGGATCTTTCCAAGCTATCATGAACAAAATATTATAGCTTTTTCTTTTCAAAATAGTTGTAGTATTCTTTGATTAAATTTTGATATATAGCAAGAAGAAGGAAAACCATCTTTGGCATGTGTGAGAAGACTTTGGGACTTTAAGGAAGCACAAGTTATTTGCAAAGGAATTCATGTGCACATTTATGGCAAAGGAATATAGTCAGTGAAAAAGGCATCATGGTGGATCCTAAAAAGGTAAAATGTGTTAAGGATTGGCCTACTCCAATGAATTCTACTTCTTTCTGAGGATTTCTTGGTCTTTCATTATTTTACAGGCACTTTATTAGGAACTATATGCATGTTGTGGCTTATCTCACTAATTGATTGAAGTGGGAAACATTGGGCTTTTCCTAGGAATTCACTATTTGTGTAGATTCTTGTATTCAAGATATCGGGGCTATTTTGTTACATGACCATGGTGTAATTGTATATGAAAGTAGGAAGCCCCATGATAAGGAAAGGATACTCCATGTCTATAAGTAAGAGATGCTTGCAATTCTCCACATCATCAAGGAATTTCATCATTATCTCTACAACAACCACTTCAAGGTCAAAAGTGATCATAGGAACTTAAAGAATTTTTTGTCACAACCTAACATTTCTTTAAAAAAAGAGAGATGGTTACCTATCCTACAAAGTTATGACTTTAAGATCTCTTATATAGTAGGAAAAGATAACATAGTGGCTGTTGTTTTTATCTTACATGTGGGCATTTCTGTATTGACTATCTCTACCATATAAAAATATTAGATTCATGATATTCAAGAGGAGTACTTAATGGATGGTAATGTTCCCATGTTAATCCAAAATTTGTAGCAAGGTGATGATGAAAAATATCCCAATTTCAAGTGGCATAATGGTCTCTTTTTGTTAGACTAGGGACAAGTCTATTTGACATCTCTAACCAACTTTAAGTAGAAAATTCTTCAAGAGATGATGCATTAATCTCCATTTTTGGGATATTTAGGCCTATTAAAGACATTTGATAAGTGCAAAAGAGCTTCTATTAGAAGGGGCTTTGGAAAGATATGAAGGAGAACATTCAGGCCTATTTACGACATTTGATAAGGTCCATAAGAGGTTAGTTTGATATCTTAGGGGAAATCGATTAAGTGAAGAATATATACAGTCTCTTGGATTGTTACCTTTATATTATGAGAAGACTCTATTATGTTCCTCTTTAATGTGTAAGATGGTGTATCTTAGGGCTGATCCCCGAGTTGTAGGAGACTGAGAAGGTCCACAACATTCTACTAGGGGGAGCTCTTTATGTATGTGAAACAAGGTGTTGATCACCTGTATGTTGGGTACTCTCTCTGTGGAGTTGCGAAGAGAATTGTTAGATTGCAATTGATACAAACACCTTATTTATCTAAAGTACTGTGTGATTTTCAAATGCTTCTAGTGGTGAGGCTATGAGGGTGGTTTGGTGAGCATAAGAGGCCCCTATCTAGAGCCCTACATGTCAAGAATCGCGTGGTGGGGGGACTTGCTTGAGCTGCGGTGCCAAACACACACTGTATACACAAGAGAAAGCTCACTCGAGAACACAAGAAGAGAGATGGAGGCCAAAACGTTTTCTTGCTGGTTTTTTCTTCTTCTTCCACACTCTATACAATGTACAAAAAGTATAGATAAGATACAACATAAAGGAAAGTGGCCTACTAAGTCAAACAGTGCATAACCGACTACACTAACTGACTAGCGCTATGCCTTTGCCAGCTGTAGGTAGGTGTAACAAACTAAATATAATAAGTGATAAGTCAATGGCCATGTGAATATCATAATGACCACCAATGTGCTAAGTGTAGACGTGCGGACCCATCTAGCTAAGCGGCCCATCATCAATATCTGCACATGTTGAGCTTGCCATCTCAACACTCCCCCTTAAGCTCAACTCTATCTCTGCAACTCCAAGTAAGCTTCGAAATTTGCGAAGCTTCTTTGCACCCAATGCCTTTGTGAAAATGTTAGCTATCTGATCCTGTGTGCTGACATATACCAAGTCAATCTCTCCTGCAAGTACCTTCTCTCTCACAAAGTGGTAGTGCACCTCAATGTGTTTTGTCCTAGCATGGAACATTGGATTCCTAGCTAACTGTATGCTGCTCATGTTGTCACAATGAATGACTACTGGACCATCTCCATGCACATCCAAATCATCTAATAACTTTTGCAACCATACCACCTCACATGCTACCATAGTAGCACCTCTATATTCAACCTCTGTACTCGATAAAGCAACTATAGGTTGCTTTTTGCTTCTCCATGTAACTGCTGCACTACCAAGGGAAAACATGAATCCACTTGTAGACCTTTTGTCTGACATGCTACCAACTCAATCTGCATCTGTGTATCCAAAGACATGTACATCCTTACCTACCTCATAAAAAATTCCATAATGTAAAGTGGACTTCACATACCTCAATATACATCTAGCTGCATCCAAATGAAGCTTTATAGGAATCTGCATAAGCTGACATGACTAGTCATATGATTAGATGCACCTGAATCGACATACCCTACATCATCATGTGTCTCCTTTCGTGTAACTGCATTCATCATATACTTCATAACAAATAGACACTCATTTTTTTCTTCATTCTGTTGTGAAGACGATGCATAGTTTCCTTGCCGCAATTTATCATTGCGAATATCATCCTTCTTTGCATAGCATTGGGCTATAATATGGCCTGTTTTGCTACAATAATGGAAAGCAATAGCAGAATTTCAAGAACCTCTATTCTGCCATCCACCTCTTCCTCTAGAGCTCCCCCTACCTCTAAAGTTTCCTAAGCCTCCAAAAACTTGCATTTTACCAAACTGTTGATTGAACCTGTTTTGCAAATTATCGCCAGCACGTCCCATACTACGGCCTCTTGAAGAGGATCTACCACGTCCCCTCCTGAACTCGAGTAAAATGCTTGGACCTATTCACCATTTTTTTCAGATGAATCACCCTTCATATTGATCTCTTCAGTAATCATGAGAGAGATCACCTCATCAAAATCTGAAAATGGCTTCTGTACATATACTAAAGTAACAAATGATTTCCAAGCCTTCTCATTGTTAAGGCCACTTAGAGTGGATGAAACCAAATCATCATCATCTGGCATTGCATCAATTGCTGCTAAAGCATCTGCAATGCTCCTCACCTTCAACACATACTCATTGACATACATTTTCCCTTTCTTCAAGGCATTCAACTCTTTCTTGAGTTGAATCTTTCATGCCTTTGTATTTACTGAAAACATGCTCTCAAAAATTGTCCAAGCTGCATGTGAAGTTTTTGCATTCCTGATATTTCCCAGTATAGTATTATTAATGACTGCAGATAGCCAGTACATCACCTTTTTGTCTTTCACATTCCACTCTTTCCATGCTTTTAACTCATCTGCAGTCGGAGGGATACCCAGCTCTGGCTCCTTTTCTTCGCCTGAAACAAACTCATAAAG
This sequence comes from Lygodium microphyllum, assembly GCF_053477565.2. Lineage (NCBI taxonomy): Eukaryota > Viridiplantae > Streptophyta > Polypodiopsida > Schizaeales > Lygodiaceae > Lygodium > Lygodium microphyllum. Next base: position 18,164,604 of record NC_141163.1, read on the forward strand.
GCCCTTTCCAATGAGAAAGTTCGTCACACGGAACTTCCATGAAGGGTAGTTGTTCTTTTCAAGCTTCTCAATAATGGGATTTCCATTGTTCTCTGCCATTATCACAAACAAGGATACAACACAGCAAGCTAGTCTTCTATAATCTTTCACAACACGTGCACAGCACTACACCAAGTAACATTTTTCATTGATTGCTCAATACTACATGTAATCTGCAACCTATTTGCAGGTAAACCTTATGTTTGCTTCCTACAAACACCTCAAAAATTACAGATTCGCAATCTGTAACCTGCGCACCACTTTCGATCAATACAACCGAAATCACAGTGTACCCTGAAACTGATGTCCGCAACCTTGCGGCTCTAAAATGGGTCCTGAAATGGCCTCAGATGCCCTAAATAACTGCGGCCAAAGGCTTATCTACAGAATATACAGTGATCTACTTGCACACCAAATCTCACAGTAATCTGAGATTTTTGCTCGACCTTGCTTTCGGTGCCTCCACAGGCACTATCCAAGAGAGAGAGTGGAAGAATGGGAGAGCTTCTTACCCATTGCTTGCTTGCTCGAACCTTGCTTCTTCTCCTTCACTTCAGCCTTCGAAATCAGCCTCTCTCAGTGGTGCGACTCTGATACCATGTCAAGAATCGCGCGGTGGGGGGACTTGCTTGAGCTGCGGTCACACACTGTATACACAAGAGAAAGTCACTCAAGAACACAAGAAGAGAGATGGAGGCCAAAACGTTTTCTTACTAGTTTTTTCTTCTTCTTCCACACACTATACAATGTACACAAAGTATAGATAATATACAACATAAAGAAAAGTAGCCTACTAAGTCAAACAGTGTATGATTAATCGACTATACTAATTGACTGGCGCTATGTCTTTGCCAGATGTAGGTAGGTGCAACAAAGTAAATATAATAAGTGATAAGCCAGTGGCCATGTGAGTATCATAATGACCACTAACATGCTAAGTGTAGATGTGCGTACCCATCTAGCCAGGCGGTCCATCATCAATGTCCGCACGTGTTGAGCTTGCCATCTCAACACTAGAGCTTGCCATCCCAACATTTTAGGTCTCGATAAGTATCCTCTACAAGTTTAAGATACATCCTAGAGACTTGCAAAGGAACCAAGTCCAACTTGATGTAATATTTCCACACAATAAAAGTTAGTTGGTTAGTTTGAAAGTTAGTTAGTCAATTAATACGTTAGCAAGATTACTAACTAAAGACTAACTAAAAAAGAAAAAAAAAACTAACTAACGTTAATAATTAAGGATTTTTACAAATTAAAAATATATATTAAAAATTTTGAGAGTCGTAAATTTGATATTTTTCTCAGATTGACAAGGACCGTAGCCATCCTTCACGTAAGTTACAACGTGAACGAGACTTATGAGCTATATTAATCACTATTATTAATGTGTATAATTTGGATGGTCCAAAAATATTAGATTTTGGAAAAAACTAGTATATTTTAAATATTATCCTAAAAAGATAGAATTGAAAGTCATTTAAAAGAAAAGACAAGTGATGTTTTAGTTAGTTTTGGAGATTTTATAAAAAGAAAAAAATAAAGAAAAGTGACTAGCAAAATTGCGCGCGCCGTGATCATAGTGTACAGACAAAAAACAGCACTTCGAACAGAGAAAAGAAGGAGTGAACTAAGAGCTTTCTAAGCAAGGGTCTTAGGGTTTTACCCCCCTTTTAGAGTCAATGGAACCATCAGATTTATGATTTGAGCATCAAATCACTAATTTTTCCAACAGCCCCCTTCACAAAGAGCTCCTATTCTCAGCCATAAGCCTCTTCCCTAATTCACTATAAATATGAGGCATGGGGAGACACAAGAAGCATAAGGAAACCTCGAGAGGCTGCGAGAGAGAGGTAGAGAGAAGGATACCTCTCCAAGAGATTGTGAGGGAGAGCTTGAGAGAGAGAGAGAGAGAGAGAGAGAGAGAGAGAGAGAGAGAGAGAGAGAGAGAGAGAGAGAGAGAGAGAAGAACCACCCCGAGAGGTTGCAAGGAAGAGAGTTAGCTCAATTCCTTCTATTTCAATCCCCGACTTACCCATCTTCTCTTACGCTCTCACATCTTGAATCTATTTCGCCTTCTTTATCTCTTGAATCTACTTGCGGATGATGGCCTCCAAGTGAAGAATGTTGCATGCAGATGGCCAATCCCACAACCAGCAACAACGAAGCTTCGGGCAAAGGCATCACTGTAATGTATTTCCAAATTGATAGATGCTTGTTTTGATTCTCGTATGAGATACATTAGGCCCCATATTATGATGCATGAGTATAGGTCATCGGAAATGATAAATTCTATCTCACGTATTCAAAAAATTGAGCTTGCAAAGTGCATGTATTAAGGAAAGTTAATTGCACCTAGTTGCATATGGCTTATTCGTTGATAGAGCAATTACAAGGAAGAATTGGTTAGGGGTTATGGATGGCATAATCATGAAATTAAAAATTGTGCATACAAGAGTTAAGTAAAATTTACATAGAATCCCTCTTTGATCCCAAGGGGAAGAGCAGATATGCGATGGAAATATTATCACAACTATTCTTGCATTGTTTAGGAAGAATACAATTGGTCTTTTTTTGTTGGTTGATCGAACAACATCCTAAATGCTTTTACATTCAACAGGTTGTTAGTTTGTTGTTTGGATGATTGTTCCAAGTGCTTGTGATTTATGCTAAATGCATGGCAAGGGTTTGTGTGATGACAAGTTTCCATGGGGATAAAAAAATGTTTTCCTAGAAAAACTGATATTAGGGCTGAATGCCTTGTTGTATTGGATTCTTAAAGGATTTAATTAAGGAAGGATATATTGCACAAGTGGATCACCTCCATGATCACATCGTGGATTAACCCGAGAGGGCACTGCTTGATTCATGGGCCGAAGGTTGAGTGGTGAAAAGGCCAACCACGAGAATGATGTTTTGCTCCTAGATAGATTGCAAGTCATTAGGTGGAGCTCTGGACACCCCTTGCTAGGTCTAGAATGGAGTTGAAGACCTCTATGGCCCCCAACGTCTGGGCATGTTGGGTGATCCTATTCTAGATAAAGGATTGAATTTATGGTACCATGTGATTTGGACCAGTTACTTATGCAAGGCAGAAGGGATACTTCTGTTGGACAGAAGGAATACATGATTTCTCCAGTATGAGAGAGAGACAAATATTAACTTGAAGATAAGTTAAGGAACTTGTTTGAACTTGTTTGTCAATAGATTTCTTGCTCTGTTTTTGTATATGTGCTATAAGTTATGCGAATGAACCATATTTCCTAAAAGGCTTAATTAATGAAGCTGACTTTAAGTGCCACACATAAATGTGGTAGGACCTAATTAGAAAACTAAAGTTATTGAGGGAAGCGAGTGGGCGGAACCCCCGATGGATCCTTTCTACGGTAGGGTGGTTCCATAGAACAGGAAGGCTTCTCACAAGGTTTATCGTCTTCGACCTTAGAAGTTGTTAGGATAGAACCTCGATTCATGCCATTTTAAGGGACTAGAATGGGACTATGCCCTACAGATAGAGAGGTCGAGCAGTGCATGCCTCTCGTTTTCGATTCTCTTTGAACCAAGTGTGGCATTGGTCTACTTCGTCTTGGGTATCTCTACGTAAAGTAGGACGTCCAGGATCCGACACTAGAATGATGTTAGGAGACCTTGGCCAATAGGAGCCCAAATTTCAGGTCGATCCTACTGGGTTCGGCCATGAGCGTTCTATTGCAAGGCGGATTCGGGGAACCCTAGGCAACAAAACTCGGAACATTCCATGGGAGTGCCGGGTAGCAACGCTTAGACTCGTTTCTCAATAGAGCACTAAAAGTGTGCCTGGGTGGACAGTTGGTGGGCGGGCGCACCTTACAGTTGGTATCAAAGCGAAACTTCATAATGATGCGTGATTGTTTAAGGTATGGTTCATAGACATATCCTAAATAGAATGACCTAAATGGTGTGGCTTGATTGTTAGGCACCTGTTGCACCCACAAATGCTGACATGCAAGAGAAGAAATTTCTTCTCAAGAAAATTAAGGAACTCCAGTTTGATGGAGAAGGAATAGATGTCACAGCAGAGGCAGAGATATGGATTGAGTCGATCGATGATTATTTCTCTGCTTTGGGAAGAACTACTTCTACCAATCAAGCAATGATATCCAGGCTCAGTTATGGTGGAAGTAATGGTGCAAAGATCAATGTATTTTTGAAGCCACTGTCACTCGGGCTTAACCAAAAAGATGTTGTACGTGGATGATACCTTCCGCCAACCTACCAGACTTTGAGGATGAATGAATTTTTCAACCTCAAGCAGCTGGAATTAACCTTGGAAGCTTACTACTCAAAGTTTGTAACCGTACTAAAATATGTGCCACCTATGGATATTGCGCAGCAAGTATCGAAGTTTTGCCATGGCCTAAACACTCCTCTGAACCACCGTCTTGAAGCAATGCGTCCAACAGACTTGTAAGATGCATTACTCCAAGCGAATCCAATCGTCCAAGAACTTAAATTGGGAAATTGTAGCAAAGATGACTCCCGAGATCTGGGTAAAAGATGCCATATGTGTGGAGAGATAGGGCACATATGTAGGAGATGTCTCTACCATCAATGCTTCCATTGTAATGAGCTATAATACATCTAAGCAGAAAGACTATCCTGATCTAGGTCCAGAAGAAATTGAGCCTCCAAGAAAACGAAGCTACATAAGTGCAGTCTATGGATATATAGAGGAATTAGATGAAGACGAAGACCTAGAATCGACAACACCTCTTCAGGATGACTAGAAATCCTAGAAATTTTGTCGACATGACATACAATTTGTATTGGAATAAACTTTACTCTTGTAACTATAGTTAACCTGAGTAATATGAGTTGCAACTATTTTGAGCCTAAAACTTGTAAATGATTAGAGATACACTCGTAAGGAATGACAGTTATAAATTGCAATGAATTTTTATTTAGTCGTTCCTTCTCAACTAATATAGATTGGGTCTTACCAGAATATCGAAGATTGGAAGTATTGTTTAGTATTATAAGCAAAGCCAATTGGCCATGGAGCTCAGTCCCGAACTAAGAAGAGGAAGATCTGGGAACTTAGTTTTTGAGATAAAGGATCACTCCAAACTACTAAAAGGATCCTAGGAAAATTTGGTCTAAAGAAGAAAATCCTACCAAGGACAACCAAGAATCTTGTGACCACAAGTGATAAAGTTCCGCTATGTTTCTATTACAGGGAGTTAGGTCATTTCAAAAGGGAATGCCTAAAGCACCCTAAACACTAGTGCTCCGAGTGCCACAACATTGGACATAACTCATCAATTGTCCCAACAGAACTCAAAGAGAACTTGAGCTTACAAGAAATGAAGTTTTACAAGCTCCAGTGATCCAAAATATACCAAGTGCTTAGGAAAAACCTAGAAGATATCCATGAGATGTAACTATAATAAATTTTATGTTGTAATCAAGATTCCGATATATCAAATACAATAGGTTTTTGTTTCAAAAGACCGCATGCCTATGAGTAATCCAAGTAGTGCAGGGGAAGCATGATGGGCCCCACTACAAGTTATAGGCCTTATACTGACATTAAAAGCAATGTAAATATTCATAAAGAAAATTTCCCTCGTCGTCGTAAAAAATGTCGTTATTGATGATGCCATAGAACAATCAGTATTAGCATCGTTACTAACGTCAGTATCAGCGTGATACTAACACAAATAGCGATGTTGATAATGATGCTTTGCGATGCATTTTGCAATGCTAATAGCGACGTGTGCAGTAAATTTGCAACGCTAATAGCAATGGTAATAGGGCGGGAAAAAATTTATGGCAGGGCAGATAGCACTATGTGCTTTACTTGGGCCATACAAAATAGTTTTAGTAATGTGTACAATCCTCGTGTAAATAAAGGCAAAGTGTACTTAAATCGTAACATTGATACATAAAATAAATACATGATTGCATAATGAAAGCGATTGATGCAATCATGGCAAGATACTACTACTACATAGAAAATGTCTACACAGATCACGTGACAACAAAAGAAGAGTATGTGAGCTCCAGGGATCCAAGGGAGAGCTATAGATCCTTGCCATATCCGAAACCTCGTTCCATCGCAAAGGAGCATCGAACGGACTCTATAAAAAAAAGAAACAACTACACATCAGTCCACCATACAATAATGCATTTTAATTAAACTTAGTAACTACAGAAAAGAAAGATGAGTGACTTACAGGGCCGCCGCGCCCATACAATCGGTCGATCAATGGAGTGAGACCGTGCCTCTTTGTATATCAAGTCTCAAGGCTGGTGGGATCGCTATTTGTAATGAAGTGCTGCAAAGAAAATAAAATACAACTGTTAGAAACACGATTGTCAGTACAAAGAATATTGCAAAAAAATAAGCAAGCAGAATTTTTTTAAAAAAAAAAGTCCTCCAAATATGTCATATGTCCACCACTTCCAAGATGATGGACCACTTCGGCCTCTTGTCATTGTGCCCTCACCGCCTCGTGCTGCTGTCTCCAACGTCCTGGAGAATTTGTAGCCTCCTCCCTGAGTCGGCACCAGACGTCCGCGTCTAGCCACTCAAGCTTTGAAGCCCCACTCTTGAGTGCCTTGCGTGCGTCCGATTGTATGTGTGACATGTATGCACGCATGCACTCCATCATCCAGCCCATGGAAAACCTATTTGCTATGGCTGGTAATAGAAACTCCTCAAGAATTTCCACTCCTCAATTGAGACCTCTGCCGCCCCTTCTTAGGAGATGCCACGGTCAAAGCTCCATGTAACCATCGCGTTGACATAAACTGTGACATCTCCTCCATACCCTTGGGATATTGAATCGGTCGATGGCGCGTACTACGTTGAAATTCAAATCGTGCTTCCTCTCGATCTTTCGTAGCTTATTGGTACCTAGCCAGTCACATCTCCCATAGAGGCATGGTGCAACATACAAAAGTGATTCACTTTCTCCTCCATTGCAGCATACATTCTTTTTTCTACCCCATTTCCAACCACCACATCTCCGGTTAGTCTATCATTGTCCTTCAGTGACCATAGCATATTGTTGTTTGAATCCACCGTTGGTAGCCATTATGAAATATGCACTAATGCCTCAAACACCAACCAACCTTCAGTCATGCTACCTTCTAGCTGAGCTCATTGTCACACAAAGTCTTTCATGGTTTTCATGAAGCGCTCCAAAAAGAACATCCATCGCATATGGACAGGTCTAACAATCTCCACTTCATCTACAAGTTGCACAAGAAGGTGGATTTGTATCATGAGCATGCTGGTAGGCAGGTATTTCTCAAAGAAACAGACCGTCTCCATTGCTCCCCACCTTTTGGATTCAATAGAGGATGTCTTAATCTCCTTCTATGAGATCCATTGCACTAAAGTCAACAACTTGTAAATCGCCCTGCGTATTTCTGGAGTAAGGCATCCTGTGATCGTGATTGGTAATACAAACATCCACAAACGAGGAAGCATTATGAACAACAACTACACTCAAAATAGCAAAATATGCAGGCCACTTACAATCCATTCGTAGTACAAACCTGACATATCTTATGCCAATCATAGGATTTTAGCCCTCATAATTAGTCTTTAGAAAATGCAGACCTGAGAGAACACATCATAACCATCGGAGTGTGGATAGACTTGACTATTTGCTTCACAATGCGCTCTCCACATTCTTGAAAATATGCATGGGATCCAACAAGTGGTTGATCTGTAAGTGGATCCAATATGGAAACTCGTAGAAAACTGAGAACCGTTGCATTCCCTTTGGATGTGACTCCGTGTAGACCATTTTCAGCTCATACCAACTTTGGGCATTCATATATGCTGGAGGTCATTCAAGAAAACCTTCCTTGAGTTCAGACCCTTTGGCAAGAAAGCGATGTGTCCTTGATATACCATATTCTTCATGGTTCGTGACCTTCAGGAGTCTAACTATGGCCCACACAATGGACATGCATGATAACCTGAGTTAACTAGACCTGTCCCAACACCTTTATCCAGTGAATATAAACTTGAATGAGCTATGATAGATATTAGTAAAACGAGAACCGAAGCCTACTTACATGAGCACTCTCCAAATCCTAGAAAGTCATGCATGGTCCACATGAGAATGGCTTGAATATTGGTGGACCGTCGACCATCGTGCTTGCTCATATCTTGCACGGTGACGCCCTCCTCCTACAAAATCTTAAGCTCATCGACTAATGGACAAAGATACACGTCCATATTGTTGACTTTGTAGTGGCCAGGAACGAGCAAGCTAAGGATGAGATGTCCTTTCTTCGTAGAAAGCCATGGAGGGATATTATAGTTGACAAGGACTATAGGCCACACATTTAAGAAGTTGAGCACAGATCGAATGGGTTCACGCCATCCATAGCAAGACCGAGCCAAAGATTCCTTGGCTCTTACGCAAAGCCTGGGAGGGTAGAGTCAATGTGGCTCCATGCACATGAATCCACTGATATTCGTTGAACTCCATCTGTGGACCTATTCTGCACATGCCACATTGTCAAGCTCGCCATGCTGGGACGTACAAAACATGTGGTTTATGCGGGGGATAAGTGAAAAGTGTCTAAGAACTTTTTGAGGGATGGTTTGCCCTTGCAAGTCCTATCGATACCTGTGAGCACCACACTTTGGACATGCGGCCATAGTCTCGTATTCTCCTCGAAACAGTATGCAATCGTTGATACATGCATGGATGCTATTGTAGTCTATGCCAAGCTTTTGTAAAACATGTCACGCATCATCACAAGACTCAAGCATGGTATTTGCAAGGGATAATATATATGATACTTCAATAACTTGAAAAAAAATCATAAAACAACTTGAAAAAGCACAAATATTTTTTATGATAGTGCCAAAAAGAAATCAACGAAGCATACATACAAGGTACGTGAACAACTCGGTCACACTCGCATCACTCCACTTGTATTTTGCTTACACACTTAGGAGTGCAAGCAGTGTCTTCAAGAAAGATACTTAGCACCCATCATATAATGGTATGGATGCTTCCTCTCTAAGCGGATCAGAAGTCTCGACATCCATGGGCATCAATGCATCGATCATTGCCTCCATCGCAGGCTCCAAGATTGTAGGTAAGTCTGGAAGGCTGCCTGTCTCCTCTGGTATTGACGGTATAGATTGGGTAGTACCTTCCAAGTGGTGGATTGGCTCAGGCACTCCATCCATCGCACGCCCATGAACTCTTCTAACTGGCCACAAAGGTTGTACTCCTTGGAATAAGACGTCACCTCCCTAGATAGAAAATTTTCCAACCACACCCAATGTTTTTGTATATGGTATTCAATTAGCTTGCGAATACAATGTATGATTGATATACACTTTTCTTACCGTTTGCTCAAAATCTGAGATCGCCTGATCAATGATCTCAGATTGAAACTCGCCAAAGCGTCGTATGTGTTCTATAGACAATCGATGTTTTCATCTAATTGCCAGCTTACATTGAGAGCAAGGACATGGGACACGCTGATTAAGATACGCCTCACGATTTTGAACATCACGACCTTCATCGTTTTCCATTTGGTCTACGTTACGACAAACAATAATTTGTTTTTGTTATCATTTCTTTTTTCTTTCTTAAATTGTTTAAGAAGGGATTTTTTCTCTTGTAACTCAACAAAATTAACGTATGTAAAGTCTCCACCCATCCAAAAATTAACGTATGTCAGAGTATTTTCCGTCTCGTGATATTGCACCGGACCTCGCCACCACTCTCTCTTTGTTTTTTATCCATTCATTCTCTTATCTCCTTCCATCTCTCTCTCTTTTTCTCTTTCTTTATTATGGTCCATCTCTCTCGTTTCTTATTTCTTTTTCTCTTCCTCTCCCTCTCTCATTTCCTTTAACAAAACATCTCTCTCTCTACCACTACCACTACCACTACAATAAACAAGAAAATAAGAAAAAACAACAACAACAACAACAACAATAACTACTACTACTACTACTACTGCTGCTGCTGCTACTACTACTACAAACAAGAAAACTAAAAAACAATAAACAAGAAAAAAAAAAACAACAATAACAACAAACAAGAAAACTACTAAAACAACCACTACCACTACCACTACCACTACCACTACAATAAACAAGAAAAGAAGAAGAAGAAGAAGAAAAAAAAAAACAACAACAACAACTACTACTGCTACTACTACTACTACTACTACAAACAAGAAAAGAAGAAAAAACTGCTACTACTACTACTACTACTACTACTACTACTATTACTACTACAAATAAGAAAACTAAACAACAATAAACAAGAAAAGAAAAGAAAAAAAACTACTATTACTACTACAATTACAAACAAGAAAACTACTATTACTACTACTACGACCACGACTACGACTACCACAACAACAACAAACAAGAAAAGAAGAAATTAAACAACAACTACTACTATCACTACCACTACCACTACTACTACTACGACAACCACAACAACAACAAACAAGAAAATAAGAGATTAAACAACAACAACTACCGCTACCACTACTACTACCGCTACCACTACTACTACCACTACTACTACAACTACAACCACTACGACTAGAACTACCACAACGACAACAAACAATAAAAAAAGAAAAGAAGAAATAAAAAAACAATAACAATAACAACAACCTCTCCCTCCCTCCCTCTCTCTCTCCCTTCCTCCCTCTTCCTCTCTTTCTCTCTTTCTCTCTTTCCCTATTATGTTTAATGTTTTCTCCCTCTCTCTCTCTCTCTCATTCCTTCTTTCATTTTCTCTCTTCCTCTCTCTTTCTCATTTCCTCTCTTTCTTTCTCAATACATATGATTTTCAACAAAAACAAGTAAAAGAAAAGGAGAAAAAACAAAAACAAAGCAAGAGGGAACAATGCACTCACCGCAAAGGCCCAAGGATGGATTCGACAAAAGCGTGCCCTCTTTGCGACGGCAGCTCCTCTTCGCCCTCCGTACACTTCCTCCTCTTCTTCACAAACGACAGTGGTGGTGGTGAGAAGCTTTCCTTCTCCCTCTTTCTCACTTTCTCACTTTCTCTCCCTCTCCCTCTTCCTCTCCCTCTCAAATGCAAGATGGAGTTTACTCTCCCTTTCACTCTTCCTTTTGCTCTCTCTTTCGTTCGTTCGCGCAAAATAACGCACTCGGGTTTTGGCCCATGTTTTTTCGTCTGAGTACCATCGCTATTTGCATCACTATTTGCGTCGCATTTGCGATGCAAATAGCAACGCCGCTAATTTGCACCGAAAAGCGCCATCGCTATGCCTCAGTATCCTTATAGTGCCCATAACCCATAGGTTCCATAATGATACCCCCGGTTTCTCTCGAGATGAGAATATCTCGATTTCTCTAAGGGGAGGAGGATATAATATTTCCATGCAATTAAAAGCTAGTTGGTTAGTTCAAAATTTAGTTAGTCAATTAATAAATTAATAAGGTTACTAACTAAAAAATAACTAAGGTAAAAACTAATTAGCATTAATAAGAGACATCCGATAAAATTGAAATAATATGAGTGCAATACTTAAAACATTAAGAGTAGCACAACGGATGCATGGTGGGTCTTAACCCACAAGCCCTAAGCCCCATTAATGCTTGTCTTCCCCAATTCTCAAGATGAGCACATCTCGATTTCTATAAGGGGAGGAGGATGTAATATTTCCACACAATAAAAGTTAGTTGGTTAGTTTGAAAGTTAGTTAGTCAATTAATAAGCTAGTAAGATTACTAACTAAAGTCTAACTAAAAAAGAAAAAAAAACTAATGTCAATAATTAAGGATTTTTATTTATTAAAAATAGAGGTTTAAAAAATTCACAGTCATAAATCCGATATATTTCTCGGATTGACAAGGACCGTAGCCATCCTTCACGTAAATTACAACGTGAACAAGACTTATGAGCTATATTAATCACTATATTAATGTGTATAGTTTGGATGGTTCAAAAATATTAGATTTTGAAAAAAACTAGTATATTTTAGATATTATCCTAAAAAAATAGAATTGAAAGTCATTTAAAAGAAAAGACAAGTGATATTTTAGTTATTTTTGGAGATTTTATAAAAATAAAAAAATAAAGAAAGGTGACTGGTGAAATTGTGCATGCCGTGATCACAGTCTATAGACAGAAAACAACACTTTGAACAGAGAGAAGAAGGAGTGAACTAAGAGATTTCTAACTAAGCGCCCTGGGGTTTTACCCCTCTTTTGGAGCTAATGGAACCATCAACTTTATGATCTAAGCATCAGATCACTAATTTTTCCAAGATCCCCCTTTACAAAGAGCTCCTCTTCTCAGCCACAAGCCTATTCTCTAATTCACTATAAATATGAGGCATCCGGAGGCACAAGAAGCATAAGGAGACCCCAAGAGACTAGAAGAGAGAGGTAGAGAGAAGGATATCTCTCCAAGAGATTGTGAGGGAGAGCTTGAAAGAGAGAGAGAGAGAGAGAGAGAGAGAGAGAGAGAGAGTTAGAGAGAGGGAGAGAGAGAGAAGAGTCACCCTGAGAGGCTACAAGGAAGAGAGTTAGCTCAATTCCCTCTATTTCGATCCCCAACTTACCCATCTTCTCTTACGCTCTTCCATCTCGAATCTATTTTGCATTCTTTATCTCTTGAATCTACTTGTGGATGATGGCCTGCAAGGGAAGAATGTTGCATGTGGATGGCAATCCCACAACAAGCAATCACTACAAGGATATGAGGGTATAACGACGGCCATTGTGACGAGAAATAGCGGTGTCGTTATTTACTATACTCAAACAAAAAAACGTGAGCCCAAACCCGAGCACGTTATTTTGCGCTCATTCACGAAAGAGAGAGCGAGAGGGAGAGCCAACATCTTGCATTTGAGAGGGAGAGAAAGAGAGAAAGAGGGAGAAAGAAGGCTTCTCACCGTCGTTGCCGCCGTTCGCGAAGAAGAGGAGGAGGTGTAAGGAGGGCGAAGAGGAGCCGCCAAACCCTTCTTCAAGCCTTTACAGTGAGTGCATTGTCCATTCTTGCTTTGCTTTTGTGTTTTCTCTCTCTCTTTTACTTGTTTTTGGTATAATTCGTGTGTATTGAGAGAGGGAGAGGAAATGAGAGAGAAAGAGAGGGATAGGAAGAGGGAGGGAGAGAAAATGAGAGAGGGAGAGGGAGAGGGAGGAAATGGGAGATGGAGAGGGAGGGAGAGGAGGAGGGGGAGGGGGAGGGAGAGAGGGAAATATTAAACATAATAGGAAAAGAGAGAAAGAGAGGGAGAGGAAGAGGGAGGGAGAGAGAAAGAGAGAGGGAGGGAGAGGAAATGAGAGAGGGAGAGCGAGACATTAAACATAATAGGGAAATGAGAGAGGGAGAGGAAGAGGGAGAGGGAGGGAGAGGAAAGAGAGGAAAACGTTCAACATAATAGGGAAAGAGAGAGGGAGAGGAAGAGAGAAAAAACATTAAATATGATAGGGAAAGAGAGAAAGGGAGGGAGAGGAAATGAGAGAGGGAGAGGAAGGAAAAAAAATTAAACATAATAGGGAAAGAGAGGGGGAGGGAGAGGAAATGAGAGAGGGAGAGGAGAGAGAAAAAACATTAAACATAATAGGAAAAGAGAGAAAGAGAGGGTGAGGGTGAGGGAGGGAGAGGAAATGAGAGAGGGAGAGTAGAGAGAAAAAGAAATGAGAGAGAGGGAGGTAAGAAAGGAAAACAACCATGACTACCACTACCACTATAATAAACAAGAAAAGAAGAGAGAGGGAGAAAAGAAGAAACAATCACGACTACCACTACCACTACCACTATAATAAACAAGAAAAGAAATGTTTATTGTAGTTTTTTCTTCTTTTCTTCTTTATTATAGTGGTAGTGGTAGTGTTAGTGGTAGGGTAGTGGTAGTGGTAGTCGTGGTTGTGGTCATGGTCATTGTTTTTTCTTCTTTTCTTGTTTATTATACTGGTAGTGGTAGTGGTAGTGGTAGTGGTAGTCGTGGTCGTGGTCGTCGTCGTCATCGTAGTTGTAGTTGTAGTCGTAGTCGTAGTCATGGTCATGATTGTAGTGGTAGTCGTGGTCGTGGTCGTGGTCGTGGTCGTGGTCATGGTCGTGGTCATGGTCGTTGTCGTAGTCGTACTCGTAGTCATAGTCGGGGTCGTGGTCCTGGTCCTGGTTGTAGTCATAATCGTAATCCTAGTCGTAGTCGTAGTCATTGTCGTAGTCGTGGTCGTGGTCATGGTCGTGGTCGTGGTCGTGGTCGTTGTCATGGTCGTGGTCATGGTCGTGGTCGTGGTTGTGGTCATGGTAGTCGTAGTCATAGTACTATGGAGACCAAGATAAGAGATGCCATACGGTGCGGAGAGATAGGGCGCATCCGTAGGAGATGTCCCTACTGTCAATGCTTCCAATGCAAGGAGCTAGGACACATCCAAGCAAACTGCCTTGATCTAAGTTCAGAAGACATTGAGCCTCCAAGAAAACGAATCTACGCAGGCGTAGTCTATGGATATATAGACAAATTAGATGAAGACAAAGATCTAGAGCCCACTAAACCTTATTGGGAGGACTAAAATTCCTAGAAGCTTAATCGACATGTAACACAATTGAGAATATATCCTACTCTTGTACCTATGGTCAATTCAAATAATATGAGTGCACTACTTGAAACATTAAGAGTAGCACATCGGATGCATGGTGGGTCTTAACCCATAGGTCATATGCCCCATTAGTGCTTTTCTTCTCCGGTTTCTCTCGAGATGAGGACATCTCGATTCCTCTAAGGCACTATATTCTCTATGAGAAGGTGGTATTTGTTATGAAGGCCGAGGAACTTAGATTGTTGATGAACAAGGTATCCACATGGTGGATGTAGCTGTCATCCAATTCTAGCATAATGATGGCCTGTGCTTTGTCATCATTCTTTTACCAAGTAATTGCAAGTTCCACATCCTAAGGCTTCTTCTTCTTGCCATTGGTAATGTCCCAAAGATCCTTCTTCATCAGGATGAGCTTGATGCGGGTTTGCCAAGTGTGAAACCCAACCCCTTTAAATTGAGCAGTTGGAGAGTGTTTGCCCATGTTGGAGTAGCAAATTAGCACCAAAACTTACAAATTTGAGTAGCAAAAGATTTAATTATGTCAAGAGACACAAGGAATGTAGTGTCAAATAATACTTGATAAGTATCAATAGATACTATGCTTTCAAGCACTTGAGTTTGATGCTTTGATGCTTGGAATTCTCCCCTCCTTTGCTGATTTGATGGAAAATCCTTGCTCTAGAAACTTCAATTTTTAGTGGATCCGAGTGGCAAGGGTTTGGTTTGAGTGCCAAGAGAGAGAAAATGAAGGTGAGATGAAGTTTCAAGTAAGTTGGCTATGGAGTTTTAGGGTTTGTTGGGCAGGGGCCTGGTTTTTCTCTTTGTGTGGCTCACACAGTGAACCATTTTTGACAAGATTTGAGTTGGGGGTGCCTTAGGTGATGGGCTATCATTGCCCTATGAAAATCATTAGCATTGTTGCACCTGCAGATGGAATTGTTAGTACAAACAAGAAGGATGCAATCTAGACAACAATCACGTTTTTTAGCAATGTTGGGCATATACTCCACCAATGTCAACAATTAAAGTGCCATAGAGAAGCTTTGGAAGCAAGGAACAATTCTCCAAAAGGAAGCTTAGTGAGATATGGTGTGTAGAGTGAGATATGAAAGCTCCAAGTAGGGTAGGTACAAGCTCCTACCACAAGGTGGAAGCTGAAGATGAAGGTTTGAACTACCACTGAGTTGAACTAAGGTTGAGAGAGACTGAGAGAGTAAAGAGAGGAGTTGAGTTGAGCTTAGGCCATGTCTGATTGGGCTCTGATACCATGTAAAGAATGTCAGATCTAGAGCATGGCAATGGAGGTTGAAAGAGGAAGAGTGAGCTCATGAGGTAATAGACATCAAGACCAAATGTCACACATTGTCAAGTGAATTACGTTCCAAGATGGAAGCTTGGACTCATAAACATAATCTTGTGTAGTGTACTAACAATGACATAGACACTTTGCTAGAAGTACAAAAGTACTATAACATTCTATTCAAAATGAGAACAAGTACAATGCTTTATATGAATAGACTAGCATGCACTTTCCTCCACTATGCATATGGGATTCTGCATCCTGAGCCCACATTGCTCCATACAAAGAGACTAAGCTAGGTGTGATTGCCAATATCTCAACATTGTGCAAGTATACAACCAAGAAATCAACCTATCATAATCAGCTAGAAAAACATTTCTTTTCATACATCAATCCAAAGAACCATTTTGAATATTCCATATAAATTAATCAACTTATCTTGGTTAGGAAGGCAAATTTTTCCTCCCAAAACAACAGGCCTTTTCTTTAAAAAAAAGAAAAGTTCACAATCAAAATAATAACCTTTGGTACTTTGCAAAAGAAAATGTAATCCACAACGGCTTATTATTCCTTAGAGTATAATTACAAAGTGACACATGCTATGACATATGATTTTTAACACCAAGAAGTGCTTAAAAATAGCCAAAAAATCTAAATTTTAGGGATAAAATAGATTTTGTCGAAGGCAGCACCTACAATCAGTACGAATTTAAGCAACAAGGCCCCAAAAGTGCTTTAACGACCCACCGAGTGACAGTTGGGAAATTTTCATAAATTTTTTGACTATCTTATGAGACTCTAGGAGATGCTCAACAGTGGGGAACTTCGAGACGAATGCCCAAGAATTTTCAAAAGCTGAATCGGAGGCCAAACGATCGAATGGGGGTGCCCAAGGCCAAATATAGAAGAGAAGTAGTGTGAAAAGGACTTTGGGGGGCAAAGGGGGGTGACCCTTGGGGTCTCCCATCCCCCAAAATTCGTGCGGGGTGGGGGGGGGGGGCGTTTCATGAAATGGCCTGAAGAAAGAATGGAGACGCCATGGTGATGCATGAAGAGAGAGGGAGAGGAGCCATCTCCCACCTATATAAAACCCTATGAAACAACTACAGTAGCCTGCTCCTCCAATGGCTGCCTGGACATGGAGATCAGAAATCAGTCTTTCTCTTTCCTCCCTCTCTTCCCTTGAGGGGCAGTTCATGCCCATGAAGAAGAATGAAGACCGATTGAAGGATGCTTGCCCGGCATGAACCGGATTGCTCCAAGATCAAGAGGAGGTTGAGAGGAGATGTTTAGAATTGAAGATTTGCTACTGGTTGGTCCATTGGCAACCCAAAAAAATTATTTACAAAACCCGCAACATGCAAATAAGTGGTATGTCTCATTTTTACAAAGGAAATTTACTTTTTTTTAATGTTTGATGGTTGAAATGGAATTCATATGGAAAAAAAAATTGTTTGGAGCTTTTTTGTATTATGATTGAAGGCTGTGCATAAAAAATTTATAGGCCCATAATGATAAATAGTCGTAATAATTAAATTATGGTTTGAAAAGTACATTTTTAGTGTAAAAATAAAGGTTTTATCGGTTTCGGGTGGGAAAAATAGATGCGTATGGGATAAAATTTTGAGACAAAACATCTTTTAGTTGTCATAATCAGTCACTAATTATAAATCAAAAAATAACCTATTTTTATGCACAAATAAATAGAGAAAAATAACTAAAAATGAAAAAAATAGGATTTTCACATTATAAAAGTCTAGAAAATTATGATTCGTGGTTGTGACTATATAAGAAAGTTGAGGCATGAAGTTTGGCTTTGTTTATGTGTCATAGTTCATGTTTTCTCCGTTTTATGTGAAAAATACATACAAATTAATACCCTTACACCTATGCAACACAGCATAACCTAAACGTTAGAGGGAAAGGGTGAGGTTAAGAGATAAAGAGGGCTGAGAGGGTCTGAATTTTTTTTGGAAACAGTTAATTGTGCATTGCATTTAGATTTGTGATAATTGATTTTAAGGGGCTAGTAGCATGAGAAATCGGTGTGAGTCTCCATACATCAAAGCATACGTTCAATGAAAATCATGAAAGGGTTGTTTTTTCCACATCAGGAAATGCTGATTTGATAAATATTTTTTGTGCACTAGGATCATATACACTATGCATGACGCATGACATGGTATCAGTCTTGGATTGCATAGCAATTGTCTTCCTAGGACATGATTTATATGTTGAGTGGAAAGGAGCCTTTGATGTGTAGGTCAGTTGTACGCTTTCCTTGGGATTGTTTGGTGAGGATTTATATATTCTTGGATCGTACGAAAAAATAAAAGATTGGAGTTTTTGTGTTATGTCTTATATGTTGGAGCGATGCATCTTGGGGCTAATCCCCAAGGTGTAGGAGGAGAGTCACAATGGATCCGTGGCAATTAGCCGAGGGGAGCTTCCTAATGTTTGTGTGATGAGGCACTATGCCTACATGTTATGGGATCTCCCTTTGAGGAGAAGGGAAGGTAAATGTTGGACTACATATCAACTACAAACACATAATTAAGTCTATCTAGTGTACATCGGTGTATTACAGATGCTCCTGGCCCGCGAGGCCGTGTGGTGGGGTTGTTCCTTGTGTGCATGAGGTCCGGCTAGTGCCATAGCCAGTGTCGGACCATTTTAGGTCCCATCATGCTACTCTCATAGAACTTAGATCCCATATTAAAGTAGCTCATCTACATCAAAAGCTTCTTTCAAAATGATTCAACACTTTACTTTATCATGCACAATCCATGCATACTCTCTTCATCCTAACCCCTTGAATAACATGTACTTTAATGAGTGGTTATTCCATCATCTCTATGCAAGAATTTTTAAATTAGGTGTTGATGAGCTTAAAATAGTATTTCCATCACATCTTAATAATTCCAATCCATTGCAGCTCTAGCTAGAATGAAATAGAAATGAAGAATAAAAACAAATAGTTGAGCACCTAGGGATTCCTTGCAATATGTGGATTTGAAGTGTTTTAGTAGTCAAAAAAATGGTGGGATCAATGTGTGCTCTAGGAGCTAGCCTCTAGCTTGGTATTATCAAACTTAGTGGTGCTTCTACTTGTAAATGTCCTAATACTTGAATAAATTGAACTCCTATCTTGTATCTATGGTTTGCCTTCCAATAATTTTTTGTGTAATGATGAGGATCGATGGAAGAGGCTACAAGATGATGAAACTTGCTATCAAGATCTCAAATAAACTATCTCTCCTCCTCAACTAATTTCTATCTTCTCTCACTTTCTTTCTACCTCTCTTCTCCCCTCTACCTCTCTCTCTCTTTCTCTCTCTCTCTCTCTCTCTCTATCTTTCTTCTCTCACTCTATCTGTGTCTCTCTCCTTCTATTTTGATCCCTCTCTCACTCGTTATCTTCCTTCTACCTATCTATCCATCTCTCTCTCCCTTGATTCCTCACTTTCTCTCTCTCTCTCTCTCTCTCCCTTTCTCTCTTTCTTCTTATTTCTATCTCTCCCCCTCCTTCAATCTTTCCTCTCTGCTTCTCTTTCTCTTTCTCTCTCTATCTCTTCTCACTCGCTTCCTTTGTCTATCTTCTATCCTTACTTCTCTCTCTCTCTCTCTCTCTCTCTCTCTCTCTCTCTCTCTCTCTCTCTCTCTAAAATCACCCCGTAATTCTTATTTCTAAGGCTTTTTATAGCCTTTGAAAGGGGGGTGGGGGGGACTAGCCCTCCCTCCCTCATGATTATCAAACACTCTTTCTCTTTCATCACAAACTTTGTTTCTCTAGCCAACTTGTATGGCATAAGTGCTCTTAAGATATGGTAGAGGGGATTATCATTTTTGATAGGGGAAGGGTGGGGCATCAATCTATAGACTAATCCACATGATGATAGGAAGACTAATGGGGCTGGTTTGATGGCAACCAAGTGACAATGACAACTAGAATGTAAGTTTCTTCTTTTTTTTAAAAATGTAAGGTTAAACCTTTTGTAAATCTCCCCGTGTGAGCCACATTCAAGTAATAACTGTAACGTGTCCCCCCTGTCCACTTGTAGGACACGTCTTAGCAGCCCATCGAGAAGAGAGTCTAGAAAGCGCCGCCCGGCACTCACAAGGAATGTCATGGGATTTGCGATCTAGGTCTTCCCGAGTCTGCCACGAAGCGGAAGCATTCCGGCCATTCCCACTTAGGACCGACCTAAATCAGGGTTTTCCTAATGGTCAAGTTCCTAGGAGGTAGCTAGCGTCGAGTGCCCCAAATGAACCACTTTGCTTAGAACATCAGGGTCGAAGTGGATTTATACTGCACTTGGTTCAAGGAGAATGGGTAACAAGAGGGATGCGAAGCTCAACCTCTCTTCCCGTAAGGCATAGTCCCATTCCATTCCCCAAAAACAACATAAATCAGGACTCTAGCTCTATAGTTTCTAGGTCATTATTACCTCGCTGTCAAATCCTTTGAGAAAAGTTCCCGGCCAATCGGGACCACCCTTTCGTAGGACGAACCCAGGTTCATGTCCATTGCACTTTCCTCAGGTTGCTTTAGTTATCTAATTACCTACCACATTTAGTTTGACAAGCAAAAAGAGCTTCCTTAATTAGCCAATTAATCACTAGTTCATTCATATAACTTAGGCACTAACATAAAAAAACATTGTCAAGCAAGTTCCTTTTTCAACGTTTGATCTTTATTTATCAGTCTTTGGAATACATCAAATAAACCTGCCCGAAGGCTATTCCAACAATCCTCAGGGATCGCTATTCCAAGTTTCGACCATTGACTAGTATGCGAGCCTCAAAATCCCATCTCGAGTCACGTCGGCCTCTTGTGCAGGATCCGGAGGCAAGGGATTCATGGCAAGAGCCTCCCCTAGCACCCAAGCGTCCTCCTGCTCTCCAAGCAGCACCCATGGAGAGACCTCTTGCGACGGGTTCCGTCCACGTCCCCGACGCGGCTAACAACCTCCTTGGATAGGGTTAGGTAGACAGTCGGAGGTAACTGGTACTGCCTCTCCCTCCAGGCTTTCAACTTGAAGCATTAGTTATTTTTCCTGAATTAGTTCCTTGAGCAAAGAAGTACAAACAGTGCACCTAAGTGTACAATCACGAGCATTCCAGTGGTCGTTTGTATGGCCAACTGCTAAGGTGTGACTCCTTCTCCCCGAATGCTTCTAGCATTCGATCCTGGATCAATCGCGACTTGGCAAGATCCCAAGGGGTTTGTAAGCTGAGTTTCTTATTTACCCTCTTTCCTTGGGTTAGGTTTTATACCCTGTTGACCCAAATTGTCAATACCTTAGGTTTCCTTATATTAAGATCAATAAATCTTGCGCAAACTGGTCACCCTAACTTGGTTGATCAACTGCTTTCTTGGCAAATTCGTAACTCCCCTAGCTTGGCAGATAAGTCCAAGGAAGAGTGATGTAGCAGGATGACTACTCATCCTCTAGAAAATTAAACTTGTACTTAGAACTCGCCAAACTTGGTCTAAGGAGTGGCAATACTATTTCGTGATTTAGACATAAGACCATATGACGTTGCAGCTTGTTGCACGAGATAGATATCAGCACCTAACTTGTGGGATTATTTTCTCATCATACGGTATTCCTTGATCAAGAATACCTTTGATCAAGATGTAGGGTTTGGGAGTCCTATTGACTCAAACCCTACTAGGCTGATGGTCGTTTTGGCCCTAGGGTTCCTAAATTCCTTATTGCAGAGGTCTAGTATTTGGTCAAATAATCCTGAGGGTGGGAACCCTAGATCATTCTTGCACAGCAATTAAATAATCCTAACATTTCGTGGATGTGGGTAGGACCTTTAAGATTGGAAGTATTAAATCGGCATCCCAGTGCGATACTAGGAAGAATTTTATCATAGCTTAACCCTACCTAGCACATTGAGGTGATCATCATATGCTAACTAATCATACCTTTATGATTCTCATGTAAGCTACTCAATTATACGCGAATTACTTAGTTGATCTAACCAACCCATGATTAAAGATGATATTCCCTTTTAAAGATGCAAATACTTTCTAAAAGGTGTAAGTAACTGCAAGTCGAGTGAGACGTATCATTCCATGCAATTTCAAGACCAAAGACCTTTTTGCCTTTATGCAACTAAAGGATCTCTAGTGATCTTTCTTCCCCTTGCCCTATACTATAATGATTGACATTCAGAGCTAACTCTTATAAACCCTACATTGATGCAACGAAATAAAAGCTTTAATATTTTTAATGAAGATGCATTCAAACTTTGATAAAAGAACTCCATGCATGAGCAAATGCCATGAGTCCATCATTGATTTAATCCTTCCTTTAGCACTGAACCCAACCTAAAATGTAACTATCATCGCGTGCAATTTGCAAAGTTCATAAATCCTTTCAATGCATTGCGACTATTTGGACATCATTTAATGGGCATCTACGATTTTCTTATACACGAGTCACAACTAGGGAATTATTACATAAATGCATTATGTGTTATATACCCTGTCCTTTGCGCAATGCAACAAGGATGCCTTTGCACAATTTTGACTTTTTACTTATGCATCATACGTTCAGAATTGCAACTACCCTTGACCACGGAAGTGCAAGCAATTGCAAATACACGACATGCAACTAAGCTTTGTAGATCGAATGAGTATATAAATTTCCCAATGCATTTAAACTTTCCTACGAGAATTAAACATGCTTAATGCAACCTTTCCATGCCGGGTTAATTTTCGGAACCTAGGCATTCAATACCGGTGCATTGTCCACCCTCGTACTTTGGGTGGAAGCTCCACCGTGCACTCCTCTCGTCTTTTGCTTGGAAGCCATTGATGAATTAAATCTCGGCTCAGCAACTCTCCCTTGGTCCCCCTTTTTTAATTTCTGAAATTGCCTTCAGTTCGGGATCTCCCTCGCAGCACAAGAATTAGGCCTTGGGGAATAGGGATTTAAAAACCCGGGAGGCACAGTGTGAACTAGGCCTAGGGAAGCTTCAATAGAAGCTTCCAACCTTTTAGAAGAACATGGAGATGATGATGACGATGGTGAAGATGATGATGAGGGAGATGATGACTATGATGATGATGATGATGATGATGATGATGATGATGATGATGAGGCGTAGTAGCCTGGCAATGTGGCCTGAACAACGACAGCAGCAGCACGATGATGGCAGTAGCAACAACGGGCATCACACGATG
This sequence comes from Lygodium microphyllum, assembly GCF_053477565.2. Classification (NCBI taxonomy): domain Eukaryota; kingdom Viridiplantae; phylum Streptophyta; class Polypodiopsida; order Schizaeales; family Lygodiaceae; genus Lygodium; species Lygodium microphyllum. Next base: position 18,187,716 of record NC_141163.1, read on the forward strand.
CCTTCCTCTTCCTCCTCAAGCTTGGGAGGGGGGGTTCTTATAGGTTGAGGGTGGGGGGGGTGGCGACACAAGTGGCATGGTGCATGCCCTCCTCTCCATGCCCCTCCACAATTCCAGCTCATACTCTCTCTCCCCGCCATGCAACGGCTGAAGGGGAGGGAGTTTCTAAAAAAATTTACAAATAATCCTTTATCCTTTTTCCCTTGGAGGGGTGTTCCTGCGGTGAACTATGGACTTTGAGCCACGGCTTCCTATGCATGACGCGGGCTGGTGTTTGTTAGTGCACGAGGACGGAGCACTTAAACCCAAGATTTTTTTGTTGTGGGAGGTTACTTTGAATAGCTTTTGCACAGGTCCTAGAGTCATTAATATTTCATTGCAAAAATATTACATTCTCTCCCCCTTAGAGGAATCGAGATGTCCTCATCTCGAGAAGATCTGGGGGCATTGTTGGTTTAGAGTACGTTCATCCATCCAAGTGGCATCCTCTTTGAGATAATCTTTCCACTAGACAAGGTACTCTCTCAAGGTCCTGGATCTCAAATGCCTCTCCCTAACATCTAAGATCCTGTTAGGTCGTAGCTCAAGGACTCCTTGGCTCGACATTGCAACTTGTTGATCATCAAGCACGTGACTAGGGTTAAGCACATACTTTTTCAATAGGCTGATATGGAATACATTATGAACTTTTAGGTTTTCAGGGAGTTGCAGTCTATAAGCATTAGGCACTAGGCACTTGAGAATCTTGTAGGGTCCACAATACCTTGGACTTAGGTTTTTTCATTCACCCAAGGATAGGAAACTCTTCTTTGGACGTACGTAAAGGAAGACCATATCACCTTCAACCAAGGATTTGTCTTGACGTTTCAGGTCTGCGTAAGCCTTCTGTCTGTCCTTGGTGGCTTGAATGTCCTGTCTTATTGATTTGATTTGGTCATCCATGTCTTCCAGCATCTGCTTTGAAGCTTCAACACTAAATGTTGGATCCGAAAAGCTTAGAGGACTACAACAATAGTGCCCATACAATGCTTGAAAAGGGGTCATCTAAATGCTTTGTTGGTAAGAAGCATTGTAGGCAAACTCAACCAGTGGCAAATATTGAATCCACTTTTTGGGTTCGTGACAGCAGTGTGCCCTAAGCATATCTTCAATGACTTGGTTGACTCATTCTGTTTGACCATCAGTTTGGGGATTATAAGTTGTATTGAAATAGAGTTGAGTCCCAATGGCCTCAAAGATAGCCCTCCAGAAGTGTGATGTGAAGAGAGAGTCACGATCACTAATGATTCTTTTGGGTAACCCATGTAGTTTGAAAATCTCCTTGATGAATAACCTTGCGATGTCTGAGGCTTTATAGTTTGTCTTAACAGGGAAAAGATGTGCAACCTTGGTGAGCATATCTACCACGACCATAATGTAGTTGTATCCTCCCTGAACTTGGGAAAGGCCAACAACAAAGTCCATACTAATGAATTCCCATTTCATTTGGGGAATGTCAAGTGGTTGCAATTTCCCTGGCATTTTGACATGTTCGGCCTTAATGCGTTGACAAGACAAACATTCCGTGACATATTTGAGAACGTCACCTTTGAGCCTATCCCAATGATAGCTCTTTATGACCATGTTAAGGGTCTTGGGATAGCCAGGATGTCCTGAGAAAGGGGAGTCATGGGCTTCCCAAAGTATCTTCTACTTGAGTGATTGGCTTTCGGGAATACATAATCTTGTCCTAAAGTAGACAAGTCCGCTATGGATAGAGAATTCTTGTGTTTACAGCAACACGAAGAAAGCAAAATCAAATAAAAAAGATGTAGGGCAAAGGCGGAAAAAAGGTAGCTCGATTGAAGAAAGAGAAGGAGAAAAGGACAAAAGCGCAAGGGCAACCTTAAAAAGTCCAAGGCAAACGCAAAAGGGGAAAGGTGCATTTTAAAATACAAAGGCACACCCTGAAATCTTGTAAAAGAGTACTAGGTGGTGGAAAATCCAGAAAGCTAAAACAAAAGACAAAGACAAAGGCCAAGGCAAAGAGAAACGGAAGACAAAGGCGTACAAGGAAAAGCGCAAGTCAAAACTTTTGTAAAGAGCTCAAGCGCATCATGGTTTAATTCAAGGAGCGCCTCTCACCCGTACAATTTGTAAATGTAGACAGGTGGTGGAAAGGAAACTAGGAAGATAGAAGGACAATGAGAAAAAGGGCCTAGGCTACGGCCGGCCATGTAAAAAAAGGGAAAAGGGGATGACCACCCAAAAGGGATTTAGGGTTTTGTATATAAAGTTGAAAAGTGAATGAGAAGCTCATTCTTGTGTGTGGCCAAAAGTATCTCTCCTCTTCTTCTTCTTCTTCTTGTTCTTGCTTACTTGAGCTTGTGCTTGAGAGAGGGAGTGTGAGAGTGTGAGGGAGTAAGTGTGTGAGGGTGAGGGACCGTGGGGTGGAGAAGCTCTCCATCTTCTCCTCTCTTTTTCTCTTCTATTCTCTTCTCTTATCTTGCTCGCGGCGATGGAGCTTGGAGCTTGGAGAGGGAGGATTGAGCTTGCTTGAAGCTTGCACTTGGATCGTGGAGCTATCGGAGTGTGCAGGAGAGGAGGTAACTCGAACGGCATGGAGGTAAGCTCACTACACCCGTAGATATGGATGGTGCGTTAGCTATGTGAGAGGTAGCCATTAGTGCTCGGCTTGGAACGCTTGAAACAATAAGTGGTCAGTGGGTCTTGGCGGTTGAGCAAAAGCTGCCACATTTCGGTTCCGTTGTCGGGACAAACGGATTCAAGCCTTGAGCACTTGCGCGCTTCGAATCGAGCATTGAAGTAGGGTTTTCCCCGAACCGGTGCTTGAGATAGGTAGGAAGTGAGGGGGTTGAAGACGGTATTCGATCTCCTTAGCAAGTAGATTTATGTTGTGAGATGGAGTAGTGTAGATATTTACTTTGTGAGTTGGATGTGTTAGAGTAGGAGAAAACAGAGAAAATAAGTGTTAGGGTTTACTGTTGCAAAACAAGGTAAAACAGGGTAAAAATTGTACAAAAAATGGTAAAAAGCTCACTTGGGATGCCTAAGGTTGCCAAGTGAGTGATTGGGGGCGTCAACACCATACCCGGGAAGGGGCATAAGAAGAGGCCAAGGGAGGACTCATTTGCAACCATTTTAGAGAGAGAGAGAGAGGGAGAGAGAGAGCCATCACACAATTCGCTCCGATCTTGCCATCGACGAGCCTACTGCGCTACCCAGGTATATGAGCCCCTCCCCTCTATCCCCCTAGATAGGATATGGAAGTTTATGCTTGCTATGATTGGGTAAAACACATGAATCGAGCTAAATCAGCACCTCGCTATAGTCATCACGCCGTGTTCGGCCCATTTGAGCGGCCGCTTCTAGGCCGAGTCCCAGAATCGGCCCTTGGCCCTCTTTCGCTCGGCCCACTCGGCCCGAAACCCTAATCGGCCCCCGGCCTAGACCTACTCGGCCCGTCCAAGTGACCCACATGGACCATCGACCAATTCAGCTCTTTGCCACGTGTCAACTTCGGCCTTCGGCCCAATTGCCTCGGCCCGATTGCCTCAGCTCGAATGCCTCGGCCCGCCCGAGCGACCTCGTTCGAATTGACCACTCGGCCCATCTGAGCCAATCTGTCCGAGTAACTTCGTCCGAGTCCACTTCTCAGCCCATCCGAGCCTACCTTGTCCAAGTCCCAAATTCAGCCCTTGGCCCATGTGCCTCGGCCTGTCCGACTGATCCACTCGGACCCTGCAATTCGGACCAGCTAGGCCGAGTGGAAAAATTTATCAAATTCTCAAAATTTTGACCTGACCCGATTGGAGCTCAGCAGCATAAACTGTCTAAAGTCCCTTTGACTCTCGGAAGTCAATTCTGACACTTCAAATAGACAGAATCGTAGGGAGCAACCGCTTGACAGCTTGAAGTAGGCAGCAACAAGACCCGGAGACCTAGATGCAAAATTAGACATAAATTAATGAAGTTATGAGAGAATGCCTGCAATCCAATGGATTTATGAATCCTAATTATGATCACCTTGGATTTCACAAAGGGAAGTACCTAGGGCTTTATCTTAACAAAAAAAAGAATCATATACTAGATGATTATCATGGTAGGAAGCATAAGAAGAATCTAGATGATCACCCTAGATAGAGACATGATAAGACACTGGAGACCAATCCCAAAGGCTATAAAAGCCAAAAAAAATTGTTGAGTCCACAATAGTGGAAGGGAACATGCCAGTAGTTTTGGTTGTTTTGAACTCAATCCAATTGCGGTACCGGTCATAAGCAATGTATTTTCAAATTGATAGATGTTTGTTTTAATGGTCGCAAGAGATGCATTAGGCTCCGTACCTTGTGGTGCTAGAATAGGTCATTGAAAAGGATAAATCACATCTCAAATATTCAAAGATGAAGTTTGTGAAGTGTTTGTATCAAAGGGAGTTAAATTGCACCTAGTTGCTATGTGATGAATCCATGCATAGCATAAGCAACATATGGGACACTAAAGTATTGAGCATCGATGAGTCTTTGATTAATCTTTACCGAGGATAATATTGTTTAAAGTTCGCAAATGCATATGCACGGTACATACATGGGAGAGATTATGTTAACTTTACATCGATGACATGCGACTCCTTGCCTTAGGAGAAAGGAAGATAAAGCTAAGAAAAAATATTGCATAGTAGGGAAATGCTAAAAGATAATTGTCACTTAGAGAAGAGGCGTAAATGCTCTTGCTAGATTGATTAATTTGCATTGGAATGATAAGACTTATGTCATGTATAGTATTGGAACCTTTAGCATATGCCTTAGGCTAAAGGAGGGAATATTAAGTAAATTCTACTCTTTGGCCCCAAGGGGGAGAGCAAAAATGCTATGGAATTATTGTCGCATCTATTAGTATATTGTTTGGAAAAAATATAATTATTTTTGTTAGTTGATTGAACAACACCCTAAATGTTTTTCTTTCAATCAAGGGATTGTTGCATTGTGATTTGGATAAATATTCCAAGGCTTGTGTTGATGGCAAATGCATGGCAGGGGTCTGTAATGACAAGTTGCCATGGGAATAAATGAATGTTTTTCTAGAATATGATATTAGGGTTGATTGCTTTGATTGTGCTTGAATTTTAATTGGATTAATTATGGAAGGATATTTTGCATGTGTGGATCATCTCCAAGATCACATCGCGGATTATCTCGAGAGGGCACTGCTCGATTCATAGGCCGATGGTCGAGTGGTGAAAAGGCCAACCACGAAAATGGCATCGCACTCCTAGGCTGCTTGTGGGTCAGGTGGAGCTCGGACACCCCTTGCCTATCCAGAATGGAGTTGGAGATCCATGTGAGCCCAATGTTTGGGACATTGGAAGATCCTAGTCTAGATAAAGGATGGAAATTTTGGTGCGACCGGGTAATTCTGTTGGACAGAAGGGATACATAATTCTCCTGTATGGGCAGGAGACAAAGATTAACTTAAAGATAAGTTAAGGAACTTGTTTGATAAAAGGACTGCTTGTTTTGATTTTGTGCATGTGTTGTAAGTTACGTGAACGAACTCTGTGCCCTAAAAGGCTTAATTAATGAAGCTAATTTTAAATGTCGCACATAAATGTGGTAGGACATAATTAGACAACTAAAGCTATCAAGGGAAGCGGGTGGATGGAATCCCCCGACGGGTCCTGGGTGGTCCTAGAGAACTGGGAGGCTTCTCACAAGGATTTACCATCGGATGACTTTAGGTATTGTTAAGTTAGAACTCGATTCATGTTGTTTTAGGGGACTGGAATGGGACTATGCCCTACGGGCAGAGAGGTTGAGCAATGCATCCCTCTCGTTTCCCATTCTCTATGAACCAAGTGCAACATAAATCTGCTTCGACTCTGTTGTTCCTACTCAAAGTGGGCCATCTAGAGCTCGACGCTAGCTACTTCCTAGAGACTTGGCTGATAGGAAAGAAACCCTCACTTCAAGTCAATCCTAAGTGGGAACAACCGGATACTTCCACTTCGGGGCAGACTCGGGAAGACCTAGATCGCAAACCCTATGACATTCCTTGCGAGTGCCAGGTGGCACTTTCTAGACTCCCCTCTTGATGGGCTACTAAGATGTGTCCCACAAGTGGTCAAGCGGACACGTTACAGGACAAAGATTAACTTAAAGATAAGTTAAGTAACTTGTTTGATAAAAGGACTGCTTGTTTTGTTTTTGTGCATGTGTTGTAAATTACGTGAACAAACTATGTGCCCTAAAAGGCTTAATTAATGAAGTTGATTTTAAATGTCACACATAAATGTGGTAGGCCCTAATTAGACAACCAAAGCTATCAAGGGAAGCGGATGGACGGAATCCCCCGACGGGTCCATCCTACGGCTGGGTGGTCCCAGAGAACTGGGAGGCTTCTCACAAGGATTTACCATCTGATGACTTTAGGTATTGTTAAGTTAGAACCCGATTCATGCCGTTTTAGGGGACCGGAATGGGACTATGCCCTACGGGTAGAGAGGTTGAGCGGTGCATCCCTCTCGTTTCCCATTCTCTATGAACCAAGTGCATCATAAATCTGCTTCCACTCTATTGTTCCTACTCAAAGTGGGTCATCTGGAGCTCGACGCTAGCTACTTCCTAGAGACTTGGCTGATAGGAAAGAAACCCTAACTTCAGGTCGGTCCTAAGTGGCAACGGCCAGATACTTCCGCTTTGGGGGGGGGGCAGACTTGGGAAGACCTAGATCGCAAACCCTGTGACAATCCTTGCAAGTGCCAAGTGACGCTTTCTAGACTCCCCTCCCGATGGACTGCTAAGATGTGTCCCACAAGTGGTCAAGCGGACACGTTACAGTTATTTATAGCCAAAATGGATGCACCAAAGTGTGAGCCACCTAATTCCCCATGGACATGGTATGAAGAACTAATGACCTTCTTGGAGACCAAAGCATCCCTCCGGCCTCATCTCCAGAAGGATTAATGCAAATGACTGGCTCTCCAAAGCTAGCGTTTTGAGACCATAATGGGCTAGTTGTATTATTTCATCCTCTCAAGAGTACTACAAAGAGTAGTCCTCCCAATGGAGCAGTCTATAATTCTAGAGGAAGATCACCAAGGGCTTTTCAACCACCACTTTGCTATAGAGGTGACAATCCACAAAATCTAGCAAGCTAGCCTGTGGTGGTCAACCATGCATGGTGATGCACATAAGTTAGTCCATCATTGTGATTCTTGCTGAAGGTTGGATTATCTTGGTGCCAATCATTAGAGCACAAAAGCAAGTAAGTAAGAAATGAATATGATGCTCTTTAACCTTGCTTAATTTACCTTAGGTTATAACCACAAGAGGCTCCTAAGGCTTGCAAGGCTATAGTATCCGATTATAGTGGAACTTAGTTAGCAGAAAGAACATTATATATACTAGAGATAAGTCCTTCAAGGCTTTCTCACTATGATTTTTGGCATCTGATGTCATTTTAGCCTCCATTTCGGAGCTACAAGTTGTCATGATATCACTTTTTGGATTTGTTGAAGTTTTGATTGTGTCTGCCATTCATAGGTATACAAGTTACAATTTTTAAATCTGTAAAGTTTAGGTATTTGCTCAATTGTTGCATACACAAAAGGCATCTTCCCTATGGATTCTAAATTATAGTTGTTATTGTAGCGACTTCCTCATTGTGATTTTTGGCATCTAATGTCATTTCAACCTCTGTTTTGGACCTACAAGTGGTCCTGATATCAGTTTTTGGGTATATTGCATTTTGGTTGTGTCTACCATTTATAGGTATACAAGTTACAAATTTCAAATCTATAAAGTTTCAGGTATTTGCTCAATTGTTGCAAACACAAAAGGCATTTGCATGTGGATTGTAGACTATAGTTGTTATTGTGCAGTCGGTGGAAAAGGCTATGTGTTTAGTTGTGGTGCACATGGTATCAGCGTACTTACAAATCTTAGGTTTTGCAAGGTTTTCAAATTTGCCAAAATGTTTGACAAGTTCAACCAGATTTTCAGTGAGAAGCTTGATAAAAACAATTATCCTACATGAAAGTTCAAGATGACTATCAAGACCTAAAACGGGCCCCACACTATCTCTAAGGCACTAGCCATGCCTCTACCACTCACCTCAAACTACCCCACACTGTCTCGTTGCTAGAGGAGCATCTAAGAACTTTTTGTTTGTATGTTTTGTAGTCCAACCGATATCCTTCTCCACACTCCCTAAAGGGATACCCTAAACATATTAGTGTTATACACCGCGTAAGCACACACAAAGGGAGCACCCCTTAGCTGATCACTATGGCTCCACTACAGCTCTCCTACACCTCGGTGATTGGCCCCAAGATGCGTCGTGTTGAACATAGAACACATTCAAAATAAACTCCACTATTTTGATAAATCAATATAGGGAATAATAGATAAACCTCATTGAATATCCCCCAAAGAATCAAATCTCTAACCCTACAGCTTGGGATACCTCGCACTCTCTACGTAGGTCATTGCTCATACATACAGGTGCTATGCATTCAGGATATAATACCATATGGTGCGTGCAATACAATTGTGTATGACCACCATGCTCAAACAAGTTTATTCATTAACAATCAGCATCTTGAAAGTGTGAGAACAGTTCTTTTCATGCTTTTCTTCTAATACATGATTGCTTCATTGCTTAGAGCTAGTAGTATTGAACTTTCTCGTGCTGTTAGACCCTTTTAATTTTAGTAAACAATGAACCCTATATAATATGCATCATAAAATATTAGAATTCAACAGGTTTAAGGTGTATTTTTCTTTTATGAAAACAATAAAAACCCACTTTAACAAAGAGATAGGGCTGAATTAAGGCTAAACCTCATGCTTTACTCTATCATACATTCACAAACATAAATCTTATTTTCCCTTATTTTTTGGATGCAAAAAAACCTATTTTTCCTCTTTTTTATTTTTTCTATTTAATTAAAGAAAATTACATATATTTAATTATTTCTTAGTTTAGATTCATTTATCTTATTGAGAATGATTTTCTTATCATGTTTCAACCCATAGGAACAACATATGCACAACAAAAACCCAAAAATTGCATAATTTCTCTTAAATCACATTGTCTCGGGTTTTGCATGTTTAGCATAAACTATTATATGACTGATTTTTTGTGATTTCTTCAACAGGACTAATAAATCAAAGCATTAGGAATAAAATACAATAATTTTTAATAATTTTAACCAAAATTTATCATAAAAGGATGAAATCGATGAAGGGTCACCAATGGTGCATTTATGAGCCAATAAGTGCAGAAGCAATAAAGACCATTGGCATAGCACATTGGCAGAGGAAATATCACAGTAGTCAATAGGCCATATAAGGAGGAAACATGCACAAGCAGAAGGTTTCGAGCGATCAAAGCTCAACTGCTAGATGTTATGTGCATCCCTTAAACTTGTCCTTTGATTGGCATCCTAAGTGCTACTACAATAGCAAAGTTGTCTCTTTTGTATGTCTCAAGTCATGAATTTTAGCATTAGTATAGCCATAGTGTATGTATCATGGTTGTCTTGAGTGTATGAGGATTGTGATGTTTCATATATACTTCCTCTTCTAAAAGTTTCATTCAAGAAAGCATTCTTGACATCCATTTGATGTAAAGTCAAGCCATAAATCAAAGTCGAGGCAATCACCAATCTAGCTATAGTCATCTTCACAAACAACTAGACTAAATATATTCTCATAGTTCAATCCATATGTCTATGCATAACCCTTTGGAACCAATATTTCTTTGTATATTTCCAAAAAACCATTCAACTTGTATATACTTCCTCTTCCAAAAGTTTCATTCAAGAAAGCATTCTTGGCATACATTTGATATAAATTCAAGCCATAAATCAAAGTCGGTCTAGCTATAGTCATCTTCACAAACAACTAGACTTAATATATTCTCATAGTTCAATCCATATGTCTATGCATAACCCTTTGTAACCAATCTTTCTTTGTATATTTCCAAAAAACCATTCAACTTGTATTTAACTTTATAAACCCACTTGCAACCAATTGCTTGTCAAGATTGTGGGAGAGAAGGAAGGAGTCTCGCTTGAAGCTTTCTTGCTTGCACAATGGGGGAAGACACACAAGGGTGGAGGCTGAAAACAGTTTTCCTATTCTTAGTTGTGTAAGCCAAAAGAAATCTAGTACAAAGAAATAGAAGAACCCTATATATGGGTCTCAAACCAAACTCAACTAACTAAGGTGGCATACTAACTGAGCCACGAACTAGAGTAGATAAGGATAGCTATCATGTAGCTATTATTCATGGGCGGTGTACCAACCGCGTCTGCAACTGACAAGTCGGTGACATAAATACACAACGGTCACCCTGGCGTATCACGAGTGGAGCTCGATATCTCAACACTCCCCCTCGAGCCCAATCCCAATTCCTGCACACCAAGGAGGTCTCTGAACTTGCGCAGCTTCTCTGCGCCCAATGCCTTCGTGAATATGTCAGCTACCTGATCCTCTGTGCTGACATAAACTAGATCAATAAGACCTAGTAAAACCCTCTCTCGTACATAGTGATAATGCACCTCAATGTGCTTTGTTCTAGCATGATAGACTGGGTTATTTGCCAAGTGTATACTACTCATGTTGTCACAATAAATGACAACTGGTCCATCTGTAGACTGATGCATATCATAAAGTAGCTTATGGAACCAAGCTACGTCACATGCAGCCATTGTTGCACCCCTGTACTCAGCCTCTGTGCTTGACAAGGCAACTATAGGCTGTTTCTTGCTGCTCCAAGTGACTGTAGCACTCCCAAAAGAGAACACATATTGAGTGGTAGATCGTCTATCAGAAATACTACCAGCCCAATTAGCATCAGTGTATCCATGCAACTGTATCTGAACCCCAGTCTCATAAAATAGTCCATATTGCAATGTGGACTTCACATACCTGAATATGCATCTAGCCGCATCCAAATGTGGTTTCCTTGGAGCCTGCATAAACTGACTTACCAATCCAACATCATAGCTCAAATCTGGCCTGGTAATAGTCATATAAATCAAACTTCCTACTATGCGTCTGTACATAGTAGGGTCTTCTAGAAGCTCACCTGCATCTGTGCTCAGCTTCACATTCTGCTCCAAAGGAACTGAAATAGGCTTACAGCCTGTCATCCCATATTTGGACAGCATGTCCAATCCATACTGCCTCTGCAAGAGCTGTATCCCACTTGGTGATCTAATCACCTCAATGCCCAAGAAATAACGCAGCTCTCCCAAATCCTTCGTCTCAAACTTCTACTTCAATAGCATTTTCACATGAAGGATATCTTCATCACTGTCACCTGTCATAATCAAATCATCAACATAAATGACAAGTAGCATAATACCTTTCTCTGTTTTTCTCACATAAAGTGAGAAATCTGCCTTGGAAATCTGAAAGCCAATAGTGACAAGATACTGTCCTATCTTGTCAGACCATGCTCTAGGTGCTTGCTTCAAGCCATACAAGGCTTTCTTCAACCTGCAAACAAACTCAGGATGAACAGCATGCACATAACCTGGTGGCTGCTCCATATAGACCTCTTCTTGCAAATCACCATGCAAGAAGGCATTCTTTACATCCATTTGATGTAAAGACCATCCCTTTGATGCAGCCATAGCAATGACTGCTCTTACGGTTGCCATCCTTGCAACCGGACTGAATGTTTCTTCATAGTCAATGCCATATGTTTGTGCATACCCCTTGACTACTAATCTTGCCTTGTATCTATTCACAGAACCATCTGCATTGTGCTTCACCTTATAAACCCACTTACAGCCAATTGCATTTTTACCTTTAGGCAAAGGTACCAATTCCCATGTAGCATTTGCTTCCAAGGCATCCATTTCTTCATCCATGGCTTTCTCCCATTTTTCTTTTCCCATGGCTTCCTCAAAAGAAGTGGGTTCTGGTTCCTGTATCACTTTAACCATATATGCATAGTGAATGGTTGTAAATCCATCATATTTCAGCCTATCCATAGGATACCTAGCTCTCGTAGACCTGCGCAAAGTAGGTTCACTCCCAGGTGCTCTCAAAACATCCCTGGTCTTCCTTAGTCCAGGTGTAACAATAGAAGGAATACCCAACTCATCATCAATGCTCTGTTCTGAGCCACTGGATTCACCATCCACATAAGAGTGACCTGCATTCACATCAAACATGGGCTGATCAACCTTCTCTTTTCCTTTTCGTGATACCTGCATACCACTATCTGCATTACTTTGAGAAGATTCTCATGATCTCAATCTGCCTGTCCATAGCGAAGAATGTGAACCACTACTAGAGGACGCTCCAGGTCCACTAATATTTTGTGACTGCTGCTGTGAATTTTGTGCAGCATTACCATTTTGTGCATCTACATCATCAATCACATTTACTGGTTTATACCAGCTACTCATCTCATCAAAAACAACATCTCTGCTCACTGTAAACTTACGAGTAGAAGGGTTATAGCATCTATACCATTTTTGCTGCAGAGAGTAACCAATAAAGATGCACTTCTCAGCTTTTGGATCCAACTTGGATCTCAACTCATCTGGCACATGTACATAGGCAATGCAACCAAAAATTTTCATATGAGAAATATTTGGTTTCCTACCAGTATACCTCTCCTCTGGAGTCATTCCATGTATTGCTGCAGTGGGAGTCCTATTCATTATGTAGACTGCTGTAGCAACTGCTTCAGCCCAATAAAAATCTGGCAAGTCTTTTTCATTGAGCATGGCACGAGATACCTCTCCAATATGCTTGTTTTTTCTTTCTGCAATTCCATTTTGTTGTGGGATATGACTGTATGAATATTGCTGCTTTATGCCATGCTCCTGCAGGAACCTTGCAAACTCATTTGAGAGGTACTCTCCCCCTCCATCTGACCTTAGGCATTTTATCTACAAGCCTGTTTCTTTTTCAACCATAGCTTTAAGAGTTTTGAAATGCCCAAAAACTTCACTTTTCTTTTTCATAAAATACACCCAAACTTTTCTGCTATAGTCATCAATAAAACTGACAAAATAATGACAGCCTCCAAGAGATGTAGCTTTAGTAGTCCACACATCAGAGTGGATTAATTCCAATGGCTTCTTACTCTCTTGAACATGTCTAGGAAATGGTTTCCTTGCCTGTTTTCCAAACTGACAGGCTTCACATACCTTATGCATTTCTGCAACCTTGAATTTCGGCAAACCTGCAACAATATTTTGGGCCTGCATTGATTTAAGTCGCTGTACATTAACATGACCAATGCGTTTATGCCAGATATCAATATCTGCAACTATACCGGTCCCATGTGCAAACATTGCTGCACTCAATTCAGACATGTCTGCATCCAATGTAAACATTCTGCCCTTCTTCTTTCCTTTTGCTATCAAGCGACCTTTATTTTTCATATCCTCAACAAAGCATCCATGAGGATTAAATCTGACCTGCAAGCCCTGCTCAACCATTTGACCAATAGGAACCAGATTCTTGGTGATATTCGGGACATGAAATACATCGGACAGGTATTTCTTTTTCCCATCCTGCATAGACAAAGGAATTTTTCCAATCTGCACAATAGGATGTGCAGTATCATCACCAGTCTCCACAAATCCTGGTTTTTCCATTTTCCTTGTATCCTCCATCCATTCTGCATGACCTGTCATATGGTTTGATGCACCTGAGTCAACATACCATACATCGTTGCTTTCTTCTGCACTTGTCACAGAATTGTTCATGTGCTGCACCATAAACAGATGCTCATTTCTGTCATCACCCTGTCTACTAGAGGATGCATAATTTCCTTGTTGCAGTTTTCCATTCATGATGTCATTCTGCTTTTTATAGCAGTCTTTAGCCATATGACCCATTTTACCACAATAGTAGCATTCAACATTACTGTTTGCATTTTGGCCTCTTTGCCATCCACCACGACCTCTTTGGCTCCCCCTGCCTCTAGAGTTACCGCGTCCTCCTCCATAGGACTGGTTTTCTTGAGTTTGCTGCATATTCTGATTTCTACCACGGCCTCCATATCGGCCTCCTCTACCTCTGCCTCTACCTCTTCCAGTATTTGAGTAGAAGACAACTTCTTTTGAAGTTCCTCCTGAAGAAGATGTACCACCATTTCTTTGCTCCTCAGAAATTAGAAGAGCAATCAGCTCCTCAAAATCAAGAAATCTTTCACGAACTGAAATGGATGTCCGAAACTGTGCATAATCCTTTCCTAGACCATTCAAGGTCACAGAAACTAAATCATCATCTTCCACTGGTGACCCAATGGAAGCAAGTGCATCTGCAATCTTCTTCACCTTCATGTGGTAGTCGTTGATGCTCATATTTTCTCTTTGCACATTGTGCAACTCTTGCTTGAGCTGCATTTTCCTGGCTTGCGTATTTGTGCTATACATTTTTGACAAAGTATCCCATGCCTCCTTTGGCGTACTTGCATCCTGAATATGCACAATCATAGAGTCTGAAATGCTAATAGACAGCCAATACATAACTTTCCTGGCTCTCTCATGCCATGCTTTAAATGCCTGCATTTGCTGTTGATTGGGAACATCAGGAAGAACTGGATCTTCTTCATTTCCTGCAACAAATTCCCAATATCCTTTTCCCATAAGGAAATTCGTCATTCTAAACTTCCATGCTTGGAAGTTGTTCTTGTCAAGCTTTTCAGTGACAATCTGTGAAAGAGAATCAGATGCCATTACAGAAGACTGCAAAAAATTTTGTCACTGCAAAAACCACAGCTTCACCCTCACAAGGGAAAATCTGCAAAACTGGCGAAGGTGGTATTTGACCACACAGTCACTTCCTAGTGACAATTTTGCATCAACAGGCAACAGGGATGATTCTGTAACTCCCAATGTCTCTGTGCACAAGCATACAATGCAATTTTTACAGTAACTATTCACCGACCTGTAGAACAGTGGCTGCACAGCATAAAACTGGGCCTTTTCCTGAGTGCGTGCAGAAAACTTCCGCCTCCAAAACAGGCCCCGAAATGGCCTCAAATAAAAAAAACAAGGTCGCCATGGGCTAAAGCCCTCTCCCGCAGCATATACTGCCCTCTTGCTTCACCGCGAAGGGCGTCTCAACCTGAGACAATGCACTCCTGCACTTTTCGGCTGTACTACCTGGAGAGATCTGCTCCCAAAACAGAAAATGAAAGCAACACTGCTCCTCTTACCAGAACACCGCGAGCTTGGCTTGCTTTCTTGAGCTCCTTACCACGAACAAGGCTCTGATACCATGTCAAGATTGTGGGAGAGAAGGAAGGAGTCTCGCTTGAAGCTTTCTTGCTTGCACAATGGGGGAAGACACACAAGGGTGGAGGCTGAAAACAGTTTTCCTCTTCTTAGTTGTGTAAGCCAAAAGAACTCTAGTACAAAGAAATAGAAGAACCCTATATATGGGTCTCAAACCAAACTCAACTAACTAAGGTGGCATACTAACTGAGCCACGAACTAGAGTAGATAAGGATAGCTATCATGTAGCTAGTCTTGCCTAGATGAAGAGAAGAGAAACCATACTGAAGGAACTTCAGCAATCACTTCCCGTGAGCAAGTGGTAGTCCATACCGCTTCTACTAAGTGCTCCTTCTATCACAAAAAAGGACATATTGTAAGCAATTGCTAGAAGAAATACCCTGACAAAATGAAGTGCAACAAATGCAAAAAGACCGGGCATATCACCAGTAAGTGTCCCATTGTTCCACTAGTATCTAAGGAATTGGAGGCCAATTTTTCCTCCCAATCCACAAATGATCGACTCTTTTGAGTCTTGTAGCATCCCCTACCTATGATATCCTTGTAGCTTGATTTATAAAGGCATCCAAGTTGATTGAGGGGGGGAACTTTAACATGTCTTGTGATGCAATGCCACCCTGGAATTGAGGAGGGGTGTTACAATATAGGCATGGGAATTCACCTTAAGCAATATGAGGGCTGATGGATGAAAATGAACTTAAGGGGCAGGGGAAACCCTAACCCTAGCTAGGTAGAGGCTATATAAATAGCCTATGGATCACTATCAAGTGAGATAGAGTATACCCAACTTGTACCTTGAGCAACTTAGTAAACAAGATTTTGTTCTTGTACTTTGAGCTCCTATCTCCCTCGTGTGCACACCTTTCTTGCTGCAACTCTACTCTTTCACAAATCTACCATTCCAGTTGGGATTGCAATAGGTTGCACCGCCATGGTAACAACCGGACTCACTAAAGGAGTTTGAACAATCCAAACTATCACTCAACTCAAAGTGGACACTGATTACAAGGGGGGAAGTACTAGAGCTTCCTCCCCCCAATGGACTATGCATCGAGCTAGGGTTACTAAGACCCTGCCCTTGTAAGGATATTGGACCATTCCTTTAAAAAGAATATCTTCTATTTATTTCGGCCCTCCGTCTAACCCCTTCACCTCTTTCTTGCTGTTGAAGCTTGGCTTGACTGTCTTGTGAGTCTATCTCACTATTTTTTGGCATACACTAATGAATTGGTCCCAATTAACCAAGATTCAGAAACCGCCACTTATTAGCAACTCCCACCAAATGCACAACCTATTGGGACCTAAAACAGTCCCAACATTGGCTACAAGCACTAGCCGGCCTCTCTATACTCAAAAAAACCACACCCCCTCGGCCTCCCAGCTAGGAGCGTATAAGGGACACACTGCCCTAATTGCTATTGTGAATCTTGCATTTGTTTTGAGATGTAGTCCAATGATAAACCCCCACACTCCTCAAAGGGAATCCCTACACATAGATCATGTCAAACACCTCAGAATCACAAACAAAAGGAAGCACCACTCCAGCTAAATGTTGTGGCCCCACTGCAACTCTCATACACCTCAGGGATTGGCCCCTCAATGTGCCGCTAATACAAATAACACATGTGTCACAAAATCCACTCTTATTTTAAAATGACCTAAGAGATAAGATATTTCCTCACTTGAAATTTTTCCAAGGAACCCAAACGCCTAAACCTACAACTTCCTTAGGTATCCCACAACTCAGTGTGGGCTATAAGTAAAGGCAACCAATTGCAATGCATCCAGGAGTTACCATGTGATATGCACAATGCAACTATGAATGCCATAGTGCTTAAACATTTTATGATTCATAAATCAATTTTATGAAGTACAACAAACATTTCTTTTAATGATTTCAACCTAAATGTTGTGCTTTGTTGCTAAGGGTCAGCCCTAAGCATCCTCATGTGGCTTAACCCCTTTTAAACTTAATTTATACACGTCCTATATTTTATGCACAAAAAAAATAGATCAGAATTTCAAATGTTCTCAGCAACTATTCAGCATCAAATCCCCTCTTTCCCCCTACAGTTTAGGTTGTGCATCGTTGATAGGTGTAAAGAGCAATTTTCCAAGTGTTTTTCTTGTAAAAAGAAGTAAAAACGAACTTTAACATGGAGACACAACTGAACTAAGTATTATCTCTCAATGCTATAGCCATGCCATACATTCATAGACATAAAGCATATTTTTCCTTAATTTTCTAACGTAAAAAACTAATTTTCTCTATTTTTTACTGTTTTTCTTCATTTATTTAAATAAAGAACTATATTTATGATTTATGGATTGAGACTGGCCACAATTACTTAACATTGATTTTATATTCATTTCTATTCCATATGAACTCCAAAATCACAATAAAATCCCCAAAATTTAACATTTTCATGAAAATCGTGTAATTGCAAGTTTTGTGTGTTTTTATGTAAATAATTAAACGACTAATTTTTTTGGTTTTTTTCAAGATTTCTAATAAATATCAACATTTTTCAATCAAATGAATCCATTTACAAACAATTTCATCAAATATCTTTCATAAAACGAATAAAATGAGTGCTTACGCATAGAAACCCAGTTTTGGAGGTGCATAATTAATGGTTGAGAGACTATTGATGCTTATTTTCTACCACTGACGCTCTCTTCAATTTTGATCTGTGATCTACTCTGCTCTGATACAATTATTCCATTAGCATCTTGCATCCAACTCATTTCCTTTTTTCCATGGATTCATGCGCATGAACATCCCTCAAGAGGAGAGAGGAGAGAGAAATGCTAGATTTTCATCTTCCTCCTCATGCAATAATTCTATGATTAGAGACTAGCGACGGGATGTAAAAAATGCAAGAAGATCATGGCTTATGTCTATTGCTCGGGTAGTATGCAGCGTGCCATGGCCATCTCCAGCAAATTATCGTGAAGAAGAGGGCATCATTCTGCTGTCATCGCCATTCCAAACCCCCCTCCCCCCCCCAAAATCACATTTTTAAAAAAATCCCAATTGACCCCCCCAAAAGGGCCATGCCCAAAACTTTAAAACCTTTGGCCATTTTGACTTTTTCACTGGTCCACGGTCTCCCGTCTCAACCATCCTACGCCTGAATTTGGTTTTGAAAAATCTTGCCTGACCCAACTAGACATCTCGAACGGCCAAGAAGCTATCTCTTTTCCATTCTACTATCGAAATAACTACTAAAACTCTATAACCACCACAATGGTCAAAGTTTTGCATTTCTGTCTTCCTTAGTCTCCAAAATTGTCGGATCTTCAGGTTCCGTGTCCATCGGCTTTAAATTCCCGCCTAAGATTTGCACATATCCGCTTCTTTTTGGCACTTCACAGGGCTTTAAAAACTAATCTCAGTGTTGGAAGTGGATCTTACATTGAGTGAGCAAAGTGAAGTAGCCTTAGCAACTTTGTTACTAGCTAGACTGCCAAACGTTAGAACCAAACAAGATATCCATATTTGCAAAGAAACTTGAGAAGTATCAAGTAGGTAACAATACTTACAAATTTGTTGAGCAGTTTGACTAGGAAAAGGGAAGTGCCAAGGTTGGAGAATACCCAATCCAAAACACCAGTTAGAATTTGTGGACAAAGTCAAAGAGTGGGTGAAAGAAGCGCAAGCGTACCTGCAAGATGTAGATCCTATCATGGATGATGAGATTGATGAGCTCTCTAGTGTGACTCCACCTTGAACCCATTTTCTAAATCTTGACAAAGTGAATGGATTTTGGGAGGGCATGGAAATGCACACAGTCTTACCTGTTGTTACATTAGGTGATGCCACACAAAAAGGAATTATGGACATGAGATTAAGAGTTAGTATCCTTAACTACACAGTTTTGCAAGCTTGGGGAAACCCACCAATGGAAACTACATGATTTAGCAAATGGAATGAAAGTCGCACCATTTTGAGTGGTAAAAGATTGGCCTCTAAAGATAATATGATTTCAATTCTTGATTAAATTTATAGTCATGAAGGGGTGGACTACAATATTCTATTAGGTAGGCCATGGATGAGAAATGCTTAAATGATAGAGGATTGGGATAATGGCCCAATATTCTTGGGTAACAAAATAAAAGATATTCGAGTAGAGATGGACACTTGGAAAACCTCACCAATTGACCTTGTTTTGCTATCTCTACAATACTAAGAAGTGACTCACAAGAAAAGTGCAAATATGGACCCTTAACTAAGTATATTCCTTCCCCTAAGTATGAGCGTGATTGGATGCATGTATTGGCAACCATCAACTTGTCATTCTCAGATGATGAGGATGACTATAGGCAAGCTGTAGAAGCGGCTAGTAAACCCAACACAGTCACAACTTTTGAGTTACCCAAGAATGATGCTACATCATCAGTACCTCTCTGCATGACCGGCAGGAGTTCCATCAATCGTCTAATGCCTATCACCTACCATGTGTCAACTAATAAACTTGAACTCCATAGAACTCTTGAGTATCTTATGAGAGAGGTAGCTTTGATAACCTAGCTACAAACCTTAAACATCTTAAGGATCTCATAGAGAATTTAGAGTGACAATGGACTAAGGTGCATGATCTAAATCTATTGTATAACTGGGCCCTCATTGTTTGTGAATGAGAAAATTCCTACAAAAATGAGAACCATGGGAATGATGAACAGTTTGAGTATGAGGATTTGGATTATGAATATGAAGAGACTACTATTCCAATGGTGAGAAAAGTGAGAAAGAAGCCAAGACCATAGAGTATGACATTGATGGATGAGTGATTGAGCAAATGAGAGTAGACTCTAAACCCCGAGAGGCCAGTGCTTTTAGAATGGAAAGAGGAGTCATCAAGGTAAATTGTAATTATACCTAGTTAGAGTACCTAGGCGTAGTGGACTATGAGTGAGTTGGATTAGTTCAATCAAGAGACACACCACTGCTTAGAGTGGAATCAATCTCAAAGCTATGACCACCAAGGGAAACTCCTTCTTGTGAAGGCTGTGATTTCAAATCTAAGTCAAAAGTTAGCTCTAAGAGTGATCTAGAAATCCCACATCCACCTAATACCAAACACACCACATAGGACCTCCTGGTCCATGTGAGACACAAGAGGCTCGAGGAAGAGAGAAGGAAACAATCCAAGTCCTCAAAAGCTGAATGACAAAAGAAACCACATGACTTACCCAAACGCTTCACTAAGTATAAGAAGGGTGACCTCGTAGTGGTGTTACTAGGAGCCAAACGAGTAAGACAAGTTAGTGAACCCATTGAAGGACTCGCAAAAGTTAAGGAAATCAACTTGCTAGGGGAAGGGGAAAAGCCTCGACATGTGTACATAGCTGATGCCTTGAACAAGAGGAGGCCAATCTCATTAATCTCTTACAAGAGTATGTAGATGTATTCGCTTGGTCCTTAGAAGAGCTTAAAGGAATCAATCTGAATATTGTGATTCATAACATTCCTATGACCCCCAACACAACACTAGTCAAACAAAGACTGTGCACAATGAATCCAAATCATGCTCATGCTATGAAGGAGGAAATAAAAAAGTATTGAATACTAGATTCATTTTTGAGATTGAGCATATAGACTAGATATCACCCATAGTAATTGTCCTGAAGAATAATGGAAAGATTTAAGTGTGCATAAATTACAAAAAACTAAACATAGTGACAAAGAGAGACAAGTATCCATTATCATACACCGAGCACACACTTGAGAGAGTGGAAAGGAAGAAAGCCTATAGTTTCTTGGATGGCTTCTCTGGCTATCACCAAGTGCAAGTGTATCGAGATGGTAGGCATAAAATGTCTTTCACAATAGAATGGAGTGTGTTTGCCTACATAGTCATGCCATTGGATTGACTAATGCATCTGCTATCTTTTAGCATCTTATGTGTGCTATTTTCAAGGACATGCTTGAAAAGTGTGTCAAGATTGTGGGAGAGAAGGAAGGAGTCTCGCTTGAAGCTTTCTTGCTTGCACAATGGGGGAATACACACAAGGGTGGAGGCTGAAAACAGTTTTTCTCTTCTTAGTTGTGAAAGCCAAAAGAACTCTAGTACAAAGAAAAATAGAAGAACCCTAGATATGGGTCTCAAAACCAAACTCAACTAACTAAGGTAGCATACTAATTGAGCCACGAACTAGAGTAGATAAGGATAGCTATCATGTAGCTATTATTCAGGGACGGTGTACCAACCGCGTCTGCAACTGACAAGTCGGTGACATAAATACACAACGGTCACCCTGGCGTATCACGAGTGGAGCTCGATATCTCAACACTCCCCCTCGAGCTCAATCCCAATTCCTGCACACCAAGCAGGTCTCTGAACTTGCGTAGCTTCTCTGCGTCCAATGCCTTCGTGAATATGTCAGCTACCTGATCCTCTGTGCTCACATAAACTAGATCAATAAGACCTAGTAAAACCCTTTCTCGCACATAGTGATAATGCACCTCAATGTGCTTTGTTCTAGCATGATAGACTGGGTTATTTGCCAATTGTATACTACTCATGTTGTCACAATAAATGACAACTGGCCCATCTGTAGACTGATGCATATCATAAAGTAGCTTATGCAACCAAGCTACCTCACATGCAGCCATTGCTGCACCCCTGTACTCAGCCTCTGTGCTCGACAAGGCAACTGTAGGCTGTTTCTTGCTGCTCCAAGTGACTGCAGCACTCCCAAAAGAGAACACATATCCACTGGTAGATCGTCTATCAGAAATACTACCAGCCCAATCAACATCAGTGTATCCATGCAACTGTATCTGAATCCCAGTCTCATAAAATAGTCCATACTGCAATGTGGACTTCACATACCTGAGTATGCGTCTAGCCGCATCCAAATGTGGTTTCCTTGGAGCCTGCATAAACTGACTTACCAATCCAACAGCATAACTCAAATCTGGCCTGGTAATAGTCATATAAATCAAACTTCCTACTATGCGTCTGTACATAGTAGGGTCTTCTAGAAGCTCACCTGCATCTATGCTCAGCTTCACATTCTGCTCCAAAGGAACTGAAATAGGCTTACAGCCTGTCATCCCATATTTGGATAGCATGTCCAATCCATACTGCCTCTGCAAGAGCTGTATCCCACTTGGTGATCTAATCACCTCAATGCCCAAGAAATAACGCAGCTCTCCCAAATCCTTCATCTCAAACTTCTGCTTCAATAGCATTTTCACATGAAGGATATCTTCATCACTGTCACCTGTCATAATCAAATCATCAACATAAATGACAAGTAGCATAATACCTTTCTCTGTTTTTCTCACATAAAGTGAGAAATCTGCCTTGGAAATCTGAAAGCCAATAGTGACAAGATACTGTCCTATCTTGTCAGACCATGCTCTAGGTGCTTGCTTCAAGCCATACAAGGCTTTCTTCAACCTGCAAACAAACTCAGGATGAACAGCATGCACATAACCTGGTGGCTGCTCCATATAGACCTCTTCTTGCAAATCACCATGCAAGAAGGCATTCTTTACATCCATCTGATGTAAAGACCATCCCTTTGATGCAGCCATAGCAATGACTGCTCTTACAGTTGCCATCCTTGCAAGTGGACTGAATGTTTCTTCATAGTCAATGCCATATGTTTGTGCATACCCCTTGACTACTAATCTTGCCTTGTATCTGTTCACAGAACCATCTGCATTGTGCTTCACCTTATAAACCCACTTACAGCCAATTGCATTTTTACCTTTAGGCAAAGGTACCAATTCCCATGTAGTATTTGCTTCCAAGGCATCCATTTCTTCATCCATGGCTTTCTCCCATTTTTCTTTTCCCATGGATTGCTCAAAAGAAGTGGGTTCTGGTTCCTGTATCACTTTGACCATATATGCATAGTGATTGGCTGTAAATCCATCATATTTCAGCCTATCCACAGGATACCTAACTCTGGTAGACCTGCGCAAAGTGGGTTCACTCCCAGGTGCTCTCAAAACATCCCTGGTCTTCCTTACTCCAGGTGTAACAATAGAAGGAATACCCAACTCATCATCAATGCTCTGTTCTGAGCCACTGGATTCACCATCCACATAAGAGTGACCTGCATTCACATCAAACATGGGCTGATCAACCTTCTCTTTTCCTTTTCATGATACCTGCATACCACTATCTGCATTACTTTGAGAAGATTCTCCTGATCTCAATCTGTCTATCCATGGCGAAGAATGTGAACCACTGCTAGAGGATGCTCCAAGTCCACTAATATTTTGTGACTGCTGCTGTGAATTCTGTGCAGCATTACCATTTTGTGCATCTACATCATCAATCACATTTACTGGTTTATACCAGTTACTCATCTCATCAAAAACAACATCTCTGCTCACTGTAAACTTACGAGTAGAAGGGTTATAGCATCTATACCCTTTTTGCTGCAGAGAGTAACCAATAAAGATGCACTTCTCAGCTTTTGGATCCAACTTGGATCTCAGCTCATCTGGCACATGTACATAGGCAATGCAACCAAAAATTTTCAAATGAGAAATATCTGGTTTCCTACCAGTATACCTCTCCTCTGGAGTCATTCCATGTATTGCTGCAGTGGGAGTCCTGTTCATTATGTAGACTGCTGTAGCAACTGCTTCAGCCCAATAAAAATCTGGCAAGTCTTTTTCATTGAGCATGGCACGAGATACCTCTCCAATATGCCTGTTTTTCCTTTCTGCAATTCCATTTTGTTGTGGGGTATAACTGCATGAATATTGCTGCTTTATGCCATGCTCCTGCAAGAACTTTGCAAACTCATTTGAGAGGTACTCTCCCCCTCCATCTGACCTTAGGCATTTTATTTGCAGACCTGTTTCTTTTTCAGCCATAGCTTTAAGGGTTTTGAAATGCCCAAAAACTTCACTTTTCTTTTTCATAAAATACACCCAAACTTTTCTGCTATAGTCATCAATAAAAGTGACAAAATAATGACAGCCTCCAAGAGATGCAGCTTTAGTAGTCCACACATCAGAGTGGATTAATTCCAATGGCTTCTCACTCTCTTGAACATGTCTAGGAAATGGTTTCCTTGCCTGTTTTCCAAACTGACAGGCTTCACATACCTTATGCATTTCTGCAACCTTGAATTTTGGCAATCCTGCAACAATATTTTGGGCCTGCATTGATTTAAGTCGCTGTACATTAACATGACCAATGCGTTTATGCCAGATATCAATATCTGCAACTACACCGGTCCCATGTGCAAACATTGCTGCACTCAATTCAGACATGTCTGCATCCAATGTAAACATTCTGCCCTTCTTCTTTCCTTTTGCTATCAAGCGACCTTTATTTTTCATATCCTCAACAAAGCATCCATGAGGATTAAATCTGACCTGCAAGCCCTGCTCAACCATTTGACCAACAGAAACCAGATTCTTGGTGATATTCGGGACATGAAATACATCGGACAGGTATTTCTTTTTCCCATCCTGCATAGACAAAGGTATTTTTCCAATCTGCACAATAGGATGTGCAGTATCATCACCAGTCTCCACAAATCCTGGTTTTTCCATTTTCCTTGCATCCTCCATCCATTCTGCATGGCCTGTCATGTGGTTTGACGCACCTGAGTCAACATACCATACATCGTTGCTTTCTTCTGCACTTGTCACAGAATTGTTCATGTGCTGCACCATAAACAGATGCTCATTTCTGTCATCACCCTGTCTACTAGAAGATGCATAATTTCCTTGTTGCAGTTTTCCATTCATGATGTCATTCTGCTTTTTGTAGCAGTCTTTAGCCATATGACCCATTTTACCACAATAGTAGCATTCAACATTACTGTTTGCATTTTGGCCTCTTTGCCATCCACCACGACCTCTTTGGCTCCCCCTGCCTCTAGAGTTACCACGTCCTCCTCCATAGGACTGGTTTTCTTGAGTTTGCTGCATATTCTGATTTCTGCCACGGCCTCCAAATCGGCCTCCTCTACCTCTGCCTCTACCTCTTCCAGCATTTGAGTAGAAGACAACTTCTTTTGAAGTTCCTCCTGAAGAAGATGCACCACCATTTCTCTGTTCCTCAGAAATTAGAAGAGCAATCAACTCCTCAAAATCAGGAAATCTTTCACGAACTGAAATGGATGTCCGAAACTGTGCATAATCCTTTCCTAGACCATTCAAGGTCACGGAAACTAAATCATCATCTTCCACTGGCGACCCAATGGAAGCAAGTGCATCTGCAATCTTCTTCACCTTCATGTGGTAGTCGTTGATGCTCATACTTTCTCTTTGCACATTATGCAACTCTTGCTTGAGCTGCATTTTCCTGGCTTGCGTATTTGTGCTGTACATTTTTGACAAAGTATCCCATGCCTCCTTTGGCGTACTTGCATCCTGAATATGCACAATCATAGAGTCTGAAATACTGATAGACAGCCAATACATAACTTTCCTGGCTCTCTCATGCCATGTTTTGAATGCCTGCATTTGCTGTTGATTGGGAACATCAGGAAGAACTGGTTCTTCTTCATTTCCTGCAACAAATTCCCAATATCCTTTTCCCATAAGGAAATTCGTCATTCTAAACTTCCATGCTTGGAAGTTGTTCTTGTCAAGCTTTTCAGTGACAATCTGTGAAAGAGAATCAGATGCCATTACAGAAGACTGCAAAAAATTCTGTCACTGCAAAAACCACAGCTTCACCCTCACAAGGGAAAATCTGCAAAACTGGCAAAAGTGGTATTTGACCACACAGTCACTTCCTAGTGACGATTTTGCATCAACAGGCAACAGGGATGATTCTGTAACTCCCAATGTCTCTGCGTACAAGCATACAAAGCAATTTTTACAGTAACTATTCACCGACCCGTAGAACAGTGGCTGCACAGCATAAAACTGGGCCTTTTCCTGAGTGCGTGCAGAAAACTTCCGCCTCCAAAACAGGCCCCGAAATGGCCTCAAATCAAAAAAACAAGGTCATTTCGGGCGAAGGGCGTCTCAACCTGAGACAATGCACTCCTGCACCTTCCGGCTGTGCTACCTGCAGAGATCTGCTCCCGAAACAGAAAATGAAAGCAACACTGCTCCTCTTACCAGAACACCGCGAGCTTGGCTTGCTTTCTTGAGCTCCTTACCACGAACAAGGCTCTGATACCATGTCAAGATTGTGGGAGAGAAGGAAGGAGTCTCGCTTGAAGCTTTCTTGCTTGCACAATGGGGGAATACACACAAGGGTGGAGGCTGAAAACTGTTTTTCTCTTCTTAGTTGTGAAAGCCAAAAGAACTCTAGTACAAAGAAAAATAGAAGAACCCTAGATATGGGTCTCAAAACCAAACTCAACTAACTAAGGTGGCATACTAACTGAGCCACGAACTAGAGTAGATAAGGATAGCTATCATGTAGCTATTATTCAGGGACGGTGTACCAACCGCGTCTGCAACTGACAAGTCGGTGACATAAATACACAACGGTCACCCTAGCGTATCACGAGTGGAGCTCGATATCTCAACAAAGTGGTTGGAAGTATTCATTGATGATCTGTATGTTCATTTCAGTTTTTGGGAGGAGTACCAAGACAAACTCTGCATAGTCTTTGAACTATGTAAACAATACGGTCTCTCACTGAACCCCTTAAAATGCCTATTTTGGGTAAAGTATGTAAATATCCTAGGACATGTGGTCTCAAAAAATATCATTGCTGCCGACTTTTCCAAAGTTAGAGTGATTTTCAACTTACCACCACCAACCAACTACAAAGGAGTACAGTGCTTCCTCGGCCACATAGGACTCTATTGACTATTTGTGTTGAATTACATGCTCACTATATGACCACTTTACAAGCTGTTGATTGTATTTGAGTGGATTATTGAGGAGTGCCAACACGCTTACAAAGAATTGAAAAAGTCTCTAACAACTACACCTATTCTATGAGCCCAAATTTGGTTCATTACTTTCCATGTGCACAACCTAGAGAGCATAACTTGGATTACCCAATGAGATTTGCAAGTAAACAACTCACTAACATGAAAATAAACTACTTCATAATAGAGAGGTATAAGGGGTGGCTATGGTGTTTGCTATTAAGAAATTTTGACATTACCTTCTAGATCTACCCTTTCCTTTCTTTGGTTGATCATCAAGCTTTGCTTTATCTTGTGAACAAATCCTACACAGTAGGACACATTTCTCAATGGTTACTTCTACTATTAGAATTTGATTTCTCTGTGGTAGTATGCAAGGACATTACATGGCGGACCATATGTCTTGCATAACCATAGGAGAAGTAGCTGGACAAGGCATTGTAGACAACCTACTTGACACACACTTATTTAGAATGCCTAGTGAAAGAGATTTGTTTACAGCAAGTCTTATACCTTATTGGGAAAATGATATAGTCCACATCCTAGATCATAGATTACTTGAATGTCCAATTGACAAGGCTAGTCTCAAATGTCTCATTCTAAAGGTTCAACCCTATCAATTGATTGCCAACCAACTCTACCAATTAGGACACAATGGATAGTTGAGGAGATATGTCTATGACATGAGATGCATGATGTACTTGTAGGAGTTCATGGTAGAATTTTTGGAGGACACTTCAATGGGGACACTACAACATGTAAGATACTATAGTCTCAATTGTGGTGGCCTACACTACTCCGCAATGCACCTAAGTTTGTGAAGCACTATGATGAGTGCTAATGAATCAAAGTTCCTATTTGTAAGGGTAACATAGAGTTGAACCCAATGATAGCAT
Organism: Lygodium microphyllum; assembly: GCF_053477565.2. Classification (NCBI taxonomy): domain Eukaryota; kingdom Viridiplantae; phylum Streptophyta; class Polypodiopsida; order Schizaeales; family Lygodiaceae; genus Lygodium; species Lygodium microphyllum. The sequence goes on from NC_141163.1 coordinate 18,215,716, forward strand.
GCCAACTATTTGAAAAATGGGGGATTGATTTCATTGGTCCAATTAGTCCTGTAGCATAATACACACAAGTGAGGTACATAATCATAGTCACAAACTATCTCACCAAGTGGACTAAAGCTCGAGCAACTCAAAAAAATGACACTAGGACCATTGCCAAATTTCTTCAGGAGCATGTGATCTCATGGTTTGGATGCTCCAAAGATTTGGTCAATGATTCAAGGCACACACTTCATCCATGAAGTGATTGCCCACTAACACCATATTGGGGAATATGGGAATTTCCCATAAGTTTGGGAAATGTGGTCAAATCTTTGGATTTGTTATGACTTGAACATTATAACTCCAAATCGAGCACTGTATAGCTCAATAGATTCCATTTTTCAAGCTCTTTCCAATGATAGGTCACATCATATGGTTTTGAGAAAGTTATGGGCATGCTATCCGAGGGCCACCTTTTTAGTATTCAAAAAATGGGAATTGGGAATTCCCAAACTCACTAATATTGTGTTCACTTATTATCCACCTTGATTGTCCATCCAAAATCCTTAGTATATTATTCTCAAGCCAACGGTCAAGTTAAAGTGACAAATAAAATCCTAGTGATGATTGTCCTAACCAAGGTAACCCGAACTGCAATTAAATGGATTTCAGCTTTCTTATGAGCTCTTGAAGCGATTCCATAGCTACAAGTCCTTTATTCGACTTGTGACCCATTCTTGAAATGTTATACACATAACCAAATTGGAAACTTCTATGTAAAATTCCTCTCTTTAGTGTCCTCTTAAATACATTGAGAGCTGAAAAGATGAGTGGGTTGCCTCTCACCCACCCAGCCTCCAATCCTCACTAAGAGAGCTAAAGAAGGGCACCACCTAGCCAAAGGGAGGATGGGCTAGGACATCCCTTTCCTCAAAAAGAATGGAAAGAACTACCTATTACTAACATATAACATTTGTTCATCTTTAGAGGTGCTTGGTTCTTCTTTGGGCTTATTTTCTTCTTCTAGTAGAGAGGCCTTAATGTCAACTAGTTTAGGACTAGGCATGTTGATCAATGTAGTTGATACATTATTATAGTCAAGAGGCTGGCTTTTTAACAACACACCAATACAAATATATTCATCCATCTTAAGATCAATTCCTGCAAGCTGAGTTAAGAGACTTTCCATGTAGTTTAAATGAGTTGCAAGAGATGTGTTATGTTTCATATCTAGCTTGAAAAATCAATCCGTGATCTATACTTAGATGAATTTGATTGTGCACCAAAAAAAGTGTCTAATCTCTTCCGTGTATCATTAGAGGTTTCACAAGTATCCACATGGTGGATGTAGCTGTCATCCAATTCTAGCTTAATGATGGCATGTTCTTTCTCATCATTCTTTTGCCAAGTAATTGCAAGGTCTGCATCCTGAGGCTTCTTCTCCTTGCCATTAGTAATGGCCCAAAGACCTTTCTTCATTAGAATGAGCTTGATGTGGGTTTGCTAGGTGTGAAACCCCCCTTGAACCGAACAATTGGAGAGTCTTTGCCCATGCTCGAGTAGCAAATTGGTACTAAAACACTCAGATTTGAGTAGCAAAAGATTTAATTATATCAAGAGACATAAGGAATGTAGTGTCAAATAACACTTGATAAGTATCAATAGGTACTACGCTTTCAGGCACTTGAGTTTGATGCTTGGATTTCTCCCCTCCTTGTTGATTTGATGGAAAATTCTTGCTGGAAATAGCTTCCAAATGTCTTCACTTGATTGAGGTTGATTATAACCAAGTTGACTTATAGTGTGTTGAAAAACACAAGCAATGGTAGCATAAAATTTAACTATGCTTGATGCTTGTACTTCAGTGAGGGCTTCAAATCTTCAAAATTTTTCCAAGGCTTGCTTGTTGGATACTAAATTTTTGCAAGAAACTTCAATTCTTAGTGGATCAGAGTGGCAAAAGTTTGTTTTAAGTGGCAAGAAAGAGAAAATGAAGGGAAAAATGAGCTTGAAGGTAAGTGGCTATGGCAGATTAGGGTTTGCAGGACAAGGGCCTATTTTTCCTCTCTCTGTGTGCTCTATACTCAATCATTTCTAGAAGTGTTTTTAATGAAAATGAATTTTAGCTAATGGGCTTCCAAAGCCCTATGATCGTGGTCAACATCGCATTGCGTGGAGAGAGATCAAGGTGTACGACCAACACGAATGCAATTCTAAATAGCGTGACAAAATTTCAGCAATGTTGAAGCATATGATGGCCAATGTTGCACTCTAAAGGTGCCATGAACCAGTTCCTTGAGTAGAGCAACAACTCCCCAAGAGGAAGCACTGAGAAATACAGCCTATAGAGTGAGATATGAAGGCTCCAAGTGGACAAGGTACAAGCTAGCTATGGATGTCAAACAATGGGTATGAAATTTAGGTGAAGAATGGAGTCATACACTCAAACTAAGTTGGACTTACATGAAGAGGAGCTAAGAGGAGTGAAAGAAGAGCTGTGCCATTCTCAATTGAGCTCTGATACCATGTTACAATGTCAAATCTAGAGCACGGCTATGGAGGTTGAAAGAGAAAGAGTGAGCTCATGAGGTGAGAGACATCAAGACCAAATGTCACACAAGTGAATTAGGTTCCAAGATGGAAGCTTGGACTCATAATTACAATCTTGTGTAGTGGACTGACAAAGACACAGACACTTTGCTAGAAGTACAAAAGTACCATTACATTGCATTCAAAAAGAGAGTGAGTACAATGCTTTATAGGAACAGACTAGGCTGCACTTTCCACCACTGTGCATATGGGATTTTGCATCCTAAGCCCACACTGCTCCATACAAAGAGGCTAAGCTAAGTGTGATTGCCAATATCTCAACAATAATAAGCTAATGGCAACATTATGGGCTTGCAGAATAGCCTATAAAATGGTTGTAGGAGAGACACCATTCAAGCTAGCCTATGGAACTAAAGCTATCTTACCAGTTGAGTTCTTCATTCCAAGCTTGAGAAAAGCAATCCACGAGAGATGGGATGCCAAGGAATCATGGACAAATCTCCTAGTAGATTTAGAATGCCTTTCTAAAACCCGGCTCATTACAATCCATGTCCTAATCTATGAGAAGGCACCATGCAAGAGTTGGTTTGTCAAGCATGTCAAACAACATGACTTTGAATCAGGAGACTTAGTGTTGTTGTACTCTGTAAAGAGTCACTAACAAAATATGAAGTTCAAGGGTTTGGGACCTTTCAAATTCATTAACATTAGTAGAATAGGCAATGTGGAGCTTGAAACCCTAAAAGGAGAGGATACAAGATTTTTCAATAGCAGACATATCAAGAGTACTACCCTCCATCACACTCACTACATGAGCCTCTAATGATAACACCACCTATAAATGTTAGAATGGAAACTATCATAGGCATAGAGGATGAGGACAAAGAAATAGTAGCACCAGCCTACTTGTGCATAATGATAACTGCCAAATGGCACACACCTTTGATGCATTAACTGATGAGGGAGTTGATAATAACATCCTCACATATGATCATTGGACCCTCATTGGTCAGCCCCAAGTGTAACTAACTAATGCCAAACTCAGCCCATTTGGAGGGCAATCCTATCCCCCACTAGAAAAGTGCAAGGTAATGGTATCTATAGAGATTGATAGCCTCCCGATCATCTTTTATGTACTACTTAATAAAAAAGGGATTAGCAAGCAATCACTTTTGGGTCACACTTTTGAGAAATAAACTCATTGCAACGTTGAGTAGCCATACTAATAAGAACTCCTATGACATTGTTATTGGGAGGATTGATTAGGCAAAACTCCACACTTTGGCAAGAATTGAAACAATGGGTAGAATGCAGGAATGAAAAACTACAAGACTTTTCAAACCACAATGTTGTGACACACATACCAAGCCTAACACTAAATCCAATGTCTAAGTCCCCACACGTGAATGCCTTTTGGGAGGGTACTAAGATGCATGCAGTCTTACCTATTGTTCCCTTAGGAGATACCACACGAAAGGGGATAGTGGACATAGGAGCAGGGGTTAGTGTACTTGGTCACGCAATCCTACAAGCTTGGGAAAACCCACCAATGGAAACTACATGGTCTCGTCACTCTAGCAAATGGGATGAAGGCTAGACATTTTAGAGTCCTAAAGGATTGGCCTCTAAAGATATCAGGAATCCAATTCTTCGTAAACTTCATAGTTATGAAGGGAGTAGACTATGATATCCTTAGGTAGGCCCTAGATGAGGAATGCTAGAGTGATAGAGGATTGGGGTAATGGCCTAATACTCTTGGGCAATAGATCAAAAGTAGTCCGAGTAGAGATGGACAATTGGAAAACCTTGCCAATGGACATAGATGACATATCTACCCTACTAAAGGGTGATTCAAGGCCTGGAACCAATTATGGACCTCTAATGAGGTACATTCCTTGCTCTAAAGATGAGTGTGACTGGATGCACATATTGGAAACCATTGATCTCCCATTCTCAGAGGATGAGGGTGAATACATGCAAGCTATAGACTCAACTAGCAATCCTAACATTGCCATCACTTCTAATCAACCCATAGTGCCTTTGTGCATGATGGTTGGGAGTCTCATCAGCCAACCAATGCCAATCACCTATTGGGTCCCAACAAACAAATTGGAACTCCATAAGTAAGCTTGTGGGTAACCTAGTTACCAATTTAAAGCCCCTCAATGATCTTATGGAAAGCAAAGAGTAGCAATGGACTAAGGTGCACCACCTAAACTTGTCATATAATTGGACTCTCATGACCAGTGTGGCAAAGCTCGAAATTAGGAACATTGCCAGTGATAGACAATTCTAATATGAGGATTCAGACGATGAGTATGAGGACTGTGGTTCCATCAATGAGGAAAGCAAAGAGGAAATAGGGACCATAGAATATGACACAGATGGAAGGGCGATTGAGAAAATCAAAGTAGGTGCTAAACCTCCAGAGATCAACATGTTTCGAGTGAAAAAAGGAGTTGCCAAGGTAGATTGTGATCGAGCTTGGCTAGAATGCCTCAAGGTGGTAGATTATGAGCGAGTGGGATTAGCTCAGTCTTGCACCACACCATTATTTGGGGTGGAGTTAGCTTCAGAGTTGCGAGCACCAAGGGAAACAACCTCTTATAGTGAGAATGATGGGTGCAATTCCAAGTCAGAGGTGAGATCTGATAGTGATGCCAAAATACCTCAACCACCTATAGGACCCGATGCACCAAGGGGGGACCTTTCAATCCATCTAAGGTGAAGTAGGCTAAAGGAGGAGAAGAAAGAGAAATATTCAAAGTTGTTAGAAGCTGAATAGCATAAGAAACCCCAGGACCTACTTGAGCACTTCATGAAGCACAAAAAGGGTGATTCAATAGTGGTGTTAGTAGTAGCCAAATGAAAAGGGAAAGCAAGTGAACCTATCAAAGGACCAGCCAAGGTTAAGGAGGTCAAGTTGGTGTGAGGGAAGAGGACAAGCTTTCATCATGTACATAGCGGATGACTTAACTAAAGAGGAAGATAATTGAAGAAAATAGATCCGAGCATAGTTACTCACAACATTCCTATGGCCCCTGAAGCAATACCAATCAAGCAACAACCATATGCAATGAATCCTATGCATGCTCACATAGTAAAGGAAGAGATTGATAAGATATTGAGGGTAAGATTCATTTATGAGATTGAGCATATGAACTAGATATCATCCATAGTCATAGTCATGAAAAAGAATGGGAAGATTCAAGTATGCTTAAACTATAAGAAGGTCAATGCGGCCACTAGGAGAGACAACTACCTGTCGTTACCATACTACATGGAGCACATTCTAGAGAGAGTGGCAAGAAAGGAAGCCTACAACTTTTTAGATGGCTTCGCAGGCTATAACTGTTAGATATGATCAATGCCCCACCCTCATTAGGTGCTACCAATGATCCATGGTGCTCAAAGTTGTAAGGCCCCCATTATGAGGAGAAGCCAAATGTGAGCCCGGACATTGGTTGAGTCCTGACTTGTATATCAGATGAGGTCTATGTGACCGGATGGCAAAAAGGTGACTGTTGTGGGTCTAATCTTTGGGTTAGACAGAGTGGTTAAGCTGGTAGCAACTCGAGGCACATTGCATTGAGTTGCGTGGTAAGGGAGTTAAAAGGGGCCCCTATTGTGGGGTCCGGGGGCCGCGGAAGCGGCCCCTGGCTGGGGGGTCCCAGGGGGGCCAGCGGCCCCCCTGGCGGGGGTCCGGGGGCAGCGCCCCCGGCCCGATGGTAAAGGGAATATTCCCTGGAATATTCCCTGGCCGACTAGTGGAGGCTCATATGGTAGGTCGGTCAGCAGGCCGACCTAACGACCTTCGCGGGCTATAAAAGCTAAACCCCTTCGCAGCCATCTCACACTCATCTTTCACCCAGTCAGAGTTGTTGTTCCAGCTAGCCTTAAGCTCTTCACCTATCTTCTGTCTAGATCGCCATCTAAGCTTCACACAGTGGAAGCGCACGGGTGGACAGAGCCATCTTTGTATCAGTTGTTTGGAGTTAAAGAATTTTACTGATTCTCCTCTTATCTGTTGTGTACTCTCTATCTCTTTCTCAGATTCTGTTCGCTGCGCCGTGTAATATTTTACATGGTATCAGAGCCCAGGGGGCTCTAGAGATCGGAGAGCGTGCAAGAGGCAAAGGCTTCAACAGCAAAGAGAAACGATGTCGACTCCGGGAAGCAGTTCTGGCGCATCAGGAAGCGGTGCAGGAGGTGGTGCTGCTGTACCGGCTATTCAAACACTGAGGATTCGTCCACCAACCTTCAGCGAAGGCAAGTTAGATGGTACAAACTACACCTTGTGGAAGTTCAAAATTACAACTATCCTTGATTCTTATGAGCTTCTGGAGACTGTGCTGGGGACTGACGCAGAACCACAGCCTACCCCCGACCCATCAAATCCTAGTGTGATGATTCCTCCGAATGCAGATCTTCTACGAGCTTGGAAACGAAGGAATGCAGATGCATTGTGTGCCTTAGTTACAAGCTGTTCTGACAGTGTTTTGACTCTGATTCAGCATACAACCAAAGCGTCAGAGGCTTGGAATGTACTAAGGAGTCAGTATGAAACACGAAACCAAACAAGGATTCAAAACTTGGAGAATCAACTAGCAGCGGAGAAGTTTGCTGAAGGAGAGACGGTTGAAGCATTCATCACTCGGATTAAGAATCTGCGCGACCAGATGGCTGGCGCTGGGATACAAAAGACTAGCGAAGAGCTAGCTCGGAGGTGTCTTCGGATTTGTCCACAAAAGTTTGATGGACTAGTAACTGCCCTTAATACTCAGGTGAGACCTCAAGCTTTGACTTTTGAGGAGTTTTGTGCATTATTAATGGAGGAGGAGTTGAGGCTGAAAGCCCGAGAAGGAAGCAACAATGGAGATGCTGCATTCTCTGCCAATGCAAAAGGCAAAGGTGTTTCCTCCACCAAAAATGATGGTGACAAAAAGAAAAAGGGCGGCAAGAAGAAGTTTCAAGGAGAGTGTTTCTACTGTAAGAAGAAAGGACATGCAATTGCAGATTGTCGTGTTAAGAAGGCAGATGAAAAGAATGGTACCCTTAAAACTAAAGGGAAAGAGACAGCCAATACGGCTGAAGCAGAGTTGGAATTATTCATGGCGACCGTTGAGGAAGTGTGCTCCTCGGCGCAAGAAGAATCTACCACTGACTCTTGGGTGTTGGATAGTGGGGCCTCCCGTCACATGACCAACAAGAAAGGTCTATACAGTTCTATGCAGCCTCTACAAGAATCCATCACTGTGACGGTTGGAAATGATGCTAAATGCCCTGCTGCGGGCACAGGTACTATTTCTTTTGTTGCTGCAAATGGTGAAGTCAAAAAGCTTTCAAATGTGTTGTATGTTCCCGAAATCAGGAGAAATCTCTTATCAGTTGCTGCCATAACTGATCTTGGTCATGAAGTGAGGTTCAAGAAGACAGGTGCAGAAATTATTGATAGTGCTGGCACAATTGTTGGAAAAGGAGAAAGAAGGAACAACCTGTATGAGCTAAGTGCTCTTACAGCCACCGCTGGAGTGGGCACAAGTAAGCTTTGGCATGAAAGGTTTGGACACATCGGATTTGCAGTATTGAAGGAGATGCAAAAGCAAGGTATGGTTGCTCACCTACCTACAATAACTGAATTGAAGGAACCATGTGAAGCTTGTATGATGGGCAAGCAACAGAGAAAGGCATTTCCACAAGAAAGCAAGAATAGAGCACATGCTCCTCTAGAGTTGGTGCATGCTGACTTGTGTGGTAAGATGCCTACACAGGCCTTGGGGGGATCTTCTTATTTTATGTTGATTGTCGATGACTACAGTAGGAAGATGTGGGTGTACTTCCTTCGTGATAAGGCTCAAGCTTTTGGTAAGTTTAAAGAATGGCTAATACTTGTTGAGAATGAAACAGGGAAAAGTGTGAAGAAATTTAGAACAGATGGTGGTGGTGAGTTCAACTCAAAGGAGTTTGAAGGCTTTTGCAAGAGCAAAGGGATCAAGCGTCAATTGACGACGCCTCACACACCTCAGCAGAATGGTGTTGTGGAACGCAGGAATCGTACCATTGTGGAGATGGCAAGATGCATGCTAAAGGGCAAGGGATTGCCTAACCATTTTTGGGCTGAAGCTGTTAATACTGCAGTCTACATTCTAAATCGGAGCTACACAAAGGCTCTCAAGGGAAAAACACCTCATGAGGCTTACACTGGTAAGAAACCATCTGTTTCACATTTCAGAATTTTTGGATGTGAATGTTATGCACATGTTCCAGATGAGAAGAGAAACAAGTTACAACCAAAAAGCAGAAAATGTATCTTCTTGGGTTATAGTGATGAGCAGAAGGCTTACAAGTTATATGACCAAGAGGCAAAGAAGATCATCGCGAGCCGTGATGTGGTGTTCAAGGAGGAGCCGCATACAGTGGAGGAGGAGAAGGCAAGGTCTTCCACTTTATCATCAAGCGAAGAAGTAGTCCACTATGAACCTGTCCCGAGAGCTATCCCTATCCTTAAGGAGGAGGAAGCATCATCTTCAGATGATGAGGAAAAAGTTCACCAACCTGACATCACCCCACCGGAAAAGCCATTGCCGCGCTGGGTGAAGCAGCTCTATGACCACAATAATCCTATGCCTGCATCTGTTGAGGAGAAGGCAGACGGACCAAGGAGGTCTCAGAGAATAGAGGAGCAAAGGAGGGCTTCTGCTCACATAGTCAACATGGCCTTGATGGTTGAGATTATGAGACAAGCAAAGGAGCCAACTGACTTAGAAGAAGCACTTGCAGATCCATCATGGAAGGCTGCTATGCAGGCGGAGTATGACAGCATAATGAAGAATGACACTTGGGAGCTAGTGGATCGGCCAGCAAAGCGGAAGATTATTGGCACCAAGTGGATCTGGAAGGTAAAGTACAAGGCTGATGGTACCTTAGAAAAGTACAAAGCTAGACTAGTTGCCCAAGGATTTTCACAAGTTGAAGGGTTTGATTTTCAAGAGTCATTTGCCCCAACTGCCAGAATGACCACTATTCGCACGGTACTTGCAGTGGCTGCCCACAAGAAGTGGCCAGTGTACCAAATGGATGTTAAGTCAGCGTTCTTAAATGGTGACCTCAAGGAGGAGGTGTACGTGGCTCAGCCACCAGGGTTTGAGGCCCCCCATTCTGAGAACAAAGTGTGTAAACTGAAGAAGGCATTGTATGGGCTGAAACAAGCCCCCAGAGCATGGTACCAGCGGATAGATAGGTTCTTTTTAAACCTAAACTTCAAAAGATGTGCCTCAGATGCTAACTTGTATGTTTACAGGGATGGTAAAAAGTCTGTGGTGATTGTCCTATATGTGGACGACCTTCTTATTACAGGTGACTATGAAGATATGATCAACCAAACTCGAAAGGCTTTGAGTTCTGAGTTTGAAATGACAGACTTGGGCTTGCTGCACTATTGTTTGGGGATTGAAGTCTGGCAAGAGCCAGGAAAGATCTTCATCTCTCAGAAGAAGTATGCATGGGAGATCTTGAAGGCATTTGGCATGACCGAGTGCAAGGAGATAGCTACACCTATGGAGGTGAATGTAAAGTTATCCGTTGAGGATACATCAGCACTAGCAGACATTGGGAGGTATAGGAGGTTGGTCGGCAGTCTAATCTACTTGTGTAACACCAGACCAGATATCAGTTTTGCTGTTGGTGTTTTGAGCAGGTTCTCAAACAAACCTCATGAGAGTCATTGGAAGGCTGGGATGCGGGTGCTCAGATACTTGAAGAAAACTCTTGACTATGGTATCACATACAGTTTCGGAACTTCTCTTGTGGGGAACTGTGACTCAGATTGGGCAGGAGACATTGATTCCAGGAAGTCAGTTTCTGGTTATTGTTTCTCTTTGGGTTCAGGAATTTTCTCTTGGATTAGTAAGAAGCAACCAACAGTGGCATTGTCTTCTACCGAAGCAGAGTACAAGGCAGCTTGTTTTGCTGCATGTGAGGCCGTATGGTTGAGAAGGATTCTATGGCATATGGGAGTGCAGGATGAAGAACCAACTGTGCTGAGATGTGACAATCAGAGTTGCATCGCCATTGCCAAAAATCCAGTGTTTCATGCACGCACCAAACATATAGAGATCCAGTATCACTATGTGCGTGATTTGATGGAGGATGGGATAGTGGAATTGGTCTACTGTCCAACAGAGGAGAATGGAGCAAATATCTTCACCAAAGCACTTACGAAGGATCTGCTTCAAGTTCATCTTCAGAGACTCGGCATTGGGCCGAGGAGATAGTTCACCTATGGGTGGACATTGAGGGGGGGTGTTAGATATGATCAATGCCCCACCCTCATTAGGTGCTACCAATGATCCATGGTGCTCAAAGTTGTAAGGCCCCCATTATGAGGAGAAGCCAAATGTGAGCCCGGACATTGGTTGAGTCCTGACTTGTATATCAGATGAGGTCTATGTGACCGGATGGCAAAAAGGTGACTGTTGTGGGTCTAATCTTTGGGTTAGACAGAGTGGTTAAGCTGGTAGCAACTCGAGGCACATTGCATTGAGTTGCGTGGTAAGGGAGTTAAAAGGGGCCCCTATTGTGGGGTCCGGGGGCCGCGGAAGCGGCCCCTGGCTGGGGGGTCCCAGGGGGGCCAGCGGCCCCCCTGGCGGGGGTCCGGGGGCAGCGCCCCCGGCCCGATGGTAAAGGGAATATTCCCTGGAATATTCCCTGGCCGACTAGTGGAGGCTCATATGGTAGGTCGGTCAGCAGGCCGACCTAACGACCTTCGCGGGCTATAAAAGCTAAACCCCTTCGCAGCCATCTCACACTCATCTTTCACCCAGTCAGAGTTGTTGTTCCAGCTAGCCTTAAGCTCTTCACCTATCTTCTGTCTAGATCGCCATCTAAGCTTCACACAGTGGAAGCGCACGGGTGGACAGAGCCATCTTTGTATCAGTTGTTTGGAGTTAAAGAATTTTACTGATTCTCCTCTTATCTGTTGTGTACTCTCTATCTCTTTCTCAGATTCTGTTCGCTGCGCCGTGTAATATTTTACAATAACCAAGTGCAAGTCCATCTAGATGATAGGCACAAGACAACATTTGCCACCGAATGGGGGGTGTTTTTCTACATAGTCATGCCATTTGGACTGACCAATGCTCTTGCCACCTTCCAATGCCTCATGTGTGCCATCTTTGAGCACATGCTCAGGAAATGGTTGGAATTATTTGTTGATGATCTATGCATCCACACCAACCAGGAAGAGCACTTAGAAAAGTTGCAAATAGTCTTTAAACAATGTTGAAAATCTAGTCTCTCACTAAACCCCTTAAAGTGCCAGTTTTGGGTAAAGCATGGCTATATTTTGGGGCACGTTGTGTCAAGGAATTGAATAGCCATAGACTTCTCTAAATTCAAGGTGATTATAGGCCTCCCCTCTTTGACCAACTTCAAGGGAGTTCAAGGGAAGATAACATAGTCCACATCGTTGAGAAAGGATTGTAGAAAGACCCATAGAAAAGGATAGGTTAAAAATACTAATCTTAAAGATCCAACCATATTAATTGATTTTACATCTCAATTGTATCAGTTACAACAAGATGGACTCTTAAGGAGATGTGTCTGCAAACACAAATTGTATGATGTGCTCAAGGAAGCACATGGCGGGATTGCTAATGGACACTTCAATGGAGACATTACAGTACGCAATGTGCTCCAGTCTTAATTGTGGTGCCCGATACTATTAAGCGAGATGCAACTAAGTTCATAAAGCATTGTGATGAGTGTCAATGGACCAAATTCCCTACTCATAGTAAGGAAAAAATGAAGTTGACCCCGATGATTGCACGCCAACCATTCAAGAAGTGGGGAATCGACTTCGTTGGTCCACAATCAACCCTATGTCACAATACTCCCAAGCCAAGTATATCGTTGTTGCCACAAACTACATTACCAAGTGGGTGGAAGCTTGATAAACTCACAAAATGGTGCTAGGACAACATCCAAGTTTCTCTAGGAGCAAGTAATCTCACAAATCGATTGCCCCATGGAGTTGGTTAATGACCAAGGCACACACTTTACCAATGAAGTGATCACTCACTTGTTATCCACTTTCTTAATAATTCACAAAAAGTCCTTGCCATATAATCCTCAAGCCAATGCTCAAGCTGAGTCCATGAATAAGATCTTTGTGAGTGTTCTAACAAAAGTAGTCTCTGCCTCTCGCAGCGATTGGGACAACAAGCTCATGGATGCCTTATAGGCATACAAGAAAACCTACAAAATAGTCATAGCCTAACAAACTCCATCAAAATTGACCTACGGGATTGAAGCTAATTTACCATAGGAATTCTTTGTTTCAATCTTGAGAATAGTAGCCCAAGAGAGATGGGAGGCCAAGAAGCATAAACAAATCAGTTAGTAGAGCTAGAACGTCTATCTAAAACTTATTTCATTAAAACTCATGCCCTAATCCTCAAAAAGGCATGATGCAAGAGTTGGTTTGACAAACACATCAAATAATGAGACTTTGAGCAAGGAGACCTAGTCTTGTTGTACTTTATCAAGGGACACAAGTGAGAGCGGAGTTTTGAGCCCGGGATGTGCCGAAAATTTGCAAAAAAATCCTGAATTTAGGGGAAAAATATTTAACATCGAGGGCGGCGGCTCCAGCTAGGACGATTTTAAGCACCAAGTGAAAGACGACTTTTAAAAGGCGTTCGAGCGACACTTGTGGATTTTTGATAATTTTTTAGGCTATTGTGCAGGTTGTCAGGAGTTTCTAGTCAATGCGGGATGTCAAGCCAGACACACAGAAATTTACAGCACTCGATTTGGATGCCGGACGGGGAAATGGCCACAAATTGGGCAAGATTTGAAAAGGTGGACTTGTTTTGACCAAATGGGGTAGTGTCTTTTGGGAGCTAGGGGCCCGAAATTTTAACCAACATCAAGAAATGCAATCGTAGAGAGAGAAGAATGAAGGAATCGTGAAGAAGATGGCGCCAACATCACGCCGAAAAATGCGCCAAGGAGGATGGAGATCATGATGCCTGCCTAAAAGCAACCTACCCAACTGACAATGGGGCTTGACTACTCCTTCCTTGCCGGTCATATCGCCGTCCTTTGCTCGTCCACTGGTGGCCTAAATGCAGATATGGAAATCTAGTCTTTCTCTCTCCTCCCTCTCTCTCCCCTAAGGGGTTGTTCTTGTAAGCAAGAGGAAAATGAAGAATGGTGAAGGAAAGCTTGTCCAGTTGGAACCGGATTACTTCCGGATCGATGTAGACATGAAGATTGCTGATTGTGAAGATGCTAGACATTGAATGTGGGCTGATCCGCAGTCCCGCACCAAAACCGAGATCCTGAGACATAAATCCTAAGCGGTAATTCAATTTTTATGAAGAAAAAAATGAGTTTTTATGCTATTTGATTGATGAAACATTGTTCCCATGGGCTGAATATGCATTATGATGTTGTTTGCTATGAATTTCAACAGTTTCTAATTAGAAAATCAGAAAATCATAAGTGATATGGCTGAAATTAATGTCATAAAACCCGTAAAACACGCGTTTAAGGGGTAAAATGGGTTTTTTTTGGCAAAATAAATGGGAACTATGAGACATAACATCTCTACAAAACTTGAAATTACAGCCCACAATCAATATTAATTTCTAGTCATTTTTATTGAAGAAAATAGAGGAAAAATACCAAAAAATGGTAAAAATGGATTTTAAATGGGAGAAAATTAGGAAACGGTAAAAGGAAAATTCCAGAAAATTACATGTGTATTTGTGCAGCGTATAATGAAGGTAAAGCACGAGGTTGGCCTCAGTTTACAACACATAAAATGACATTTCACCTATCAACGAATGCAAAACATTAAAAACGGTAGGGTGAGAGGGGAGGTTGAGCGTCAAAATATAAACTAAAATCTGTTTTATGTGCTGCATCATGCCTATAGGACGCTATTTTAGGATAAAAAGAAAGGCAGCATGAGGGGGCTCGGTGTCTTTTCTCGTTACATAAAAGTTAGCATGGAAATCATGGAAAGGATTGTTTCGCACGATACACAATGCTGATTTTCTGTTGTTTGTGCACTAAACCATTCACATTACGCACTATGCATAGTTCATGGTATCAAAGGAAAAGCTCCTAGACTGCATAGCAATTATTTTCTTAGGAATTTGAGCCACGATTGAGAGTGTGAGGTTATCCCTTGCTGTAGGATAGAGGGGCGGTTTCCTAAGGGACTGTTAAGTGAGAAAACATGGTATATCTCCTAGAAATACGAGAACTATAAAAGAGAGGAGTTTGTGTTCATTTGTGTTATATGTTGAGCAGCGCATCAAGGCGCCAATCCCTGCGATGTAGGAGAGCTGCAGTGGGGCCGTGGTGTTTCTACCGAGAGGTTGCCTCCATGTATGTGATCGTGGTATTTATTGCCAATGTGTATGGGTTCTCCCTCTAAGGAGATTTTAGGAAGGGAAACGTTGGACTACAAAACGATATAAACTATAAACGCATAGATTAAGCTTTAGGGCAGTTTGTCCTTTAGCATTAGATTGACGCTCCTGGTCCACGAGGTCGTGAGGGTGTTTGTGTGTCATGAGCATAAGGTCGGGCTAGTGCCATAGCCAGTGCCAGCCCATTTCAGGTCCCATTAACAAGCAGAAAATAAAGTTCAGGGGATTGGGACCTTTCAAGGTTCACAATATCAATAGAATAAGAATGTGAAACTTGAAACCCTAGAAGGAGAGGGCATATGTTTCTTAAACAAAAGTCACATAAAAAATTATTACCTCCATCACATCCACTTCATGAGTCTTTGATGATAAAACCACCGATGAATGTGAGGGTTGCAAGCATCATTGAAATCAAGGAGATGGATGAGGAATTGGTAGCACCAATCTACCTACAAATCACCATAACCTTCCAAAAGGCATACACCCTTGATGTGCTAATTGATGAGGGAGCTCACGTAAATATATTAATGTAGGAACATTTGACTGCCATGGTCAACCCCAATTCAACCAACCAATGCAAACCTTAGCCCATTTGGGGGTCAATCCTATCCACTCTTGGGGAAATGTAAACTAATGGTTTATATCAAGACCGAGAGCCTTCCCATCATCTTTTATGTGCTACCTAATAAGAAAAGTATTGGTAAGGAATCACTATTGAGGTGTGCATTCAAAAAACAAGCTCATTTTAATGTTGACTACACATCGTAGTGCATCCACCTTACCATTGGTAACGTTAGAATAGGAATGGCTTTTAACAAGGGCACCATAGTTGTCCCAAAGCTTGTAGTGCCACCAGTAGCTAAATCTAGTGTCAACCCTAAGGAGGGGGTAGTATATCACAATGTACTCCCTTGGTACTTCACAACCGCATCTGAGAATCACACCCAAAGTTATGGTCCAAACACTCAAGTGGGTCCCTAAGCACAGACCATAGTCTTACAAACATTAATAATTGGAAATGCATAGTTTTTGTGCCTCAAACTCTAGACCTAAAAGGTGGAGTTGGAGCTCCTATAGTTCACACATGAGCGAGTAGTGTCAAGTTTCAAAATCCTTGCTATGAGCCAAGGATACTATGGGGATGACACCCTGTTATGGTTGCCTAAACTCTCAAGTGCTATGTATGATCCTCAAATTTACGCCCCAAAAATTGAGCTTCAAAAACCTCAACCAAAATAGGGGAGGAGAAAATCCAAAAGGAAGGATCTTTATTCCTCGAGTGCTCAAATGGTCTATCAACCCAAAGCTCAATTAAGAGTCCACGAGCAACTACTGTTGAGTAAGACCCTACCTAATGACTCTAAGGTGATTACCACTGCAAAATAGGATGACACAACATTAATCAAAATCCAAACCTCTTAAACCAAGCTTGCCACACCCATTGAGAATCCTCAAGCAAACATACCACATGCATCACCTTGTCTTGTTCAACTAAACCCAAACCACTAGCAAGCCACCGATCCATTCTTGTAGTAGCTTCAACTTAGCCATGGACACAAGGGATGACTTGGTTACTTACATCTGATGACTGGACTCAACTTTTATGTTGTTTGCTAGAAGTTACAAACGTTAGGACTTAGGCCTACTTGACGAACCATAGCAAGTGAGGTATACTCTTTGATGTGTTCTTGGGAAGAATACAATTTCATATTCACTAAGACTTCCACTATTGCAGATGAAATGATTGGCAATGAAATTTCATAAGAAGAGGCCATAAGCCAATGTTTTATCACCTCCTACAAAGACAATTAAATTCCCATGCCACCACAGGAACTTTCTAAACTCCAACAACTAGTTGAGTGTGAGTCCAATTTCTTATACAAGTGGCATAATTTGCACCTTTCATGGGCTCAAGAAGGTTTCCAAATCATGACCGATGTGGAGCAATGATGTACCATCAAGACTTTTGAGTATGATCAGACCTATGTGGTCCCAACCTCATTTAAAGTGTTAGCCATAACTAGGAATCGACCATTAGAAGACAATATCATGCTTCACCCATACTTGGATAAGATTCTAATGGAGGAAGAACTCCACATTACAAGTCGACTCAACTTTGGTGACCTCTTGACTGATGTATTAAATTATATGGACTGTTATGCAAATCTAGACTATAACCCCAACTTTTACAACTGGCTCTTGAGAAAGTGAGGCACACCATGGATGCAGTAAATGTTTGTACACCTTGATTTCTACAATCCTAGGAAGGATTTTCATCTTTTCCAAAGGGGAGAGGGTAAAATTGAAAAATGGATGAAAACTCAAAAGAGAAATGGAATTTTAAAGGAAATAATGAATGTGTAAAAATGTGTGGATTGATTGGTGCGATAATTCTCATTTTGTGGGTTATATCCTTCATCAGTGGATATTAATCTTTCTAGTCATTTTACCTTGCATGCAAGAGATTCCCTTTAAAGAGAACTAGTTGTGGGTTATAGTGTGGTGACTTGAACCTAAATGGCAGGTCAACAGGATAAAGCCAATATGCTCTCCTTCTCGGAGGAGAAGCATAGAAGATATGGATTAGCCATGGAAATCCAAGTGTTTAATCAATTAAAATACCTTAGCATCCACAATCTGAAAGGACTGGTGACATCTAAGGAGGTAGTGGCATAGATGATAGAGTAAAGGGGATAACATTTACATTGTTCCAAAAGCACTAAAATACACCTTACATGAGGGGGCTACATCCACATCCATCATAAATAAATGGTATAAACAAAAGTGTACGTGCATGTAATTGCAAAAGGTTAGAAAGAATTGAAATGTGAAGGCTAAAGCCTTAAGAATACAAATGTATTAAAAAATCAAAGAAATAATAAAAATATGAAGGGTTGTGTGTCTTTTGGGGAAAAGGTGGGGTGGAGTGCACAGCTAATTATGTGCCTCTTTCTCTCCTTTCTTCCAAAATACACATATTCTCCCTTTATGGTGCCAATCTTCCTCTCTCCTCTCTCCTCTGTCTTTTGTGCAAAATTTTCTCTTTTCCCTTTTTCCTCTTTCTTTTGTGTATAATGGTTGAAGCTATGGATGAAGATGATGAAGCTGACAAATTGGTTCATATTAAAAGAGAGATTTATGGTTTCTTTTCAGTTTTGAGATTAATGGCAAAGCCATACACATAGATTTTTTGTGCTTTGTCCCTGGTTTTGTGGTTGTTTCTATTCGTGGGAGGGTTGCTTTCATTTTGGTGTGTAGCTGGGGAAACTTGCCATCGACAAGCATCAAAATAGGTTGAAAATGAAGGAAATGGCATTGCCAAGAAGAGAAGAATTCAATGGATGTTTACAAAGTTCATTCTTCCACTGAAGAATTGGAGATTCTTATTTCCAAAGACACTTTCTACAAGGAGTTCACCTCACAATGGCAGAAACATATTACCATCATGATGCAAGCTATATGTGGTGGACTATTTCCTCTTTCCATTGAAGAAACAAAGACATGCATCTTGGTGGCAAATTTTTTGGGAACAAACTGAACTGCAAAAATAGAGAGAATGACCATCCATGGAAGATTTGACATTCATTGAGAAGTTTCTAGACATCATCAAGTGGGAGATCATAAAGAAACTTCAGGAGTCATGGTCAATGGAGGTTCATGAAAATAAGAAAGAAAATAGTTGGAATTTGTTCATGGATGCTCAACAACAGGACATGTGCGATGCTTGGTGCATTGACAGTCTCCTATTTGTTCAATTAGCAACCCACTGGAAGTTAGTGGATAGAGTATTCTTTACAACATACACTATTGAAACCATCAGAAGCTGGCATTATTACAATGATGGCACAACACAACGATCCTCAGAAGAATGAGTTTTGATACCTTCAGAACGGAATATCTCCCTCTCTGTAGTGGCATGAAAGCAGAATTCAGAGATGTTGAAAAGAAAGAAGTAGAAGAAATGTTGGCAAGAGAGTCCTCTAGAGACTAAAGCCTTCTTTTATCCTTCTGTGGAGCACTAAAACAACTTAGTGGAGCCAACCCCCTCATGAATTATGCCATAAGGAGACAAGTGCTAGAACGAGTCCAGAGTTATGTGAGAAGAGAGAAGGAAAAAATCAAGGCTGAGAATGAGCTTGTAGTAGCAGAAGCCTCCTTTGATGCCCTAAAAGCACTCTTTACAGAAGTCCCCATGGCGACTCAAGGTCCCCTTCAAAGTCAAATTCATCCTGGAAATATTGATAACAGGCTAGCAAATGTAGTCCCATTGCCAATTTTTAAGGGAGAGTACAATGAAGACCCTGATCTTGATGTATCAGAGTTTGTGGTAGCATGTGTGGCTAACAAAGCCAGAACCCCCGAGCATTGGTTAGCAATACTCCTTGCCACTTTCAAGGGTGCATTGTTTCAATGGTATGAGAGACAAGTAGTAGGAACATTTGGCATATGCGATGACTTGAAGTTGGCCTTCCTCACTAAATTTAGGCATGAAGGTTTTGAAGAGTGGATGCAATAGGAGTTCATAGTCCTCTAGAGAAAGAGTAGAAGCTTATGTCTCACGAATGGAGTCCATCCTGAAAAGATTGACCAACCATCATTTGGATAAAGGCATCCAGAAAGGAGTGTTCCTCAGAGGCCTACAACCAGAAGTTCGCAAGTTTGTGGAATTGAGAAGACCAATCAATATGCAAGCTACAGTGGAAGGTGAAAGACTGTATGAATAATTTGAAGCAAGGTTGTCAATGACCTCAAGAAGAGGATTCTTACCTCCTCCCATACCAGGAATGGTATACCCATCAAATGCTATTCCAGGGATAGTTCCCTACCCCTACCCCTACCCCGAGATGCAGATAATGCTGTAGTACAATGCACCTAATCCATAGTGGCTACAGACGACAATGCCTCAAATGATGGTTCAACCATAATAGCAGTGGTCTCAAACAATTCCTCCAATGGTGACTCAACAACATTGGAATCCTACCCACTGGAATCAACAACCCCAAGTCTCAA
The DNA here is from genome assembly GCF_053477565.2 of Lygodium microphyllum. NCBI lineage: Eukaryota > Viridiplantae > Streptophyta > Polypodiopsida > Schizaeales > Lygodiaceae > Lygodium > Lygodium microphyllum. Next base: position 18,235,698 of record NC_141163.1, read on the forward strand.
CAAGAGCTTTGAGTTAGAACCAGAACAAAGGACCTCCTGGATCAACCCAACTTGTGTATGCCATAATTACAGAAGCTTCCCAAAACCCTATTACAAGTACTCCAAGAAGTGAAAATCTGAAGGACTACTTATCCAATTCAGTGACAAGTATCAAGAAAGAGCTTATGGATGTGATTACAGAGTAGCTACAGACACTAAAGGTAAATACCACCAATATATCTAGTCCTATGGGAGGTGGGAGTATGATGCATTCTAATACATGGTGCAGAAAGTGCCATCAAGCAGGACATTTAGCCACTGAATGTACTCGAAAACCAACCATTCTTGGAGCCTTCTGTTCATACTGTTTGAGGAAGAACCATACAGAGGATATCTGCTCTTTGAAAGAGATGCACAAACGAAGAAAGAAAGATGAAGATGCAATATTCAACTTCTTGGAATCCAAAATGACAACGTAGAACATTGGACCAAAGCCAAGGGAGTTTGGTCCTAATTTCGATCGAAGGAGGCTTCCCTCTCAAAGTTACATAGGACGACAGTCTACTACTACTGGTGGTTAGAGATCAAAGATGGAATGTTACAGATGTGGAGAAAAAGGTTATATCTCACTAAATTGTCCAAATCCTGGAAGATCTGAGGATTACAAGCCCTTATGCAGTCCATTCAAAGGAGAAGGCCACACAATGCAAAAGATTGTCCAAGTCCAAGCCCCTGTGAAATCTACTTCTGATACCCAATATAAGACCCAAGAACCTTCTTCCAATTTGGTGGAATTGGAAGTGACCGCCATAAAATGTAAAAAGAAAGGAGAATTCATAGTTCCAAAAGAGAACGTTCCTTCTACCAAGATTGTGAAGTTCAACCTTCCTTGGGAAAAACAAAACAATGCAGTCCAGAACAATGTAGTCCAGAGCACTACAGAGCCATAGAGAGCTATAGAGATAGGACCAGAGGTCCAGGAAATAGAGGTTGCCACTCCTAGAAGAAAAAGGGAAGATAAAAGTGGGCATGGCCCCATTTCCCAGTCAATTGGAAAAGCATGTGGATCCTATCAAAGAGTATAATTTGGTCAAAGACTTAGAAACTTTCAAACCAAACTTGACATTTCGACAATTGTTGATGTTGTCTCCTAGCTCTCGAAAGATATTCAAAAGCATACAAGAAGAAGAGGCCTAAGAAATTTTCCCTTTGTGGTGACCAAGTCCAACAGAGCCTTAGAACCCATGAAGGAAGTAGATGTAGCCAATGCATTTCTAGATCTTGGAACCCCAGAGATTGGAGTATGGATTGAAGGGTGCTTTATTGCAGATGCATTGATTGATGGAGGCTCATCAGTAAATATAATGATGGATGTGACAATGAAGGATCTAGGCTTGCAAGGAATGTAGCCTACACAGTGGATTATCAGATTGGCAGACCAAAGTAGAATCAAACCATTGGGCATCCTCCCATACGTTTAAAAAACCCTTGTAGGAAGAGACTATTGACTGACATATTTGGTGGTTCAACCAAATTTCAATGGGACCTCATACCCTCTACTATTGGGAAGACCTTGGCTTTTTGAAGCAAGAGCAAGAACGAACTGGTTCAAAGGAACCCTAACCCTAGGCAGAGGACCCAATAAAGTGGTGTTGAAGTTGTATGGATTGCAAAAAGGTAATGAACCTACGTCCATCGAAGACTCCTCCAATGAAGTAACAGATGGTACATCAAGAGAGATGAAGAGGCTGTCAAACAGTATTTCCCAAGAAAATAGAGGCACAATCCCTAACAATGGGCATTGTAAGCCAACTACCAAAGAAAGCAAAGTCTTTGTCCTCCATGGGAGAATACCTCCTACCTAAACCCAAATTGACTTTTGAAATCACCTCTGACAGGAAAATAGAAGCATGTATATATTGTTCTCCCTATTACATGGCAATCCCAGAGAAAAAAACAGAGACAGAGGTAGAGACAGAAGCAGAGGCCATAATTGAGAGCTTGTTCTTCTCTTACAGAACACCCATAGCTATCGAAACATAACCTAAAGAGGATGGAAGTGATAATGTAGACAAAGCTTATGACAGTGAGCTAGAAGGATCTATCCTACTCATAGAAGGTAGGGATGAGGAAGACGTTCCTAACGTTCCTAAAGCCTCAGAAGTAGAAGATCCCTTTTTTCTTGACAGAATGATTGTGGTACCCTTTGGATTGATCCATGAATCATGTCATATACAAAGCCTTTATAAGAAATGGATTAAGAAGAATAGGCCTGAGTGGCTCTTATTGTCCAAAGTTACCCTTCCTTAAAGAAGATGATGAGGATGCACCCTGCCAACAACCCCCAGCCCTGCAACTCAAACAAAACACAAGACATTCATATTATGTGACATTCTTGGATGCATCTTCAGAAGACAAATTCTTGAGGCAAGAAGATCCCCAACCCAAACTCAAAACCTCAATGATACCCTTTTAGCCTCCCAAAGAGCGAGTTCAGCCTCCATTAAAAGACAATAGTAGTTCCAGTGCATCATTAGAAGATGAGACCACTCCCTTGAAGGAGTTGGATCTTTACCCCAGACGAAATCCGTGGGATGTTTATCCATGAAGTGGAAGGTGAAAGGCAATTAACGTTCCTGGATGCTGGCGGTACTGAACGTAACCTGAAAGTGGGTCTAAATCTTCCAGAAAAAGAAATAGTGGTCTTGTGAGATCTAGTAAAGGAGAAGTTCGACGTGTTTACATGGTCTTGTAAATATATAAAGGGGATTGATTCCACGGTATGCCAACACCACATTGATCTAGAGACTGATGCCAAACCTATGAGGCAAAGACAGAGGCGTATGAATCCCAATTATTCTGCTCTAGTGAAGGTTGAATTATTGAAGCTCCTTGAAGCTGAGTTCATTTATCTTGTGGCTAACAGTGAATGGGTTTCTCCCATTGTGGTCGTACCCAAGAAGAATGGGAAACTTCGAATATGTGTGGACTTTTGAAAGTTGAACTCGAAGATGAAGAAGTATCATTTCCCTATCCCTTTCACAGACCAACTGTTGGACACAGTGGTAGGCGATGAGTTCTATTCCCTCTTGGATAGATTTAGTGGATACAACCAAGTCCAAATTGCAGAAGAGGACCAATCCAAAACAACCTTCACAATAGAATGGGAAACCTATGCTTATAGAGTGATGTTGTTTGGGCTTTGTAATGCTCCTGCTACCTTCCAACAAGTGATGATGACTGCCTTCTTCATAGAATCCATCAAAACTAACAAGAGCACAAAAAAATACACCACTTTTGAATGGAAATAATATCACATATGATTGATCTTCATTGTCTTCATAGTTCTCTATCTCAATCTCTCATAGAAAGATGCATTGTTTTACATAGAATTGGCTATCTCTGACTCTCTCTTTCTCTCTCAATCAATAGTATATCATCTCCTCACTACAATACTCAGTAATCACTCATAATAATCCTTCTTAGGTTTTGGATACCCCTTCCAAGAGGTGTGTCTGATATGAAAGGCCACCAAAGCCACTAAAATGACTCTTCATAGTAGCTCACTACTGCCACTTCACTCCAGTCTTCTCTTGAGTCTTCAGCAACTACTTCTTCCACTTCCTTGAGCTCTTTTGAACTTATATTCAACTCTTTCCAAGGCTAGAAAACTTTTCCAAAGTCACACATACATTCCAGTGAACACTTACAGACGATCTACAGAGAACAGAAACAGAGGGTTACAGAAGCTCATCAGAGGGTTACAGAAGGTCAACAAAAAACATCAAAACCTCATAACTCATACTAAAACCATTCCAAACTATCAAAAAATAATAAATAAGCTTTCAAAAGACCTCAACCTTCATCAATCATCAACCCATGCCTCATATAGAAAAAAATAAGAACAAAACAAAAGCTAAACAGAAGGTATCAGAACCAATCAAAACCTCAACAGAACCTATTAGAACATCACAGAACCTCGGATTTCTACTCAGAATCATCATGAACATCCAAAACATAATCAATATCATCCAAAAAACTCTTAAACACTTCCAAAACAACTAAATATCACTCAAAATCCATCAAAAATTAACCATTCAGACCTCAAAAATAACAAAAATCAACCAAAAAATCTAATCATTTCAGCATTCAACATATCCCCACACTTAGAAAGGAACTGTCCTCGTGTGACCTAAAAAAGAGGTAATATAAGTTCATTAAGAGCTCAACTCGATCTTCTTTAGTATCTTCAATAATCCACCCAACCACGACCCCAACATGTCACGTAAGAGGTTCTTTAGCTTTGTATCGTAGGCTTTCCATCCATCATCACCATCAATGTCAATAGTAAAAAAGAGAGCTCTCCAACAAAGCCAATATTCAATCACCACGAACTCATCACATAAAAATTAACATAGTACAACCACAAAACAACCATCTGAATGGCACCTCAAAAAAAAAGAGGTATATCATTAAGAAGCATAGAAGATATATCCAGGGGTATCAATGAAGATGATCCCTCAAGAAATCTTGATGATTATGAAAATGATCCATGGATAAGGACTCGTCTACAAAATATTTTGGAGGATTTTGAAAGAATTGAAGGTAGCACATCCTTTCTAGCAAAACAAGGTATCTGCTAGGTAGACAAAGGGCATGAAAATATAGGATATCCAATTGTTGGGAATCAATGTTCACATTGACATTCATACATAACTTTGGAATTGCCTTTTGATCATTATGGGAATGCCTATGCATATATGCTAAGTACCAAGAAAAGTGGGTTGTCAATCTCACTAAAGGATCTGGATATTGTGAATATTGTTGGAAAAAATAGAGATAATTTTGATACGCTTGACTAGCAGTTGTCCAGTTCCTTGGATTTAATGGTCAATTAATCTGTGGTCACATAAGAGAATCAGTTGAGCTCCATCCTCTTCTTCTTGGAATCTGTTGATCAAATCCTTCATACCCACTAACCAACTGAGGGGGTTGACAAATAGAAGTGGTAGGAGATGGAAGAGGAATGGGTGAAAGAGGATGAAGAGATGGGTAGGCAAAATCATAAAATGAAGAATAAGCTAAAGAAGGATTAGCTGAAAATTTAGGCAAATCAGTTAAGAAAGGTATTAATTGATAAGTAGAAAAAGTAGAAGGAATATGGATAGATGGGGAAGGACAAGGTGGAGAAGGAAAAAATACCTGAACTTTAAATGAAGAATAAGCTAAAGAAGGATTAGCTGAAAATTTAGGCAAATCAGTTAAGAAAGGTATTAATTGATAAGTAGAAAAAGTAGAAGGAATATGGATAGATGGGGAAGGACAAGGTGGAGAAGGGGAAAATACCCGATCTTCAAATGAAAGAACAATAGGTAAAGATTGGAATTTGAGGTGCACCCTAAGGTTGGAAAAGGAGAGGTAAGATGACTGTTGAGTTGGATTGATAAAGGAAAAATAAGCATTATATTGATGGGCCATTTATTGATACTAAAATAAGCTAAGAATAGAGGGACCTAAAGTAGATCGTCAATAGTAGGCATCAAAGAAGGATGAATCAAAGGGATGGTTCTTGGAAAGATAAGCTAAAAGATCCACCCTCAGTTGGTTAGTGTTCTGCACATGAGTAGAGGCTTTATTCTATCGTTGGTTGAGGACTATAGAATCAATCATTGTATGCCATAAAGTGTCAGGGCAAGCAACCACTTTAGAAGAATAATAGTGGAACATTTTATCTATCCTCAACTCCAAATGTTTGACATATAAGGCAGCTTGTAAGACCACATCCCCTACATACAAATTGAGATCTTCATTATCTGGAATCAGCAGATCACCTTGTAAATACATGTAAGACAATAGCATGGTATCTGAAATCACAAAATCTTCAAAGACCATATAGACTACTTCTGTTAGCAAATTAGAAGACCCAGCTCCACTCCAACTATCCTTTGCAAGAGGTAGATCCATTTTTTGAGAGCTTAATATAGAAGGCCAATTCTTGCAACTGATAGTGGACAAAAAAGGAATGGTCGAGAGGAACATACTCCTAAAATTGCTCAAATTAAGACCATAATAAGTCCATCCTGGATTGCAGTCTTTCCGCTTTAGCTTGAAACAATGGACATAATGTTGCATGTCTCATTGGAGAACTGCCAAATCCGTAGGGGTCAAAGAAGAAACTGGTTGCTCATCAGGACTCAGTGTAGAAGAATGTGATTGGACCAGTTGCTCATTAAGTTGCTGAATTTGGATTCTGCTCTCTTCTAAGGTGGTATTTGTTGTCTTAACCTCCTCTATCTGGGCGGCTAGCAAAGCTCGAAGCTCTTGATATTCCTGCAACAATCTATCTTGTTTCTTAGTCACATTAACCACCTGGGTGGTATTGTCAGCCAAATGAGTGTGCAAACTAGAAATGTCCATTTTCTGAGTGTCAATGATCTTATTTTATTGCTCCATGTAATGTGTCCCCCTGTCTACTTGTAGGACACGTCTTAGTAGCCCATCAAGATGAGAGTCTAGAAAGCGCCGCTTGGCACTCCCATGGAATGTCACGGGGTTTGCGATCTAGGTCTTCTCGAGTCTGCCATGAAGCGGAAGCATTCCGGCTATTCCCACTTAGGACCGCCCTGAATCAGGGTTTTCCTAATGGTCAAGTTCCTAGAAAGTAACTAGCGTCAGCCCCAGACAAACTACTTTATGTAGAAATGTCAGGGTCGAAGCGGATTTATACTACACTTGGTTCAAGGAGAATGGGAAACGAGAGGGATGTGAAGCTCGATCTCTCTGCCCGTAAGGCATAGTCCCATTCCATTCCCCTAAAATAGCACAAATCGGGACTCTAGCTCTAAAGATTCTAGGTCATCGTTTACTTTGCTATCAATTCCTTTGAGAAAAGTTTTCGACCAACTAGGACCACCCTTCCATAGGACGGAATCAGGGTCACATCTACCACACTTTCCTCGGGTTGCTTTAGTTATCTAATTACCTACCACATTTATTTTGACAAATAAAAATAGCTTCCTTAATTAACCAATTTAACACTGGTTCCTTCATGTAACTTAGCACTGACATAGAAAAACAATGTCAAACAAGTTCATTTTCAACATTTGTTCTTTATTTATTAGTCTTTGGAATACATCATATAATCCAACCCAAAGGCTAATCCATAATCCACCCGAAGGCAATTCCATAATCCGCCTGAAGCTAATTCCATAATCCGCCGGAAGGCTATTCCAGCAATCCTCAGGGATCGCTATTCCAAGTTTCCGCCCGTTGACTAGTATGCGGGCCTCGAGATCCAATCTCGAGTCATGTCGGCCTCTTGTGCAAGACCCAGAGGCAAGAGATTTACGACCAGAGCCCCCTGGCACCCAAGCATCCTCTTGCTCCAAGTAACACCCATGGAGAAACCTCTCGCGGCGGGTTCGGTCCACGTACCCGATGCAGCTAACAACCCCCTTGGATAGGGTTAGGCAAATAGTCGGGGGTAACTGATGTTGCCTCTCCCTCTAGGCTTTCAACCTAAAGTATTAGTTATTTTCCAGCATTAGTTCCTTGAGCAAAAAAGAACAAACAGTGCTCCTAAGTGTACAAACACAAGCACTCCAGTGGTTGTTTATACGACCAACTGCTAAGGTGTGAATCCTTGAATATATCCAACATTCGATCCGGGATCAATTGCGACTTGGCAAGATCCCAAGGGTTTCATAAGCTAAGTTGTTTTTTTACCCTCTTTCCTTGGGTTAGGGTTTATACCTTGTTAACCCAAATTATCACTACTTTAGGCTTCCATATATTATGGTCAATAAATCTTGGGAAACCTCGTCGCCCTAACCTGGTTGGTTAACTGCTTTCTTGGCACATTCGTAACTCCCTTAATCTTGGCAAATCAGCCTTAAGGAAGGGTGATATAGCAGGATGACTACTCATCCTCTAGAAAATTAGACTTGTACTAGAACTTGCCAACCTTGTTCTAAGGAGTGGCAATACAATTTTGTGATTTAGGCACATTACCATGCAACATTGCAACTTGTTGCACGAGATAAGTGTCAAGATTGTGGGAGAGAAGGAAGGAGTCTCACTTGTAGCTTTCTTGCTTGCACAATGGGGGAATACACACAAAGGTGGAGGCTGAAAACAGTTTTCCTCTTCTTAGTTGTGAAAGCCAAAAAGAACTCTCATACAAAGAAATAGAAGAACCCTATATATGGGTCTCAAACCAAACTCAACTAACTAAGGTGGCATACTAACTGAGCCACGAACTAGAGTAGATAAGGATAGTTGTCATCTAGCTATTATTCATGGGCGATGTACCAACCGCATCTGCAACTGACAAGTCGGTGACATAAATGCACAACGGTCACCCTGGCATATCACGAGTGGAGCTCGATATCTCAACACTCCCCCTCGAGCTCAATCCCAATTCTTGCACACCAAGCATGTCTCTGAACTTGCATAGCTTCTCTACGCCCAATGCCTTCATGAATATGTCAGCTACCTAATCCTCTGTGCTGACATAAACTAGATCAATAAGACCTAATAAAACCCTCTCCCGCACATAGTGATAATACACCTCAATGTGCTTTGTTCTAGCATGATAGACTGGGTTATTTGCCAAGTGTATACTACTCATGTTGTCACAATAAATGACAAATGGCCCATCTGTAGGCTGATGCATATCATAAAGTAGCTTATGCAACCAAGATACCTCACATGCAGCCATTGCTGTGCCCCTATACTCAGCCTCTGTGCTCGACAAGGCAACTATAGGCTGTTTCTTGCTGCTCCAAGAGCATCTATACCCTTTTTGCTGCAGAGAGTAACCAATAAAGATGCACTTCTCAGCTTTTGGATCCAACTTGGATCTCAACTCATCTGGCACATGTACATAGGCAATGCAACCAAAAATTTTCAAATGATAAATATCTGGTTTCCTAACAGTATACCTCTCCTCTGGAGTCATTCCATGTATTGCTGCAGTGGGAGTCATGTTCATTATGTAGACTGCTGTAGCAACTGCTTCAGCCCAATAAAAATCTGGCAAGTCTTTTTCATTGAGCATGGCACGAGATACCTCTCCAATATGCCTGTTTTTCCTTTCTGCAACTCCATTTTGTTGTGGGGTATGACTGCATGAATATTGCTGCTTTATGCCATGCTCCCGCAGGAACCTTGCAAACTCATTTGAGAGGTACTCTCTCCCTCCATCTGACCTTAGGTATTTTATTTGCAGGCCTGTTTCTTTTTCAACCATAGCTTTAAGGGTTTTGAAATGCCCAAAAACTTCACTTTTCTTTTTCATAAAATACACCCAAATTTTTCTGCTATAGTGATCAATAAATGTGTCAAAATAATGACAGCCTCCAAGAGATGCAGCTTTAGTAGTCCACACATCAGAGTGGATTAATTCCAATGGCTTCTCACTCTCTTGAACATGTCTAGGAAATTGTTTCCTTGCCTGTTTTCCAAACTGACAGGCTTCACATACCTTATGCATTTATGCAACCTTGAATTTGGGAAATCCTGCAACAATATTTTGGGCCTGCATTGATTTAAGTCGCTGTACATTAACATGACCAATGCATTTATGCCAGATATCAATATCTGCAACTACACCAGTCCCATGTGCAAACATTGTTGCACTCAATTCAGGCATGTCTGCATCCAATGTAAACATTCTGCCCTTCTTCTTTCCTTTTGCTATCAAGCGACCTTTATTTTTCATATCCTCAACAAAGCATCCATGAGGATTAAATCTGACCTGCAAGCCCTGCTCAACCATTTGACCAACAGAAAATTTTCCCATCCTGCATAGACAAAGGAAATTTCCCCATCCTACATAGACAAATGAATTTTTCCAATCTGCACAATAGGATGTGCAGTATCATCACCAGTCTCCACAAATCCTGGTTTTTCCCATCCTGCATAGACAAAGGAATTTTTCCAATCTGCACAATAGGATGTGCAGTATCATCACCAGTCTCCACAAATCCTGGTTTTCCATTTTCCTTGCATCCTCCATCCATTTTGCATGACCTGTCATGTGGTTTTATGCACCTGAGTCAACATACCATACATCGTTGCTTTCTTCTGCACTTGTCACAGAATTGTTCATGTGCTGCACCATAAACAAATGCTCATTTCTGTCATCACCCTGTCTACTAGAAGATGCATAATTCCCTTGTTGCAATTTTCCATTCATGATGTCATTCTCTTTTTATAGCAGTCTTTAGCCATATGACCCATTTTACCATAGTAGTAGCATTCAACATTACTGTTTGCATTTTAGTCTCTTTGCCATCCACCATGACCTCTTTGGCTCCCCCTGCCTCTAGAGTTACCACGTCCTCCTCCATAGGACTGGTTTTCTTGAGTTTGCTGCATATTCTGATTTCTACCACGGCCTCCAAATCGTCCTCCTCTACCTCTGCCTCTACCTCTTCCAGCATTTGAGTAGAAGACAGATTCTTTTGAAGTTCCTCCTGAAGAAGATGCACCTGTAAAATATTACACGGCGCAGCGAACAGAATCTGAGAAAGAGATAGAGAGTACACAACAGATAAGAGGAGAATCAGTAAATTCTTTAACTCCAAACAACTGATACAAAGATGGCTCTGTCCACCCGTGCGCTTCCACTGTGTGAAGCTTAGATGGCGATCTAGACAGAAGATAGGTGAAGAGCTTAAGGCTAGCTGGAATAACAACTCTGACTGGCTGAAAGATGAGTGTATGATGGCTGCGAAGGGGTTTAGCTTTTATAGCCTGCGAAGGTCGTTAGGTCTGCTGACTGACCTACCATATGAGCCTCCACTAGTCGGCCAGGGAATATTTCCTTTACCATCGGGCCGGGGGCGCTACCCCCGGACCCCCGCCAGGGGGGCCGCTGGCCCCCCTGGGACCCCCCAGCCAGGGGCCACTTCCGCGGCCCCCGGACCCCACAATAGGGGCCCCTTTTAACTCCCTTACCACACAACTCAATGCAATGTGCCTCGAGTTGCTACCAGCTTAACCACTCCGTCTAACCCAAAGATTAGACCCACAACAGTCACCGTTTTGCCATCCGGTCACATAGACCTCATCTGATATACAAGTCAGGACTCAACCAATGTCTGGGCTCACATTTGGCTTCTCCTCATAATGGGGGCCTTACAACTTTGAGCACCATGGATCATTGGTAGCACCTAATGAGGGTGGGGCATTGATCATATCTAACACCCCCCCTCAATGTCCACCCATAGGTGAACTATCTCCTCGGCCCAATGCCGAGTCTCTAAAGATGAACTTGAAGCAGATCCTTCGTAAGTGCTTCGGTGAAGATATCTGCTCCATTCTCCTCTGTTGGACAATAGACCAATTCCACTATCCCATCCTCCATCAAATCACACACATAGTGATACTGGATCTCTATATGTTTGGTGCGTGCATGAAACACTGGATTTTTGGCAATGGCGATGCAACTCTGATTGTCACATCTCAGCACAATTGGTTCTTCATCCTGCACTCCCATATGCCATAGAATCCTTCTCAACCATACGGCCTCACATGCAGCAAAACAAGCTGCCTTGTACTCTGCTTCGGTAGAAGACAATGCCACTGTTGGTTGCTTCTTACTAATCCAAGAGAAAATCCCTGAACCCAAAGAGAAACAATAACCAGAAACTGACTTCCTGGAATCAATGTCTCCTGCCCAATCTGAGTCACAGTTCCCCACAAGAGAAGTTCCGAAACTGTATGTGATACCATAGTCAAGAGTTTTCTTCAAGTATCTGAGCACCCGGATCCCAACCTTCCAATGACTCTCATGAGGTTTGTTTGAGAACCTGCTCAAAACACCAACAGCAAAACTGATATCTGGTTTGGTGTTATACAAGTAGATCAGACTGCCGACCAACCTCCTATACCTCCCAATGTCTGCTAATGGTGATGTATCCTCGACGGATAACTTTGCATTCACCTCCATAGGTGTAGCTATCTCCTTGCACTCGGTCATGCCAAATTCCTTCAAGATCTCCCATGCATACTTCTTCTGAGAGATGAAGATCTTTCCTGGCTCTTGCCAGACTTCAATCCCCAAACAATAGTGCAGCAAGCCCAAGTCTGTCATTTCAAACTTAGAACTCAAAGCCTTTCGAGTTTGGTTGATCATATCTTCATAGTCACCTGTAATAAGAAGGTCGTCCACATATAGGACAATCACTACAGACTTTTTACCATCCCTGTAAACATACAAGTTAGCATCTGAGGCACATCTTTTGAAGTTTAGGTTTAAAAAGAACCTATCTATCCGCTGGTACCATGCTTTGGGGGCTTGTTTCAGCCCATACAATGCCTTCTTCAATTTACACACTTTGTTCTCAGAATGGGGGGCCTCAAACCCTGGTGGCAGAGCCACCTACACCTCCTCCTTGAGGTCACCATTTAAGAACGCTGACTTAACATCCATTTGGTACACTGGCCACTTCTTGTGGGCAGCCACTGCAAGTACTGTGCAAATAGTGGTCATTCTGGCAGTTGGGGCAAATGACTCTTGAAAATCAAACCCTTCAACTTCTGAAAATCCTTGGGCAACCAGTCTAGCTTTGTACTTTTCTAAGGTACCATCAGCCTTATACTTTACCTTCCAGATCCACTTGGTGCCAATAACCTTCCGCTTTGCTGGTCGATCCACTAGCTCCCAAGTGTCATTCTTCATTATGCTGTCATACTCCGCCTGCATAGCATCCTTCCATGATGGATCTGCAAGTGCTTCTTTTAAGTCAGTTGGCTCCTTTACTTCTCTCATAATCTCAACCATCAAGGCCATATTGACTATGTGAGCAGAAGCCCTCCTTTGCTCCTCTATTCTCTGAGACCTCCTTGGTCCATCTGCCTTCTCCTCAATAGATGCAGGCATAGGATTATTGTGGTCATAGAGCTGCTTCACCCAGCGCGGCAATGGCTTTTCCGGTGGGGTGATGTCAGGTTGGTGAACTTTTTCCTCATCATCTGAAGATGATGCTTCCTCCTTCTTAAGGATAGGGATAGCTCTCAAGACAGGTTCATAATGGACTACTTCTTCGCTTGACGATAAAGTGGAAGAACTTGCCTTCTCCTCCTCCACTGTATGCGGCTCCTCCTTGAACACCACATCACGACTCGCGATGATCTTCTTTGCCTCTTGGTCATATAACTTGTAAGCCTTCTGCTCATCACTATAACCGAAGAAGATACATTTTCTGCTTTTTGGTTGTAACTTGTTTCTCTTGTCATCTGGAACATGTGCATAACATTCACATCCAAAAATTCTGAAATGTGAAACAGATGGTTTCTTACCAGTGTAAGCCTCATGAGGTGTTTTTCCCTTGAGAGCCTTTGTATAGCTCCGATTTAGAATGTAGACTGCAGTATTAACAGCTTCAGCCCAAAAATGGTTAGGCAATCCCTTGCCCTTTAGCATGCATCTTGCCATCTCCACAATGGTGCGATTCCTGCGTTCCACAACACCATTCTGCTGAGGTGTGTGAGGTGTCGTCAATTGACGCTTGATCCCTTTGCTCTTGCAAAATCCTTCAAACTCCTTTGAGTTGAACTCACCACCACCATCTATTCTAAATTTCTTCACACTTTTCCCTGTTTCATTCTCAACAAGTATTAGCCATTCTTTAAACTTACCAAAAGCTTGAGCCTTATCACGAAGGAAGTACACCCACATCTTCCTACTGTAGTTGTCGACAATCAACATAAAATAAGAAGATCCCTCCAAGGCCTGTGTAGGCATCTTACCACACAAGTCAGCATGCACCAACTCTAGAGAAGCCTGTGCTCTATTCTTGCTTTCTTGTGGAAATGCCTTTCTTTGTTGCTTGCCTATCATACAAGCTTCACATGGTTCCTTCAATTCAGTTATTGTAGGTAGGTGAGCAACCATACCTTGCTTTTGCATCTCCTTCAATACTGCAAATCCGATGTGTCCAAACCTTTCATGCCAAAGCTTACTTGTGCCCACTCCAGCGGTGGCTGTAAGAGCACTTAGCTCATACAAGTTGTTCCTTCTTTCTCCTTTGCCAACAATTGTGCCAGCACTATCAATAATTTCTACACCTGTCTTCTTGAACCTCACTTCATGACCAAGATCAGTTATGGCAGCAACTGATAAGAGATTTCTCCTGATTTCGGGAACATACAACACATTTGAAAGCTTTTTGACTTCACCATTTTCAGCAACAAAAGAAATAGTACTTGTGCCCGCAGCAGGGCATTTAGCATCATTTCCAACCGTCACAGTGATGGATTCTTGTAGAGGCTGCATAGAACTGTATAGACCTTTCTTGTTGGTCATGTGACGGGAGGCCCCACTATCCAACACCCAAGAGTCAGTGGTAGATTCTTCTTGCGCCGAGGAGCACACTTCCTCAATGGTCGCCATGAATAATTCCAACTCTGCTTCAGCCATATTGGCTGTCTCTTTCCCTTTACTTTTAAGGGTACCATTCTTTTCATCTGCCTTCTTGACACGACAATCTGCAATTGCATGTCCTTTCTTCTTACAGTAGAAGCACTCTCCTTGAAACTTCTTCTTGCCGCCCTTCTTCTTTTTGTCACCATCATTTTTGGTGGAGGAAACACCTTTGCCTTTTGCATTGGCAGAGAATGCAGCATCTCCATTGTTGCTTCCTTCTCGGGCTTTCAGCCTCAACTCCTCCTCCATTAATAATGCACAAAACTCCTCAAAAGTCAAAGCTTGAGGTCTCACCTAAGTATTAAGGGCAGTTACTAGTCCATCAAACTTTTGTGGACAAATCCGAAGACACCTCCGAGCTAGCTCTTCGCTAGTCTTTTGTATCCCAGCGCCAGCCATCTGGTCGCGCAAATTCTTAATCCGAGTGATGAATGCTTCAACCGTCTCTCCTTCAGCAAACTTCTCCGCTGCTAGTTGATTCTCCAAGTTTTGAATCCTTGTTTGGTTTTGTGTTTCATACTGACTCCTTAGTACATTCCAAGCCTCTGACGCTTTGGTTGTATGGTGAATCAGAGTCAAAACACTGTTAGAACAGCTTATAACTAAGGCACACAATGCATCTGCATTCCTTCGTTTCCAAGCTCGTAGAAGATTTGCATTCGGAGGAATCATCACACTAGGATTTGATGGGTCGGGGGTAGGTTGTGGTTCTGCGTCAGTCCCCAGCACAGTCTCCAGAAGCTCATAAGAATCAAGGATAGTTGTAATTTTGAACTTCCACAAGGTGTAGTTTGTACCATCTAACTTGCCTTCGTTGAAGGTTGGTGGACGAATCCTCAGTGTTTGAATAGCCGGTACAGCAGCACCACCTCCTGCACCGCTTCCTGATGCGCCAGAACTGCTTCCCGGAGTCGACATCGTTTCTCTTTGCTGTTGAAGCCTTTGCCTCTTGCACGCTCTCTGATCTCTAGAGCCCCTTGGGCTCTGATACCATGTAAAATATTACACGGCGCAGCGAACAAAATCTGAGAAAGAGATAGAGAGTACACAACAAATAAGAGGAGAATCAGTAAATTCTTTAACTCCAAACAACAGATACAAAGATGGCTTTGTCCACCCGTGCGCTTCCACTGTGTGAAGCTTAGATGGCGATCTAGATAGAAGATAGGTGAAGAGCTTAAGGCTAGCTAGAATAACAACTCTGACTGGGTGAAAGATGAGTGTATGGTGGCTGTGAAGGGGTTTAGCTTTTATAGCCCGCGAAGGTTGTTAGGTCGGCTTGCTGACCGACCTACCATATGAGCCTCCACTAGTCGGCCAAGGAATATTCCCTTTACCATCGGGCCGGGGGCGCTGCCCCCAGACCCCCGCCAGGGGGGCCGCTGGCCCCCTTGGGACCCCCCCAGCCAGGGGCCACTTCCGCAGCCCCCGGACCCCACAATAGGGGCTCCTTTTAACTCCCTTACCACGCAACTCAATGCAATGTGCCTTGAGTTGCTACCAGCTTAACCACTCCGTCTAACCCAAAGATTAGACCTACAACAGTCACCTTTTTGCCATCCGGTCACATAGACCTCATCTGATATACAAGTCAGGACTCAACCAATGTCCGGGCTCACATTTGGCTTCTCCTCATAATGGGGGCCTTACAACTTTGAGCACCATGGATCATTGGTAGCACCTAATGAGGGTGGGGCATTGATCATATCTAACAGCACCACCATTTCTTTGCTCCTCAGAAATTAGAAGAGCAATCAGCTCCTCAAAATCAGGAAATCTTTCACGAACTGAAATGGATGTCCGAAACTGTGCATAATCCTTTCCTAGACCATTCAAGGTCATAGAAACTAAATCATCATCTTCCACTGGCGACCCGATGGAAGCAAGTGCATCTGCAATCTTCTTCACCTTCATGTGGTAGTCATTGATGCTCATATTTTCTCTTTGCACATTATGCAACTCTTGCTTGAGCTGCGTTTTCTTGGCTTGCATATTTGTGCTATAAATTTTTGACAAAGTATCCCGTGCCTCCTTTGGCGTACTTGCATCTTGAATATGCACAATCATAGAGTCTGAAATGCTGATAGACAGCCAGTACATAACTTTCCTGGCTCTCTCATGCCATGCTTTAAATGCCTGCATTTGCTGTTGATTGGGAACATCAGGAAGAACTGGTTCTTCTTCATTTCCTGCAACAAATTCCCAATATCCTTTTCCCATAAGGAAATTCGTCATTCTGAACTTCCATGCTTGGAAGTTGTTCTTGTCAAGCTTTTCAGTGACAATCTGTGAGAGAGAATCAGACGCCATTACAGAACACTGCAAAAAATGTTGTCACTGCAAAGAACACAGCTTCAGCCTCACAAAGGCAAATCTGCAAAACTGACGGAAGTGGTATTTGACCACACAGTCACTTCCTAGTGATGATTTTACATCAACAGGCAACAAGGATGATTTTGTAACTCCCAATGTCTCTACGCACAGGCATACGATGCAATTTCTACAGTAACTCTTCACCGACCTGTAGAACAGTGGTCCCATAGCATAAAAGAGGGCCTTTTCTTGAGTGCGTACAGAAAGCTTCTGCCTCCAAAATAGGCCCCGAAATGGCCTCAAATAAAAAAAACAGAGCAACAAATGGCTAAAGCCCTTTCCGCAGCATATACTGCCCTCTTGCTACACGGCAAAGGGCATCTCAATCTGAGACAATGCACTCTTGTACTTTCCGGCTGTGCTACCTACAGAGACTTGCTCCCAAAACAGAAAAATGAAAGCAACACTGGTCCTATTACCAGAACAGCGCGAACTTGGTTTGCTTTCTTGATCTCCTTACCACGAACAAGGATCTGATACCATGTCAAGATTATGGGAGAGAAGGAAGGAGTCTCACTTGTAGCTTTCTTGCTTGCACAATGGGGGAATACACACAAAGGTGGAGGTTGAAAATAGTTTTCCTCTTCTTAGTTGTGTAAGCCAAAAAGAACTCTCATACAAAGAAATAGAAGAACCCTATATATGGGTCTCAAACCAAACTCAACTAACTAAGGTGGCATACTAAAACTGAGCCACGAACTAGAGTAGATAAGGATAGTTGTCATCTAGCTATAATTCATGGGCGGTGTATCAACCGCATCTGCCAACTGACAAGTCGGTGACATAAATGCACAACGGTCACCCTGGCATATCACGAGTGGAGCTCGATACCTCAACAATAAGTGTCGCACCTAACTTGTGGGATTATTTCTCCCATCACACAATATCCCTTGGCTAAGAATACCTTTGGTCAAGATGTAGGGTTTGGGAGTCCTCTTGACCCAATCCAACCCTAACCTTACTAGGCAAATAATGCTTTGGCCTTGGGATTTCTAAATTCATACGGAGGTCTAGTATTTGATTAATTGATCCTTAGGGTGTGAGCCCTAGATCATTCTTGCACGGCGATTAGCTAACCCTAACATTCCGTGAATGTGGGTAGGATCTTTGGGATCAAAAGTCCTAAATCGGCATCCCAAGTGCGATACTAGGCTGAATTTTAACGTAACTTAACCCTACCTAGCACTTTGAGGTGATCCTTATTTGCAATCTAATCATACCTCTATGATTTTCATGTATATTACTTAGTTGATTTAATTAACCCACGATTAGAGACGATCATCCTTTTTAAAGATGCAATTGCTTCCTTCTAAATTAGCAAGTACCTTTCCCTAGAAGAAGATGCAAATAATTGCAAGATATAACATTCCATGCAATATGCGATTTCAAGACCATAGACTTTTTCCTTCTATGCATCTATAAGATCTACAATGGTCGTTACTTTTCCTTGCTTAAACTATAATGATGCAATGAAATCAAAGCTTTAATATTTTTAATGAAGAGGCATTCAAACTTTGATAAAAGTATTCATGCATGAGCGAATACCATGACTCCATCATTAAATTCATCCTTCCTTTAGTACTTAACTTGACCCAAAATTAACTATTATCGCATGCAATTTGCAAGGTACTGAAATCCTTTCCATGCATTGCAACTAATTGGACATCATTTAAAGTCTGTCTATGATTACCTTAATCGTGAGACACAACTAGGAAATTATTATCTATGTGCATTATGTATTATATGCGTTGTTCTTTTCGTGAGGCAACAAGGAGCCATTAGAAAAATTCACCTTTTAACTCATGCGATATGCGTTCAAGAATGCAACTACCTTGACCATGCAAGTACTTGTTAGGCAAGTTAACTTGGTAATTCGATGCAAGTATATGAATTTTCCGATGTATTCAAATTGCCTACGTGAATTAAAGACATGATTAAATGCATCCTTTTCATGCAAGAAATTTATTGGAACTTGGGCATTAAGATTCAAGGTGTTGTCCACACGCGTACTCTGGGTGGAAGCTCCCGTGTGTGCACCTCGCGACTTTTGCTTAGGAGCCATCAGTGATGTAGTGAACTTGGACTCCACAAATTCTCCTTGCCCTTTTTCCCGATCTGCGAAACTGCCTATTAGGCCGATAATCTTTCCCGCGCAAAACTAGGGGCCTTTCAGTTACGGTTTTGAAAACTTGAAAGCACGAGGTGAACAAGGATTATGGAAAGCTTTAATAGAAGCTTCCAAAGAAGCTTCCAAGCTTCTGTGTCAGGTTGAAAGAAGTGGACAGAGAGTGATAATGGATAGGATGATGGAGAGGACAATGACGATGATGATGGTGATGATGATTATGATGATGATGGTGGTGATGCAAGCGGCGTGGCGCAGCAGCAGGCAGCGCGATGGCAGCTGGCGGGGCTTCCACAGGGCGAAAGCACGGCACAATCCTCTCTCCTCCCTCCCCTCGAGCTTGGAGAGGGGGTGTTCTTATAGATTCCAAAGGGGGGGATAGCCACACAAGTGGCGGGCAGCATGTCCCTCCCCCCCCCCCCCATGCTCCTCCTCCACTTGACTCAAGCTCCTCTCACACTCCCTCTCCCCCTGCCATGCAATGGCTAAAGGGGAGGGGATTTAATAAAAAAATTTGTACTAAATTATCCATTATCCCTTTTGCTTTTCCCGTGAAGGGTGTTCCCGTGTGGGCTTGCGGTTTCAAGCCACAGCTTTCTACACACGATGCGGGGGTGGAGTTTGCTAGTGCATGCGGAGGAAGTACTTAGCCCAAAATTTTATCGTTGCGGGAGATTATTTTGAGCTGCTTTTGCTCGTGATTTTTGGGTCTTCAATATTTCGTAGTGGAAATATTACATTCTCTCCCCCTTAGAGGAATCGAGATGTCCTCATCTCGAGAAGAACTGGGGGTATTGTTGGTTGAGAGCACTTTCATCCATCCAAGTGGCATCCTCTTCGGGATAATATTTCCATTGGACGAGGTATTCTCTCAAGGTCTTGGATCTTAAATACCTCTCCTTAACATCTAAGATGCTATCAGGCCATAGCTCAAGGACTCCTTGGCTAGGCATTACAACTTGTTGATCATCAAGCATGTGACTAGGGTTAGGCACATACTTCTTCAATAGACTGATATGGAATACATTATGAACTTTTAGGTTCTCAAGGAGTTGTAGTCTATAAGCATTAGGCCCTAGGCATTTGAGAATCTTGTAGGGTCCACAATACCTTGGACTTAGCTTTTTGCATTCACCCAAGGATAGGGAACTCTTCTTTGGACATACGCGAATGAAGACTATATCACCTTCAACGAAGGATCTATCTTGCCATTTTAGGTGCGTGTAAGCCTTCTATCTGTCTTTGGCAGCTTGGATGTCCTGTCTTATTGACTTGATTTGGTCATCCATGTCTTCCAGCATCTGCTTTGAAGCTTCAACCCTCAAGGTTGGATCCGAAAAGTTTAAAGGACTACGACAATCATGCCCATACAATGCTTGAAAAGGGGTCATCTGAATGCTTTGTTGGTAGGAATCATTGTAGGCAAACTCAACCAGTGGTTGGCAAATATTGAATCCACTTTTTGAGTTCGCGGGCAATAGTGTGCCCTAAGCATATCTTCAATGACTTGGTTAACTCATTCTGTTTGACCATCAATTTGGGGATGGTAAGCTGTACTGAAACAAAGTTGAGTCCCAATGGCCTGGAAGATAGCCCTCCAAAAGTGTGATGTGAAGAGAGAGTCACGATCACTAATGATTCTTCTAGGTAACCCATGTAGTTTGAATATCTCCTTGATGAATAACCTTGCAATGTCTGAGGCTTTATAGTTTGTCTTAACAGGGATAAGATATGCAACCTTGGTGAGCATCCACCACAACCATAATGGAGTTGTATCCTCCCTGAACTTGGGGTAGGCCAACAACAAAGTCCATGCTAATGAATTCCCATTTCATTTGGAGAATGTCAAGTGGTTGCAATTTTCCTAGCATTTTGACATGTTCGGTCTTAATGCGTTGACAAGACAAACATTCAGTGACATATTTGAGAACGTCACCTTTGAGCCTATCCCAATAATAGCTTGGCATAGCTGAGATGTCCTGAGAAAGGGGAATCATGGGCTTCCCAAAGTATCTTCTGCTTGAGTGATTGGCTTGCAGGTATACATAATCTTGTCCTATAGTAGACAAGTCCATTATTGATAGAGAATTCTTGATACTTTTCCTGTAGCTTTGGATCTTGATCCTTGACAAGGATCTCCCTTAGCAATTTTTGATAGGTTGGATCATGACATGCCTCTTCTCTAGCTAGCTCAAGAATTGGGTTGTTTGGCATGGATACCTTTGTGGCTAGAGATCTTGCTATTGATGGATCTTGCAAAATCAGAGAATTCAAAAATGCCTTGCGACTAAGTGCATCGGCAACTACATTCTCCTTTCCAGGCCAGTATTTGATTTCAAAATCACATTCCTCCAGCACTTCAATCCATCGATGTTGCCTCATATTGAGCTCATTCTGGGTGAAAATCCATTTAAGACTTTTGTGGTCCATCACTAAGGTAAATTTGTTACCCAACAAGTAGTGCCTCCAAAGTTTGAGAGCATGGATAACAGCTAACAGCTCCAAATCGTGGGTAGCATAGTTCCCTTCATGGCTCTTCAGTTTCCTTGAAGAGTATGCTACGGGATGAACTTCTTGCATGAGCAGACATCCTACGGCAAGTGCGCTAGCATCAGTTATCACTTCAAACTTCTTACTAAGATCTAGAAGTTTCAGGATAGGTGCTGATACCAAGCTTTGCTTTAGTTTGTCAAAGCTAGACTGTTCAGTAGGTGACCATACAAGTGATACTTGCTTCTTTAGTAGATCAGTCAAAGATGCTACAATCAAAGCATAGTTTTTGATAAAGACCCTGTACCATCCTGTCAATCCAAGAAAACTACGTATTTCTTTGATAGTTGTTGGAGTTGGCCATTCTAGAATGTCTCTGACCTTGGCTGGATCTTCTGAAATTCCTTCCGCTGATATAGTGAATCCCAGATACTCAATCTATCGCTTGAAAAATGCACATTTCTTCTTCTTATCATAAAGCTTATGAACTCTCATTTTTTCAAGAACAATGCGAAGCTAGGGTTCATGATCTTCTTCCTGCTTGGAGTAGACTATGGTATCGTCAAAGAAGACGAGTACAAAGTCATCAAGATAGGCTAAAGATATCATGCATTAGCCTGTTGAAGGTAGCAAGAGCATTTGTCAGTGCGAATGACATGACTAGGAATTCAAAGTGTCCATACCTTGTGCTGAATGCCTTCTTTGGAATATCTTCTTCCTTGATCCTTATCTGATAATATCCAGGCCTGAGATCAATCTTAGAGAAGATCTTCGCACCTTGAAGACGGTCAAGAAGTTCATCTATTCTGGGAATTGTTCTTAATGGTTGATTGATTCAACCCTCTGTAGTCAATGCATAGCCGAAGCATTCCATCTTTCTTCTTCTGGAACAACACTGAAGCTCCTCTAAAGCGTTCCATCTTTTTTCTTATGGAACAACACTGGAGCAAATCCCAAAAAGACAAAAAGGTAGGAACCAAATGTAACATTAGTTACATTACCCTTGTGGCTATGACAAAGTGTTGATCCATTTTTTACAGAAGATAGGAACTCCATTCAATCATTATACCTTTCGACACCATTCTAGAAGCTATAAACAACTCCTTTGAAAGGTAATTAGAGGGTGTCTTGGCATGTCCTGAAGAAACTAGCATAACTGCTTCCACACACGATTGGAAATCATGGAGACACGGATGCCCGAGGTAGTAAGAACCTTCTTGGGATCCAACACATCTTGGGTATGCTTCGGCAACAATTTAATGATATCCTCATTCGAAAACAATTGTCTAGTAGTGAGGAAAGAGTCTTCACGATAGGGTAAAGACAGAGCCTTGTCCAAACTTTTAGGTGTCAATTGGACAATTGTTCCTCTGGCAGGACCAAACCTCTTACTGTAAGAGGCTAGAAACTGTTCACAGTATTAGTATTCTCTAGAATGAGTGGTAAGGAGAGTGCGATGAACTTGGCTAAGCTTGCTTTGCGAATAAGTTTGGACTCTAATAAAAATAAAGAATAATCATGAGATACCAAGGGGACGACTTACTGAACTGGAGGAGGAGCTTGAGGCGCCATTTAGATAGATTACACACACACCACACACACAGACAATCACAATGAATGCCTGCAAAACAATAGAATAACCAAAGATAAGAGATCAATCATAATAAACACACATAGACATGACTGACTGACTAACCACTCCAAGCAATCCACATCCTAGAAAAAAATTCAACATAACATCTACACATATGTGACCGAAAGCTTCATGCCATGCAAGACAAACAAACACCCTGAATCCCCATATCAAGCAAAAAAGAAAACTACAGACCGTACCCATAATCATATCATCGAAACCAAACCATAATACAATAACAACCCACTCATAACACGACCAGAACTTCGGTAAGCAATTACAACTCGAAAGACGGCATGTGTCCATTCCATGAAGCCCATTTATTGAAAATGAGAATATGTATAGTGAGAGGAATTAGTTTTAATGAATGGTTGGTTTTTTTAAAAAAATTAAAAAATGGGTGAAATTTATTAGGTGTTAAACCTTAATAAGAAAACGACAGTTCCTTCTTAAAATTTTAATTACAAATTATTAGGGTGAAGCGGTGCTTTAAACAAAACTCGGACTCCGATACCTAGACCAGGGTCTCTAAATGTAAATTCATTAATTAAAAATTAAGTGTGTGTTTAGCACTTTTTGTGTAGTGCGTGCACTTGTGATGGTGGGTTCAATTTTAATAAACTTAGATGTGTTTGTAGCGCATGAAGCATGTGCTAAGTGAATGGCTAGTTTATTTGATTGTATTAGAAAAATGTGTGTTTGGCGCGAGTGTGTGTGGAAAAGTGGTTGATAAAAGTTCATTTTAAAAATTAATCGTGGTTATGGGATGACAAAAAATAAATAAAGCAAGAAATATAAAAAATAAATACATGTTATGGGTGTGTATGTAAGAAACTGAGGGCACACGGATGGGTCCCAAGATGCAATGAGTCCAACAAAAAAGTAAAAGACACTAATTGGAAAAAAATGAAACACTTTATTTGTTTAAAAAAAAAGAAAATATCAAGGCGAGGTAAGTGGGGTCATATTTGGTTTATTGAATTTTGATTAGTGTTTGGGTGTCGTTATTATTTTTATTGTTATTATTTATCTTTTTTGTGTTTTTTGGATTTTTTGTCACGTTTTTTGTTAAATAATTGTAATAACGAGCTTTCGACAGTCAACCCTGAGTGAAAATTAAACCATTTGGTTTTAACAATGTGTCTCTATTTTTTAGCATTTTTAAGCGTATTTTTGGAATGTAAAATAATTTTTTAATGAATTAGTTAAAAGCTTTAGCATTTTGGCCTTAAAATAATATTTTGTCTAGTGGGTACGATATTTTAAGTCGATGGAACATGCCAAAAATATTCAAATGAGTTTGTAGGTTTTTTTAAATATTTTTAAGTAATTATTTTCACTTTTTATTGATTTTTATGAATTTTATTCAAATTTTAATGAAATTTAAAAGATTTTGAATATTTTGTTTTTTTTTTGCAATTAATTTTGTGCAATTATGACCAAGAAAATAATCCAAAAAACTTTCCAATGTGTTAAAGAAATTTTCAATTATTTTTTGGGTTTTTATTGGATTTATATGAAATTTTATGAAATTTTAAAATGTTTTAAAGTATTTTTAGGTGTTTTTCTTGGATTTTTGGAAAATAAAAGGAGATACATGGGCTCCATGTGTGAACAACAATGACTGCGCACACCAACGAGAGTCCTCCCGCGTGAACACCCACGAAGACTATGGCCACACACCAACCACTCACGAAAAACCACTCACAATAACGTGTGAACAGCTACGATGAACTCACAACCGCCTCCAAGCACACGAACAAACATGGAAAACCATGCGGATGTACTCTTCCATGAACCATGCAAACATGCGCACTCGTAGCGGGTGGGCAAAGTTGGGTGGCGCAAAAAAAAAAAAAAAAAACAAACAAACAAACAAACATAGGTGAAAGGGGGCTAAGAGAGTTGGGGATGAGGGAATGGGAAGGGGGGCTTAATGGGGAGTTTAGGAGGTTGGGGTTGAGTTAGATGGGGGGGGTTTGGGTTTAGTTAGATGGGGGTGTTGGGTTTAGTTGGGTGGGGGGGTCTAATGGGGTGGGGGGGATTGGCTTTAGTTTGGGGGGAGGGGGAGGGGGGGTTTTGGGTTTAGTTGGGTGGGGTTAGGTTTAGTGGGGTTATGGGGAGGGGGATTGTGTCAAGATTGTGGGAGAGAAGGAAGGAGTCTCGCTTGAAGCTTTCTTGCTTGCACAATGGGGGAAGACACACAAGGGTGGAGGCTGAAAACAGTTTTCCTCTTCTTAGTTGTGTAAGCCAAAAGAACTCTAGTACAAAGAAATAGAAGAACCCTATATATGGGTCTCAAACCAAACTCAACTAACTAAGGTGGCATACTAACTGAGCCATGAACTAGAGTAGATAAGGATAGCTATCATGTAGCTATTATTCATGGGCGGTGTACCAACCGCGTCTGCAACTGACAAGTCGGTGACATAAATACACAACGGTCACCCTGGCGTATCATGAGTGGAGCTCGATATCTCAACACTCCCCCTCGAGCTCAATCCCAATTCCTGCACACCAAGCAGGTCTCTGAACTTGCGCAGCTTCTCTGCGCCCAATGCCTTCGTGAATATGTCAGCTACCTGATCCTCTGTGCTCACATAAACTAGATCAATAAGACCTAGTAAAACCCTCTCTCGCACATAGTGATAATGCACCTCAATGTGCTTTGTTCTAGCATGATAGACTGGGTTATTTGCCAAGTGTATACTACTCATGTTGTCACAATAAATGACAACTGGTCCATCTGTAGACTGATGCATATCATAAAGTAGCTTATGCAACCAAGCTACCTCACATGCAGCCATTGCTGCACCCCTGTACTCAGCCTCTGTGCTCGACAAGGAAACTGTAGGCTGTTTCTTGCTGCTCCAAGTGACTGCAGCACTCCCAAAAGAGAACACATATCCACTGGTAGATCGTCTATCAGAAATGCTACCAGCCCAATCAGCATCAGTGTATCCATGCAACTGTATCTGAACCCCAGTCTCATAAAATAGTCCATACTGCAATGTGGACTTCACATACCTGAGTATGCGTCTAGCCGCATCCAAATGTGGTTTCCTTGGAGCCTGCATAAACTGACTTACCAATCCAACAGCATAGCTCAAATCTGGCCTGGTAATAGTCATATAAATCAAACTTCCTACTATGCGTCTGTACATAGTAGGGTCTTCTAGAAGCTCACCTGCATCTGTGCTCAGCTTCACATTCTGCTCCAAAGGAACTGAAATAGGCTTACAGCCTGTCATCCCATATTTGGACAGCATGTCCAATCCATATTGCCTCTGCAAGAGCTGTATCCCACTTGGTGATCTAATCACCTCAATGCCCAAGAAATAACGTAGCTCTCCCAAATCCTTCATCTCAAACTTCTGCTTCAATAGCATTTTCACATGAAGGATATCTTCATCACTGTCACCTGTCATAATCAAATCATCAACATAAATGACAAGTAGCATAATACCTTTCTCTGTTTTTCTCACATAAAGTGAGAAATCTGCCTTGGAAATCTGAAAGCCAATAGTGACAAGATACTGTCCTATCTTGTCAGACCATGCTCTAGGTGCTTGCTTCAAGCCATACAAGGCTTTCTTCAACCTGCAAACAAACTCAGGATGAACAGGATGCACATAACCTGGTGGCTGCTCCATATAGACCTCTTCTTGCAAATCACCATGCAAGAAGGCATTCTTTACATCCATCTGATGTAAAGACCATCCCTTTGATGCAGCCATAGCAATGACTGCTCTTACGGTTGCCATCCTTGCAACCGGACTGAATGTTTCTTCATAGTCAATGCCATATGTTTGTGCATAGCCCTTGACTACTAATCTTGCCTTGTATCTGTTCACAGAACCATCTGCATTGTGCTTCACCTTATAAACCCACTTACAGCCAATTGCATTTTTACCTTTAGGCAAAGGTACCAATTCCCATGTAGCATTTGCTTCCAAGGCATCCATTTCTTCATCCATGGCTTTCTCCCATTTTTCTTTTCCCATGGCTTCCTCAAAAGAAGTGGGTTCTGGTTCCTGTATCACTTTGACCATATATGCATAGTGAATGGCTGTAAATCCATCATATTTCAGCCTATCCACAGGATACCTAGCTCTCGTAGACCTGCGCAAAGTAGGTTCACTCCCAGGTGCTCTCAAAACATCCCTGGTCTTCCTTACTCCAGGTGTAACAATAGAAGGAATACCCAACTCATCATCAATGCTCTGTTCTGAGCCACTGGATTCACCATCCACATAAGAGTGACCTGCATTCACATCAAACATGGACTGATCAACCTTCTCTTTTCCTTTTCGTGATACGTGCATACCACTATCTGCATTACTTTGAGAAGATTCTCCTGATCTCAATCTGCTTGTCCATGGCGAAGAATGTGAACCACTACTAGAGGACGCTCCAGGTCCACTAATATTTTGTGACTGCTGCTGTGAATTTTGTGCAGCATTACCATTTTGTGCATCTACATCATCAATCACATTTACTGGTTTATACCAGCTACTCATCTCATCAAAAACAACATCTCTGCTCACTGTAAACTTACGAGTAGAAGGGTTATAGCATCTATACCCTTTTTGCTGCAGAGAGTAACCAATAAAGATGTACTTCTCAGCTTTTGGATCCAACTTGGATCTCAACTCATCTGGCACATGAACATAGGCAATGCAACCAAAAATTTTCAAATGAGAAATATCTGGTTTCCTACCAGTATACCTCTCCTCTGGAGTCATTCCATGTATTGCTGCAGTGGGAGTCCTGTTCATTATGTAGACTGATGTAGCAACTGCTTCAGCCCAATAAAAATCAGGCAAGTCTTTTTCATTGAGCATGGCACGAGATACCTCTCCAATATGCCTGTTTTTCCTTTCTGCAATTCCATTTTGTTGTGGGGTATGACTGCATGAGTATTGCTGCTTTATGCCATGCTCCTGCAGGAACCTTGCAAACTCATTTGAGAGGTACTCTCCCCCTCCATCTGACCTTAGGCATTTTATCTGCAGGCCTGTTTCTTTTTCAACCATCGCTTTAAGAGTTTTGAAATGCCCAAAAACTTCACTTTTCTTTTTCATAAAATACACCCAAACTTTTCTGCTATAGTCATCAATAAAACTGACAAGATAATGACAGCCTCCAAGAGATGCAGCTTTAGTTGTCCACACATCAGAGTGGATTAATTCCAATGGCTTCTTACTCTCTTGAACATGTCTAGGAAATGGTTTCCTTGCCTGTTTTCCAAACTGACAGGCTTCACATACCTTATGCATTTCTGCAACCTTGAATTTTGGCAATCCTGCAACAATATTTTGGGCCTGCATTGATGTATGTCGCTGTACATTAACATGACCAATGCGTTTATGCCAGATATCAATATCTGCAACTACACCGGTCCCATGTGCAAACATTGCTGCACTCAGTTCAGACATGTCTGCATCCAATGTAAACATTCTGCCCTTCTTCTTTCCTTTTGCTATCAAGCGACCTTTATTTTTCAGATCCTCAACAAAGCATCCATGAGGATTAAATCTGACCTGCAAGCCCTGTTCAACCATTTGACCAACAGAAACCAGATTCTTGGTGATATTCGGGACATGAAATACATCGGATAGGTATTTCTTTTTCCCATCCTGCATAGACAAGGGAATTTTTCCAATCTGCACAATAGGATGTGCAGTATCATCACCAATCTCCACAAATCCTGGTTTTTCCATTTTTCTTGCATCCTCCATCCATTCTGCATGACCTGTCATGTGGTTTGATGCACCTGAGTCAACATACCATACATCATTGCTTTCTTCTGCACTTGTCACAGAATTGTTCATGTGCTGCACCATAAACAAGTGCTCATTTCTGTCATCACCCTGTCTACTAGAAGATGCATAATTCCCTTGTTGCAGTTTTCCATTCATGATGTCATTCTGCTTTTTATAGCAGTCTTTAGCCATATGACCCATTTTACCACAGTAGTAGCATTCAACATTACTGTTTGCATTTTGGCCTCTTTGCCATCCACCACGACCTCTTTGGCTCCCCCTGCCTCTAGAGTTACCACGACCTTCTCCATAGGACTGGTTTTCTTGAGTTTGCTGTATATTCTGATTTCTGCCACGGCCTCCAAATCGGCCTCCTCTACCTCTGCCTCTATCTCTTCTAGCATTTGAGTAGAAGACAGCTTCTTTTGAAGTTCCTCCTGAAGAAGATGCACCACCATTTCTCTGCTCCTCAGAAATTAGAAGAGCAATCAACTCCTTAAAATCAAGAAATCTTTCACGGATGGAAATGGATGTTCGGAACTGTGCATAATCCTTTCCTAGACCATTCAAGGTCACGGAAACTAAATCATCATCTTCCACTGGCGACCCAATGGAAGCAAGTGCATCTGCAATCTTCTTCACCTTCATGTGGTAGTCGTTGATGCTCATACTTTCTCTTTGCACATTATGCAACTCTTGCTTGAGCTGCATTTTCCTGGCTTGCGTATTTGTGCTATACATTTTTGACAAAGTATCCCATGCCTCCTTTGGCGTACTTGCATCCTGAATATGCACAATCATAGAGTCTGAAATACTGATAGACAGCCAATACATAACTTTCCTGGCTCTCTCATGCCATGTTTTGAATGCCTGCATTTGCTGTTGATTGGGAACATCAGGAAGAACTGGTTCTTCTTCATTTCCTGCAACAAATTCCCAATATCCTTTTCCCATAAGGAAATTCGTCATTCTAAACTTCCATGCTTGGAAGTTGTTCTTGTCAAGCTTTTCAGTGACAATCTGTGAAAGAGAATCAGATGCCATTACAGAAGACTGCAAAAAATTCTGTCACTGCAAAAACCACAGCTTCACCCTCACAAGGGAAAATCTGCAAAACTGGCGAAAGTGATATTTGACCACACAATCACTTCCTAGTGACGATTTTGCATCAACGGGCAACAAGGATGATTCTGTAACTCCCAATGTCTCTGCGCACAAGCATACAATGCAATTTTTACAGTAAATATTCACCGACTTGTAGAACAGTGGCTGCACAGCATAAAACTGGGCGTTTTCCTGAGTGCGTGCAGAAAACTTCCGCCTCCAAAACAGGCCCCGAAATGGCCTCAAATAAAAAAAACAAGGTCGCCCAGGGCTAAAGCCCTACCCCGCAGCATATACTGCCCTTTTGCTTCACCGCGAAGGGCATCTCAACCTGAGACAATGCACTCCTGCACTTTCCGGCTGTGCTACCTGCAGAGATCTGCTCCCTTAACAGAAAATAAAAGCAACACTGCTCCTCTTACCAGAACACCGCGAGCTTGGCTTGCTTTCTTGAGCTCCTTACCATGAACAAGGCTCTGATACCATGTTAAGATTGTGGGAGAGAAGGAAGGAGTCTCGCTTGAAGCTTTCTTGCTTGCACAATGGGGGAAGACACACAAGGGTGGAGGCTGAAAACAGTTTTCCTCTTCTTAGTTGTGTAAGCCAAAAAAACTCTAGTACAAAGAAATAGAAGAACCCTATATATGGGTCTCAAACCAAACTCAACTAACTAAGGTGGCATACTAACTGAGCCACGAACTAGAGTAGATAAGGATAGCTATCATGTAGCTATTATTCATGGGCGGTATACCAACCGCGTCTGTAACTGACAAGTCGGTGACATAAATACACAACGGTCACCGTGGCGTATCACGAGTGGAGCTCGATATCTCAACAGATTGGTGGGTAGGGTGGAGTGGGCACGGGGGTGGGGTAGGGGGGTTATGGCTGGGCGAAACGGGGGGTTGGGAGGGTGTGATGACGGGCCGGGTGGGGTGTGGCGGGTGTATGGGGTGGGGCAGGAATGTGGCAGGCGGTGGTGAAGGCCACATTGGTGGGTGAAAAAGAGGACAGCAGTGGCGTTGGAGGACAGCGACGACTCCATCTTGGGGGAGTCAATGGTGAGTCTGCGGGGGGTGGCAAACGCAGCTGCAACAACAGCGGCAAATTGCGTACTCCGGGCGATGGTGTGCATAACTGTGGGCGGCCGAGGAGGAGAGGCGACGGTGACAGCCGGGAGGAGGGGAGGGGGAGTGGAGAAGAAGGGGAGGAAGGGAGGAAGAAGGAAGGAGGAGGAGGAGATGGTGGGAAGAGATGGTGCGAGGAGAAGGAGGAAAGGAGGGGGTAGGGGAGGAGAGGGTGGGAGGGGTCAGGGAGAGAGAAGAAGAAAGAAAGGGTGGGAAAGAAGAGGAAAGAGGAGAAGGGGGGGGGGGGGAAACCGTTGGGAAGGGGAGGAACTACATATTTAAGATTTTGGGAATTTTCATAAAGTTTGGAAATTCCTAATTTGATTAATATTTGGACACATGGTCAAATCTTATCCCCTTACTTGAAAGTGAAATTTTCCCTAGATACTACATAAGTAATCCCCCCAAGTCCCACTCTCAAATATGGGGTTAAGATCTAGCCATTTGGTCAAATCTTTACTCCTTATTTGAAAGTGGAACTTGGGAGATTCCCAAATTCTCTAACATGGTATTGGGGGGTAAAAGTTTTTGAAATAAAATTTAAAAAAATTTAAAAAAAGGGAAAAATATAAGTTTTTTAGTGTGGGAGTATGATTGAGGCAAAAGTTCCCTTACTCTGGTGGTCATGGATTTGGAGTCCCTATACCCTACCATGGCTAGGTCTTGTGATTGACGTTGTTTTACTAACAATTTTGGAAGTGTTTTGTGTTAGACAATGGTTCTTCTTTGACAAGGCTCACGAGGACACTTCACATTTCAATGTGGGAGGAATATGATGACACCCAAAAGAAGCATAAAAACAAGGCACAAAAATGTCCATGCATATGTCATAATTTCATCTTTTGTAAAGGGGATAACATTTACATTGTTCCAAAAGCACTAAAATACACCTTACATGAGGGGGCCACATCCACATCCATCATAAGTAAATGGTATACACAAAAGTGTACATGCATGTATTTGCAAAAGGTTAGAAAGAATTGAAATGTGAAGGCTAAAGCCTTACAAATACAAATGTATCAAAAAATTCAAAGAAATAATAAAAATATGAAGGGTTGTGAGTCTTTTGGGGAAAAGGTGGGGTGGAGTGCATAGCTGATAATGTGCCTCTTTCTATCCTTTCTTCCAAAATATACACATTCTCCCCTTATGGTGCCAATCTTCCTCTCTCCTCTGTCTTTTGTGCAAAATTTCCTCTTTTCCCTTTTTCCCCTTTCGTGTATAATGGTTGAAGCTATGGATGAAGATGACAAATTCGTTCATTATTAAAAGAGAGATGTATGGTTTCTTTTCAGTTTTGAGATTAATGGCAGAGCCATACACATAGATTTTGTGTGCTTTGTCCCTGGTTTTGTGGTTGTTTCTATTCATGGGAGGGTTGCTTTCACTGCACGGTGCATATTTTTGTTTATGCACTAATCTTCCCCCAAGGTTAGTAAGCGGGAACCCTTCACCAAGGAGCTAGTTTGACCATGCTAGAGGCCAGGACCACTGGCCCCAAATGCAAGAGGCCTCTCTGTAGGGAGGATGTTATGCTAGGAAGTGACAAGGGTGCAAGGGGGGCTTTGGTCATAAATCCCTTAGGATTGCTAGCCTAATCCCAATGAGCTTAGGGTGGACTTCCTAGAAGCCTTGATGCTAGGTAAAGGCTGATTGGTGGATTGTGTGTCATAAAATTTGGACATGAGTCCTAGATTAAGGGAAGGAATGATAGGGTGGTATTGCATCTTAGAGAAGGTGCAAGATAAATACATTATTTTGCAATTGCCTGCAAAGCATTGTTTGAAAATATATTTGTGTCTATGATAATAAGTTACATGAAGGAACTAGTATTTAATGGTTAATTAAGGAATCTACCTTTGCATGTCAAATATAAATATGTTAGGATGACTAGATAACTAAAACACACTTTTGAGGAAAGTGGGAGGGTGAGATCCTTGACATGTCCTTTCTAAGGATTGGTGGTCTCAGTATGAATAAATTTTTATTCAAGAAGGTAATGGAATTAGAAAAGGGGTGAATTAAATGGTTTACTACCTAGTGTGTCTTAGATCCATCCTAGATCAATATTGTTTTAGGGGACAAGAGTCAAGACTATACCCTATGGGTAAAGGGGTCAATGCATATTGCTTCCCCTCATTTCTTGCTCAATATGAACCAAGTGCGACATTAGTTTTCTTCAATTTGAGTTGACTCGTGAATGTAATGGCTCAAGGATAGATGCTAATTAAGTTGTTAGGTATTCTTCCTATAAAAATAGGAATCCAAATTCAAGTTGATCCTTACGAGTTATGGCCAAAAACTTCTGTTTTGTGAAGTGGACACAAGAGAGCCTAGGAAACAAACCTCGTGTTATTCTAAGGAGTACCAAGTAGCACCCCTTAGGAAGAGTCTCTCCATGGACCACTAGATTGTGCTACTAAGGGGTCCTCAGTCGACATGTTACAATTTTAGTCCCCTTCTTCTTTACCATCCAAGAGAGTAGTAGATCATCCACCAATAAACTTGGCACTTAACACTTAACCCATCAACAAAACCACCCTATTATTTGTTAGATATGATTATGAGAAAGTGAAGAAACAAATAGAGGAATTTGTGTAAATGGGTTTTATTTAACCTAGTCAATCACCTTTTACTTCTTTAGTATTTGTTAAGAACAAGGATATATAATTTTGCATGTGCATAGACCATAGAGACCTCAACAAATTTAGTATCAAGAATCAATACCCTATCCCTTGTATAGATGATCTTTTTAGATGAGCTTAAGGATGCCAAAGTGTTCACCAAGATTGACTTGACTTAAGATCAAGTTGTCATCAAATTAGGATGAAGGAAGGAGCTGAATTTAAAACAACATTTGGTACAAAGAGGGGTCTATATCACTTTATGGTGATGCCATTTAGAGTACCTAATGTGCTGGGATCTTTCCAAGCTATCATGAACAAAATATTATAGCTTTTTCTTTTCAAAATAGTTGTAGTATTCTTTGATTAAATTTTGATATATAGCAAGAAGAAGGAAAACCATCTTTGGCATGTGTGAGAAGACTTTGGGACTTTAAGGAAGCACAAGTTATTTGCAAAGGAATTCATGTGCACATTTATGGCAAAGGAATATAGTCAGTGAAAAAGGCATCATGGTGGATCCTAAAAAGGTAAAATGTGTTAAGGATTGGCCTACTCCAATGAATTCTACTTCTTTCTGAGGATTTCTTGGTCTTTCATTATTTTACAGGCACTTTATTAGGAACTATATGCATGTTGTGGCTTATCTCACTAATTGATTGAAGTGGGAAACATTGGGCTTTTCCTAGGAATTCACTATTTGTGTAGATTCTTGTATTCAAGATATCGGGGCTATTTTGTTACATGACCATGGTGTAATTGTATATGAAAGTAGGAAGCCCCATGATAAGGAAAGGATACTCCATGTCTATAAGTAAGAGATGCTTGCAATTCTCCACATCATCAAGGAATTTCATCATTATCTCTACAACAACCACTTCAAGGTCAAAAGTGATCATAGGAACTTAAAGAATTTTTTGTCACAACCTAACATTTCTTTAAAAAAAGAGAGATGGTTACCTATCCTACAAAGTTATGACTTTAAGATCTCTTATATAGTAGGAAAAGATAACATAGTGGCTGTTGTTTTTATCTTACATGTGGGCATTTCTGTATTGACTATCTCTACCATATAAAAATATTAGATTCATGATATTCAAGAGGAGTACTTAATGGATGGTAATGTTCCCATGTTAATCCAAAATTTGTAGCAAGGTGATGATGAAAAATATCCCAATTTCAAGTGGCATAATGGTCTCTTTTTGTTAGACTAGGGACAAGTCTATTTGACATCTCTAACCAACTTTAAGTAGAAAATTCTTCAAGAGATGATGCATTAATCTCCATTTTTGGGATATTTAGGCCTATTAAAGACATTTGATAAGTGCAAAAGAGCTTCTATTAGAAGGGGCTTTGGAAAGATATGAAGGAGAACATTCAGGCCTATTTACGACATTTGATAAGGTCCATAAGAGGTTAGTTTGATATCTTAGGGGAAATCGATTAAGTGAAGAATATATACAGTCTCTTGGATTGTTACCTTTATATTATGAGAAGACTCTATTATGTTCCTCTTTAATGTGTAAGATGGTGTATCTTAGGGCTGATCCCCGAGTTGTAGGAGACTGAGAAGGTCCACAACATTCTACTAGGGGGAGCTCTTTATGTATGTGAAACAAGGTGTTGATCACCTGTATGTTGGGTACTCTCTCTGTGGAGTTGCGAAGAGAATTGTTAGATTGCAATTGATACAAACACCTTATTTATCTAAAGTACTGTGTGATTTTCAAATGCTTCTAGTGGTGAGGCTATGAGGGTGGTTTGGTGAGCATAAGAGGCCCCTATCTAGAGCCCTACATGTCAAGAATCGCGTGGTGGGGGGACTTGCTTGAGCTGCGGTGCCAAACACACACTGTATACACAAGAGAAAGCTCACTCGAGAACACAAGAAGAGAGATGGAGGCCAAAACGTTTTCTTGCTGGTTTTTTCTTCTTCTTCCACACTCTATACAATGTACAAAAAGTATAGATAAGATACAACATAAAGGAAAGTGGCCTACTAAGTCAAACAGTGCATAACCGACTACACTAACTGACTAGCGCTATGCCTTTGCCAGCTGTAGGTAGGTGTAACAAACTAAATATAATAAGTGATAAGTCAATGGCCATGTGAATATCATAATGACCACCAATGTGCTAAGTGTAGACGTGCGGACCCATCTAGCTAAGCGGCCCATCATCAATATCTGCACATGTTGAGCTTGCCATCTCAACACTCCCCCTTAAGCTCAACTCTATCTCTGCAACTCCAAGTAAGCTTCGAAATTTGCGAAGCTTCTTTGCACCCAATGCCTTTGTGAAAATGTTAGCTATCTGATCCTGTGTGCTGACATATACCAAGTCAATCTCTCCTGCAAGTACCTTCTCTCTCACAAAGTGGTAGTGCACCTCAATGTGTTTTGTCCTAGCATGGAACATTGGATTCCTAGCTAACTGTATGCTGCTCATGTTGTCACAATGAATGACTACTGGACCATCTCCATGCACATCCAAATCATCTAATAACTTTTGCAACCATACCACCTCACATGCTACCATAGTAGCACCTCTATATTCAACCTCTGTACTCGATAAAGCAACTATAGGTTGCTTTTTGCTTCTCCATGTAACTGCTGCACTACCAAGGGAAAACATGAATCCACTTGTAGACCTTTTGTCTGACATGCTACCAACTCAATCTGCATCTGTGTATCCAAAGACATGTACATCCTTACCTACCTCATAAAAAATTCCATAATGTAAAGTGGACTTCACATACCTCAATATACATCTAGCTGCATCCAAATGAAGCTTTATAGGAATCTGCATAAGCTGACATGACTAGTCATATGATTAGATGCACCTGAATCGACATACCCTACATCATCATGTGTCTCCTTTCGTGTAACTGCATTCATCATATACTTCATAACAAATAGACACTCATTTTTTTCTTCATTCTGTTGTGAAGACGATGCATAGTTTCCTTGCGGCAATTTATCATTGCGAATATCATCCTTCTTTGCATAGCATTGGGCTATAATATGGCCTGTTTTGCTACAATAATGGAAAGCAATAGCAGAATTTCAAGAACCTCTATTCTGCCATCCACCTCTTCCTCTAGAGCTCCCCCTACCTCTAAAGTTTCCTAAGCCTCCAAAAACTTGCATTTTACCAAACTGTTGATTGAACCTGTTTTGCAAATTATCGCCAGCACGTCCCATTCTACGGCCTCTTGAAGAGGATCTACCACGTCCCCTCATGAACTCGAGTAAAATGCTTGGACCTATTCACCATTTTTTTCAGACGAATCACCCTTCATATTGATCTCTTCAGTAATCATGAGAGAGATCACCTCATCAAAATCTGAAAATGGCTTCTGTACATATACTAAAGTAACAAATGATTTCCAAGCCTTCTCATTGTTAAGGCCACTTAGAGTGGATGAAACCAAATCATCATCATCTGGCATTGCATCAATTGCTGCTAAAGCATCTGCAATGCTCCTCACCTTCAACACATACTCATTGACATACATTTTCCCTTTCTTCAAGGCATTCAACTCTTGCTTGAGTTGAATCTTTCATGCCTTTGTATTTACTGAAAACATGCTCTCAAAAATTGTCCAAGCTGCATGTGAAGTTTTTGCATTCCTGATATTTCCCAGTATAGTATTATTAATGACTGCAGATAGCCAGTACATCACCTTTTTGTCTTTCACATTCCACTCTTTCCATGCTTTTAACTCATCTGCAGTCGGAGGGATACCCAGCTCTGGCTCCTTTTCTTCACCTGAAACAAACTCATAAAGGCCCTTTCCAATGAGAAAGTTCGTCACACGGAACTTCCATGAAGGGTAGTTGTTCTTTTCAAGCTTCTCAATTTGATAATGGGATTTCCATTGTTCTCTGCCATTATCACAAACAAGGATACAACACAGCAAGCTAGTCTTCTATAATCTTTCACAACACGTGCACAGCACTACACCAAGTAACATTTTTCATTGATTGCTCAATACTACATGTAATCTGCAACCTATTTGCAGGTAAACCTTATGTTTGCTTTCTACAAACACCTCAAAAATTACAGATTCGCAATCTGTAACCTGCGCACCACTTTCGATCAATACAACCGAAATCACAGTGTACCCTGAAACTGATGTCCGCAACCTTGCGGCTCTAAAATGGGTCCTGAAATGGCCTCAGATGCCCTAAATAACTGCGGCCAAAGGCTTATCTACAGAATATACAGTGATCTACTTGCACACCAAATCTCACAGTAATCTGAGATTTTTGCTCGACCTTGCTTTCGGTGCCTCCACAGGCACTATCCAAGAGAGAGAGTGGAAGAATGGGAGAGCTTCTTACCCATTGCTTGCTTGCTCGAACCTTGCTTCTTCTCCTTCACTTCAGCCTTCGAAATCAGCCTCTCTCAGTGGTGCGACTCTGATACCATGTCAAGAATCGCGCGGTGGGGGGACTTGCTTGAGCTGCGGTCACACACTGTATACACAAGAGAAAGTCACTCAAGAACACAAGAAGAGAGATGGAGGCCAAAACGTTTTCTTACTATTTTTTTCTTCTTCTTCCACACACTATACAATGTACACAAAGTATAGATAATATACAACATAAAGAAAAGTAGCCTACTAAGTCAAACAGTGTATGATTAATCGACTATACTAATTGACTGGCGCTATGTCTTTGCCAGATGTAGGTAGGTGCAACAAAGTAAATATAATAAGTGATAAGCCAGTGGCCATGTGAGTATCATAATGACCACCAACATGCTAAGTGTAGATGTGCGTACCCATCTAGCCAGGCGGTCCATCATCAATGTCCGCACGTGTTGAGCTTGCCATCTCAACACTAGAGCTTGCCATCCCAACATTTTAGGTCTCGATAAGTATCCTCTACAAGTTTAAGATACATCCTAGAGACTTGCAAAGGAACCAAGTCCAACTTGATGTAATATTTCCACACAATAAAAGTTAGTTGGTTAGTTTGAAAGTTAGTTAGTCAATTAATACGTTAGCAAGATTACTAACTAAAGACTAACTAAAAAAGAAAAAAAAAACTAACTAACGTTAATAATTAAGGATTTTTACAAATTAAAAATATATATTAAAATTTTTGAGAGTCGTAAATTTGATATTTTTCTCAGATTGACAAGGACCGTAGCCATCCTTCACGTAAGTTACAACGTGAACGAGACTTATGAGCTATATTAATCACTATTATTAATGTGTATAATTTGGATGGTCCAAAAATATTAGATTTTGGAAAAAACTAGTATATTTTAAATATTATCCTAAAAAGATAGAATTGAAAGTCATTTAAAAGAAAAGACAAGTGATGTTTTAGTTAGTTTTGGAGATTTTATAAAAAGAAAAAAATAAAGAAAAGTGACTAGCAAAATTGCGCGCGCCGTGATCATAGTGTACAGACAAAAAACAGCACTTCGAACAGAGAAAAGAAGGAGTGAACTAAGAGCTTTCTAAGCAAGGGTCTTAGGGTTTTACCCCCCTTTTAGAGTCAATGGAACCATCAGATTTATGATTTGAGCATCAAATCACTAATTTTTCCAACAGCCCCCTTCACAAAGAGCTCCTATTCTCAGCCATAAGCCTCTTCCCTAATTCACTATAAATATGAGGCATGGGGAGACACAAGAAGCATAAGGAAACCTCGAGAGGCTGCGAGAGAGAGGTAGAGAGAAGGATACCTCTCCAAGAGATTGTGAGGGAGAGCTTGAGAGAGAGAGAGAGAGAGAGAGAAGAACCACCCCGAGAGGTTGCAAGGAAGAGAGTTAGCTCAATTCCTTCTATTTCAATCCCTGACTTACCCATCTTCTCTTACGCTCTCACATCTTGAATCTATTTCGCCTTCTTTATCTCTTGAATCTACTTGCGGATGATGGCCTCCAAGTGAAGAATGTTGCATGCAGATGGCCAATCCCACAACCAGCAACAATGAAGCTTCGGGCAAAGGCATCACTGTAATGTATTTCCAAATTGATAGATGCTTGTTTTGATTCTCGTATGAGATACATTAGGCCCCATATTATGATGCATGAGTATAGGTCATCGGAAATGATAAATTCTATCTCACGTATTCAAAAAATTGAGCTTGCAAAGTGCATGTATTAAGGAAAGTTAATTGCACCTAGTTGCATATGGCTTATTCGTTGATAGAGCAATTACAAGGAAGAATTGGTTAGGGGTTATGGATGGCATAATCATGAAATTAAAAATTGTGCATACAAGAGTTAAGTAAAATTTACATAGAATCCCTCTTTGATCCCAAGGGGAAGAGCAGATATGCGATGGAAATATTATCACAACTATTCTTGCATTGTTTAGGAAGAATACAATTGGTCTTTTTTTTTTGGTTGATCGAACAACATCCTAAATGCTTTTACATTCAACAGGTTGTTAGTTTGTTGTTTGGATGATTGTTCCAAGTGCTTGTGATTTATGCTAAATGCATGGCAAGGGTTTGTGTGATGACAAGTTTCCATGGGGATAAAAAAATGTTTTCCTAGAAAAACTGATATTAGGGCTGAATGCCTTGTTGTATTGGATTCTTAAAGGATTTAATTAAGGAAGGATATATTGCACAAGTGGATCACCTCCATGATCACATCGTGGATTAACCCGAGAGGGCACTGCTTGATTCATGGGCCGAAGGTTGAGTGGTGAAAAGGCCAACCACGAGAATGATGTTTTGCTCCTAGATAGATTGCAAGTCATTAGGTGGAGCTCTGGACACCCCTTGCTAGGTCTAGAATGGAGTTGAAGACCTCTATGGCCCCCAACGTCTAGGCATGTTGGGTGATCCTATTCTAGATAAAGGATTGAATTTATGGTACCATGTGATTTGGACCAGTTACTTATGCAAGGCAGAAGGGATACTTCTGTTGGACAGAAGGAATACATGATTTCTCCAGTATGAGAGAGAGACAAATATTAACTTGAAGATAAGTTAAGGAACTTGTTTGAACTTGTTTGTCAATAGATTTCTTGCTCTGTTTTTGTATATGTGCTATAAGTTATGCGAATGAACCATATTTCCTAAAAGGCTTAATTAATGAAGCTGACTTTAAGTGCCACACATAAATGTGGTAGGACCTAATTAGAAAACTAAAGTTATTGAGGGAAGCGAGTGGGCGGAACCCCCGATGGATCCTTTCTACGGTAGGGTGGTTCCATAGAACAGGAAGGCTTCTCACAAGGTTTATCGTCTTCGACCTTAGAAGTTGTTAGGATAGAACCTCGATTCATGCCATTTTAAGGGACTAGAATGGGACTATGCCCTACAGATAGAGAGGTCGAGCAGTGCATGCCTCTTGTTTTCGATTCTCTTTGAACCAAGTGTGGCATTGGTCTACTTCGTCTTGGGTATCTCTACGTAAAGTAGGACGTCCAGGATCCGACACTAGAATGATGTTAGGAGACCTTGGCCAATAGGAGCCCAAATTTCAGGTCGATCCTACTGGGTTCGGCCATGAGCGTTCTGTTGCAAGGCGGATTCGGGGAACCCTAGGCAACAAAACTCGGAACATTCCATGGGAGTGCCGGGTAGCAACGCTTAGACTCGTTTCTCAATAGAGCACTAAAAGTGTGCCTGGGTGGACAGTTGGTGGGCGGGCGCACCTTACAGTTGGTATCAAAGCGAAACTTCATAATGATGCGTGATTGTTTAAGGTATGGTTCATAGACATATCCTAAATAGAATGACCTAAATGGTGTGGCTTGATTGTTAGGCACCTGTTGCACTCACAAATGCTGACATGCAAGAGAAGCAATTTCTTCTCAAGAAAATTAAGGAACTCCAGTTTGATGGAGAAGGAATAGATGTCACAGCAGAGGCAGAGATATGGATTGAGTCGATCGATGATTATTTCTCTGCTTTGGGAAGAACTACTTCTACCAATCAAGCAATGATATCCAGGCTTAGTTATGGTGGAAGTAATGGTGCAAAGATCAATGTATTTTTGAAGCCACTGTCACTCGGGCTTAACCAAAAAGATGTTGTACGTGGATGATACCTTCCGCCAACCTACCAGACTTTGAGGATGAATGAATTTTTCAACCTCAAGCAGCTGGAATTAACCTTGGAAGCTTACTACTCAAAGTTTGTAACCCTACTAAAATATGTGCCACCTATGGATATTGCGCAGCAAGTATCGAAGTTTTGCCATGGCCTAAACACTCCTCTGAACCACCGTCTTGAAGCAATGCATCCAACAGACTTGTAAGATGCATTACTCCAAGCGAATCCAATCGTCCAAGAACTTAAATTGGGAAATTGTAGCAAAGATGACTCCCGAGATCTGGGTAAAAGATGCCATATGTGTGGAGAGATAGGGCACATATGTAGGAGATGTCTCTACCATCAATGCTTCCATTGTAATGAGCTATAATACATCTAAGCAGAAAGACTATCCTGATCTAGGTCCAGAAGAAATTGAGCCTCCAAGAAAACGAAGCTACATAAGTGCAGTCTATGGATATATAGAGGAATTAGATGAAGACGAAGACCTAGAATCGACAACACCTCTTCAGGATGACTAGAAATCCTAGAAATTTTGTCGACATGACATACAATTTGTATTGGAATAAACTTTACTCTTGTAACTATAGTTAACCTGAGTAATATGAGTTGCAACTATTTTGAGCCTAAAACTTGTAAATGATTAGAGATACACTCGTAAGGAATGACAATTATAAATTGCAATGAATTTTTATTTAGTCGTTCCTTCTCAACTAATATAGATTGGGTCTTACCAGAATATCGAAGATTGGAAGTATTGTTTAGTATTATAAGCAAAGCCAATTGGCCACGGAGCTCAGTCCCGAACTAAGAAGAGGAAGATCTGGGAACTTAGTTTTTGAAATAAAGGATCACTCCAAACTACTAAAAGGATCCTAGGAAAATTTGGTCTAAAGAAGAAAATCCTACCAAGGACAACCAAGAATCTTGTGACCACAAGTGATAAAGTTCCGCTATGTTTCTATTACAGGGAGTTAGGTCATTTGAAAAGGGAATGCCTAAAGCACCCTAAACACTAGTGCTCCGAGTGCCACAACATTGGACATAACTCATCAATTGTCCCAACAGAACTCAAAGAGAACTTGAGCTTACAAGAAATGAAGTTTTACAAGCTCCAGTGATCCAAAATATACCAAGTGCTTAG
This sequence comes from Lygodium microphyllum, assembly GCF_053477565.2. Lineage (NCBI taxonomy): Eukaryota > Viridiplantae > Streptophyta > Polypodiopsida > Schizaeales > Lygodiaceae > Lygodium > Lygodium microphyllum. The sequence goes on from NC_141163.1 coordinate 18,278,529, forward strand.
GAAAAACCTAGAAGATATCCATGAGATGTAACTATAATAAATTTTATGTTGTAATCAAGATTCCGATATATCAAATACAATAGGTTTTTGTTTCAAAAGACCGCATGCCTATGAGTAATCCAAGTAGTGCAGGGGAAGCATGATGGGCCCCACTACAAGTTATAGGCCTTATACTGACATTAAAAGCAATGTAAATATTCATAAAGAAAATTTCCCTCGTCGTCGTAAAAAATGTCGTTATTGATGATGCCATAGAACAATCAGTATTAGCATTGTTACTAACGTCAGTATCAGCGTGATACTAACACAAATAGCGATGTTGATAATGATGCTTTGCGATGCATTTTGCAATGCTAATAGCGACGTGTGCAGTAAATTTGCAACGCTAATAGCAATGGTAATAGGGCGGGAAAAAATTTGTGGCAGGGTAGATAGCACTATGTGCTTTACTTGGGCCATACAAAATAGTTTTAGTAATGTGTACAATCCTCGTGTAAATAAAGGCAAAGTGTACTTAAATCGTAACATTGATACATAAAATAAATACATGATTGCATAATGAAAGCGATTGATGCAATCATGGCAAGATACTACTACTACATAGAAAATGTCTACACAGATCATGTGACAACAAAAGAAGAGTATGTGAGCTCCAGGGATCCAAGGGAGAGCTATAGATCCTTGCCATATCTGAAACCTCGTTCCATCGCAAAGGAGCATCGAACGGACTCTATAAAAAAAAGAAACAACTACACATCAGTCCACCATACAATAATGCATTTTAATTAAACTTAGTAACTACAGAAAAGAAAGATGAGTGACTTACAGGGCCGCCGTGCCCATACAATCGGTCGATCAATGGAGTGAGACCGTGCCTCTTTGTATATCAAGTCTCAAGGCTGGTGGGATCGCTATTTGTAATGAAGTGCTGCAAAGAAAATAAAATACAACTGTTAGAAACACGATTGTCAGTACAAAGAATATTGCAAAAAAATAAGCAAGCAGAATTTTTTTTTTTAAAAAAGTCCTCCAAATATGTCATATGTCCACCACTTCCAAGATGATGGACCACTTCGGCCTCTTGTCATTGTGCCCTCACCGCCTCGTGCTGTTGTCTCCAACGTCCTGGAGAATTTGTAGCCTCCTCCCTGAGTCGGCACCAGACGTCCGCGTCTAGCCACTCAAGCTTTGAAGCCCCACTCTTGAGTGCCTTGCGTGCGTCCGATTGTATGTGTGACATGTATGCACGCATGCACTCCATCATCCAGCCCATGGAAAACCTATTTGCTATGGCTGGTAATAGAAACTCCTCAAGAATTTCCACTCCTCAATTGAGACCTCTGCCGCCCCTTCTTAGGAGATGCCATGGTCAAAGCTCCATGCAACCATCGCGTTGACATAAACTGTGACATCTCCTCCATACCCTTGGGATATTGAATCGGTCGATGGCGCGTACTACGTTGAAATTCAAATCGTGCTTCCTCTCGATCTTTCGTAGCTTATTGGTACCTAGCCAGCCACATCTCCCATAGAGGCATGGTGCAACATACAAAAGTGATTCACTTTCTCCTCCATTGCAGCATACATTCTTTTTTCTACCCCATTTCCAACCACCACATCTCCGGTTAGTCTATCATTGTCCTTCAGTGACCATAGCATATTGTTGTTTGAATCCACCGTTGGTAGCCATTATGAAATATGCACTAATGCCTCAAACACCAACCAACCTTCAGTCATGCTACCTTCTAGCTGAGCTCATTGTCACACAAAGTCTTTCATGGTTTTCATGAAGCGCTCCAAAAAGAACATCCATCGCATATGGACAGGTCTAACAATCTCCACTTCATCTACAAGTTGCACAAGAAGGTGGATTTGTATCATGAGCATGCTGGTAGGCAGGTATTTCTCAAAGAAACAGACCGTCTCCATTGCTCCCCACCTTTTGGATTCAATAGAGGATGTCTTAATCTCCTTCTATGAGATCCATTGCACTAAAGTCAACAACTTGTAAATCGCCCTGCGTATTTCTGGAGTAAGGCATCCTGTGATCGTGATTGGTAGTACAAACATCCACAAACGAGGAAGCATTATGAACAACAACTACACTCAAAATAGCAAAATATGCAGGCCACTTACAATCCATTCGTAGTACAAACCTGACATATCTTATGCCAATCATAGGATTTTAGCCTTGATAATTAGTCTTTAGAAAATGCAGACCTGAGAGAACACATCATAACCATCGGAGTGTGGATAGACTTGACTATTTTCTTCACAATGCGCTCTCCACATTCTTGAAAATATGCATGGGATCCAACAAGTGGTTGATCTGTAAGTGGATCCAATATGGAAACTCGTAGAAAACTGAGAACCGTTGCATTCCCTTTGGATGTGACTCCGTGTAGACCATTTTCAGCTCATACCAACTTTGGGCATTCATATATGCTGGAGGTCATTCAAGAAAACCTTCCTTGAGTTCAGACCCTTTGGCAAGAAAGCGATGTGTCCTTGATATACCATATTCTTCATGGTTCGTGACCTTCAGGAGTCTAACTATGGCCCACACAATGGACATGCATGATAACCTGAGTTAACTAGACCTGTCCCAACACCTTTATCCAGTGAATATAAACTTGAATGAGCTATGATAGATATTAGTAAAACGAGAACCGAAGCCTACTTACATGAGCACTCTCCAAATCCTAGAAAGTCATGCATGGTCCACATGAGAATGGCTCGAATATTGGTGGACCGTCGACCATCGTGCTTGCTCATATCTTGCACGGTGACGCCCTCCTCCTACAAAATCTTAAGCTCATCGACTAATGGACAAAGATACACGTCCATATTGTTGACTTTGTAGTGGCCAGGAACGAGCAAGCTAAGGATGAGATGTCCTTTCTTCGTAGAAAGCCATGGAGGGATATTATAGTTGACAAGGACTATAGGCCACACATTTAAGAAGTTGAGCACAGATCGAATGGGTTCACGCCATCCATAGCAAGACCGAGCCAAAGATTCCTTGGCTCTTACGCAAAGCCTGGGAGGGTAGAGTCAATGTGGCTCCATGCACATGAATCCACTGATATTCGTTGAACTCCATCTGTGGACTTATTCTGCACATGCCACATTGTCAAGCTCGCCATGCTGGGACGTACAAAACATGTGGTTTATGCGGGGGATAAGTGAAAAGTGTCTAAGAACTTTTTGAGGGATGGTTTGCCCTTGCAAGTCCTATCGATACCTGTGAGCACCACACTTTGGACATGCGGCCATAGTCTCGTATTCTCCTCGAAACAGTATGCAATCGTTGATACATGCATGGATGCTATTGTAGTCTATGCCAAGCTTTTGTAAAACATGTCATGCATCATCACAAGACTCAAGCATGGTATTTGCAAGGGATAATATATATGATACTTCAATAACTTGAAAAAAAATCATAAAACAACTTGAAAAAGCACAAATATTTTTTATGATAGTGCCAAAAAGAAATCAACGAAGCATACATACAAGGTACGTGAACAACTCGGTCACACTCGCATCACTCCACTTGTATTTTGCTTACACACTTAGGAGTGCAAGCAGTGTCTTCAAGAAAGATACTTAGCACCCATCATATAATGGTATGGATGCTTCCTCTCTAAGCGGATTAGAAGTCTCGACATCCATGGGCATCAATGCATCGATCATTGCCTCCATCGCAGGCTCCAAGATTGTAGGTAAGTCTGGAAGGCTGCCTGTCTCCTCTGGTATTGACGGTATAGATTGGGTAGTACCTTCCAAGTGGTGGATTGGCTCAGGCACTCCATCCATCACACGCCCATGAACTCTTCTAACTGGCCACAAAGGGTGTACTCCTTGGAATAAGACGTCACCTCCCTAGATAGAAAATTTTCCAACCACACCCAATGTTTTTGTATATGGTATTCAATTAGCTTGCGAATACAATGTATGATTGATATACACTTTTCTTACCGTTTGCTCAAAATCTGAGATCGCCTGATCAATGATCTCAGATTGAAACTCGCCAAAGCGTCGTATGTGTTCTATAGACAATCGATGTTTTCATCTAATTGCCAGCTTACATTGAGAGCAAGGACATGGGACACGCTGATTAAGATACGCCTCACGATTTTAAACATCACGACCTTCATCGTTTTCCATTTGGTCTACGTTACGACAAACAATAATTTGTTTTTGTTATCATTTCTTTTTTCTTTCTTAAATTGTTTAAGAAGGGATTTTTTCTCTTGTAACTCAACAAAATTAACGTATGTAAAGTCTCCACCCATCCAAAAATTAACGTATGTCAGAGTATTTTCCGTCTCGTGATATTGCACCGGACCTCGCCACCACTCTCTCTTTGTTTTTTATCCATTCATTCTCTTATCTCCTTCCATCTCTCTCTCTTTTTCTCTTTCTTTATTATGGTCCATCTCTCTCGTTTCTTATTTCTTTTTCTCTTCCTCTCCCTCTCTCATTTCCTTTAACAAAACATCTCTCTCTCTACCACTACCACTACCACTACCACTACCACTACCACTACAATAAACAAGAAAATAAGAAAAAACAACAACAACAACAACAACAATAACTACTACTACTACTGCTGCTGCTGCTGCTGCTACTACTACTATAAACAAGAAAACTAAAAAACAATAAACAAGAAAAAAAAAAACAACAATAACAACAAACAAGAAAACTACTAAAACAACCACTACCACTACCACTACCACTACCACTACAATAAACAAGAAAAGAAGAAGAAGAAGAAAAAAAAAAAAACAACAACAACAACTACTACTACTGCTACTACTACTACTACTACTACAAACAAGAAAAGAAGAAAAAACTGCTACTACTACTACTACTACTACTACTACTACTACTACTACTACTACTATTACTACTACAAATAAGAAAACTAAACAACAATAAACAAGAAAAGAAAAGAAAAAAAACTACTATTACTACTACAATTACAAACAAGAAAACTACTATTACTACTACTACGACCACGACTACGACTACCACAACAACAACAAACAAGAAAAGAAGAAATTAAACAACAACTACTACTATCACTACCACTACCACTACTACTACTACGACAACCACAACAACAACAAACAAGAAAATAAGAGATTAAACAACAACAACTACCGCTACCACTACTACTACCACTACTACTACAACTACAACCACTACGACTAGAACTACCACAACGACAACAAACAATAAAAAAAGAAAAGAAGAAATAAAAAAACAATAACAATAACAACAACCTCTCCCTCCCTCCCTCTCTCTCTCCCTTCCTCCCTCTTCCTCTCTTTCTCTCTTTCTCTCTTTCCCTATTATGTTTAATGTTTTCTCCCTCTCTCTCTCTCTCTCATTCCTTCTTTCATTTTCTCTCTTCCTCTCCCTTTCTCATTTCCTCTCTTTCTTTCTCAATACATATGATTTTCAACAAAAACAAGTAAAAGAAAAGGAGAAAAAACAAAAACAAAGCAAGAGGGAACAATGCACTCACCGCAAAGGCCCAAGGATGGATTCGACAAAAGCGGCACCTCTTTGCGACGGCAGCTCCTCTTCGCCCTCCGTACACTTCCTCCTCTTCTTCACAAACGACAGTGGTGGTGGTGAGAAGCTTTCCTTCTCCCTCTTTCTCACTTTCTCACTTTCTCTCCCTCTCCCTCTTCCTCTCCCTCTCAAATGCAAGATGGAGTTTACTCTCCCTTTCACTCTTCCTTTTGCTCTCTCTTTCGTTCGTTCGCGCAAAATAACGCACTCGGGTTTTGGCCCATGTTTTTTCGTCTGAGTACCATCGCTATTTGCATCACTATTTGCGTCGCATTTGCGATGCAAATAGCAACGCCGCTAATTTGCACCGAAAAGCGCCATCGCTATGCCTCAGTATCCTTATAGTGCCCATAACCCATAGGTTCCATAATGATACCCCCGGTTTCTCTCGAGATGAGAATATCTCGATTTCTCTAAGGGGAGGAGGATATAATATTTCCATGCAATTAAAAGTTAGTTGGTTAGTTCAAAATTTAGTTAGTCAATTAATAAATTAATAAGGTTACTAACTAAAAAATAACTAAGGTAAAAACTAATTAACATTAATAAGAGACATCCGATAAAATTGAAATAATATGAGTGCAATACTTAAAACATTAAGAGTAGCACAACGGATGCATGGTGGGTCTTAACCCACAAGCCCTAAGCCCCATTAATGCTTGTCTTCCCCAATTCTCAAGATGAGCACATCTCGATTTCTATAAGGGGAGGAGGATGTAATATTTCCACACAATAAAAGTTAGTTGGTTAGTTTGAAAGTTAGTTAGTCAATTAATAAGCTAGTAAGATTACTAACTAAAGTCTAACTAAAAAAGAAAAAAAAACTAATGTCAATAATTAAGGATTTTTATTTATTAAAAATAGAGGTTAAAAAAATTCACAGTCATAAATCCGATATTTTTCTCGGATTGACAAGGACCGTAGCCATCCTTCACGTAAATTACAACGTGAACAAGACTTATGAGCTATATTAATCACTATATTAATGTGTATAGTTTGGATGGTTCAAAAATATTAGATTTTGAAAAACACTAGTATATTTTAGATATTATCCTAAAAAAATAGAATTGAAAGTCATTTAAAAGAAAAGACAAGTGATATTTTAGTTATTTTTGGAGATTTTATAAAAATAAAAAAATAAAGAAAGGTGACTGGTGAAATTGTGCATGCCGTGATCACAGTCTATAGACAGAAAACAACACTTTGAACAGAGAGAAGAAGGAGTGAACTAAGAGATTTCTAACTAAGCGCCCTGGGGTTTTACCCCTCTTTTGGAGCTAATGGAACCATCAACTTTATGATCTAAGCATCAGATCACTAATTTTTCCAAGATCCCCCTTTACAAAGAGCTCCTCTTCTCAGCCACAAGCCTATTCTCTAATTCACTATAAATATGAGGCATCCGGAGGCACAAGAAGCATAAGGAGACCCCAAGAGACTAGAAGAGAGAGGTAGAGAGAAGGATATCTCTCCAAGAGATTGTGAGGGAGAGCTTGAAAGAGAGAGAGAGAGAGAGAGAGAGAGAGAGAGAGAGAGTTAGAGAGAGGGAGAGAGAGAGAAGAGTCACCCTGAGAGGCTACAAGGAAGAGAGTTAGCTCAATTCCCTCTATTTCGATCCCCAACTTACCCATCTTCTCTTACGCTCTTCCATCTCGAATCTATTTTGCATTCTTTATCTCTTGAATCTACTTGTGGATGATGGCCTGCAAGGGAAGAATGTTGCATGTGGATGGCAATCCCACAACAAGCAATCACTACAAGGATATGAGGGTATAACGACGGCCATTGTGACGAGAAATAGCGGTGTCGTTATTTACTGTACTCAAACAAAAAAATGTGAGCCCAAACCCGAGCACGTTATTTTGCGCTCATTCACGAAAGAGAGAGCGAGAGGGAGAGCCAACATCTTGCATTTGAGAGGGAGAGAAAGAGAGAAAGAGGGAGAAAGAAGGCTTCTCACCGTCGTTGCCGCCGTTCGCGAAGAAGAGGAGGAGGTGTAAGGAGGGCGAAGAGGAGCCGCCAAACCCTTCTTCAAGCCTTTACAGTGAGTGCATTGTCCATTCTTGCTTTGCTTTTGTGTTTTCTCTCTCTCTTTTACTTGTTTTTGGTATAATTCGTGTGTATTGAGAGAGGGAGAGGAAATGAGAGAGAAAGAGAGGGATAGGAAGAGGGAGGGAGAGAAAATGAGAGAGGGAGAGGGAGAGGGAGGAAATGGGAGATGGAGAGGGAGGGAGAGAGAAAGAGAGAGGGAGGGAGAGGAAATGAGAGAGGGAGAGCGAGACATTAAACATAATAGGGAAATGAGAGAGGGAGAGGAAGAGGGAGAGGGAGGGAGAGGAAAGAGAGGAAAACGTTCAACATAATAGGGAAAGAGAGAGGGAGAGGAAGAGAGAAAAAACATTAAATATGATAGGGAAAGAGAGAAAGGGAGGGAGAGGAAATGAGAGAGGGAGAGGAAGGAAAAAACATTAAACATAATAGGGAAAGAGAGAAAGAGAGGGGGAGGGAGAGGAAATGAGAGAGGGAGAGGAGAGAGAAAAAACATTAAACATAATAGGAAAAGAGAGAAAGAGAGGGTGAGGGTGAGGGTGAGGGAGGGAGAGGAAATGAGAGAGGGAGAGTAGAGAGAAAAAGAAATGAGAGAGAGGGAGGTAAGAAAGGAAAACAACCACGACTACCACTACCACTATAATAAACAAGAAAAGAAGAGAGAGGGAGAAAAGAAGAAACAATCACGACTACCACTACCACTACCACTATAATAAACAAGAAAATAAATGTTTATTGTAGTTTTTTCTTCTTTTCTTCTTTATTATAGTGGTAGTGGTAGTGTTAGTGGTAGGGTAGTGGTAGTGGTAGTCGTGGTTGTGGTCATGGTCGTTGTTTTTTCTTCTTTTCTTGTTTATTATACTGGTAGTGGTAGTGGTAGTGGTAGTGGTAGTCGTGGTCGTGGTCGTCGTCATCGTCGTCGTCATCGTAGTTGTAGTTGTAGTCGTAGTCGTAGTCATGGTCATGATTGTAGTGGTAGTCGTGGTCGTGGTCGTGGTCGTGGTCGTGGTCATGGTCGTGGTCATGGTCGTTGTCGTAGTCGTACTCGTAGTCATAGTCGGGGTCGTGGTCGTGGTCCTGGTTGTAGTCATAATCGTAATCCTAGTCGTAGTCGTAGTCATTGTCGTAGTCGTGGTCGTGGTCATGGTCGTGGTCGTGGTCGTGGTCGTGGTCGTTGTCATGGTCGTGGTCATGGTCGTGGTCGTGGTTGTGGTCATGGTAGTCGTAGTCATAGTACTATGGAGACCAAGATAAGAGATGCCATACGGTGCGGAGAGATAGGGCGCATCCGTAGGAGATGTCCCTACTGTCAATGCTTCCAATGCAAGGAGCTAGGACACATCCAAGCAAACTGCCTTGATCTAAGTTCAGAAGACATTGAGCCTCCAAGAAAACGAATCTACGCAGGCGTAGTCTATGGATATATAGACAAATTAGATGAAGACAAAGATCTAGAGCCCACTAAACCTTATTGGGAGGACTAAAATTCCTAGAAGCTTAATCGACATGTAACACAATTGAGAATATATCCTACTCTTGTACCTATGGTCAATTCAAATAATATGAGTGCACTACTTGAAACATTAAGAGTAGCACATCGGATGCATGGTGGGTCTTAACCCATAGGTCATATGCCCCATTAGTGCTTGTCTTCTCCAGTTTCTCTCGAGATGAGGACATCTCGATTCCTCTAAGGCACTATATTCTCTATGAGAAGGTGGTATTTGTTATGAAGGCCGAGGAACTTAGATTGTTGATGAACAAGGTATCCACATGGTGGATGTAGCTGTCATCCAATTCTAGCATAATGATGGCCTGTGCTTTGTCATCATTCTTTTACCAAGTAATTGCAAGTTCCACATCCTAAGGCTTCTTCTTCTTGCCATTGGTAATGTCCCAAAGATCCTTCTTCATCAGGATGAGCTTGATGCGGGTTTGCCAAGTGTGAAACCCAACCCCTTTAAATTGAGCAGTTGGAGAGTGTTTGCCCATGTTGGAGTAGCAAATTAGCACCAAAAATTACAAATTTGAGTAGCAAAAGATTTAATTATGTCAAGAGACACAAGGAATGTAGTGTCAAATAATACTTGATAAGTATCAATAGATACTATGCTTTCAAGCACTTGAGTTTGATGCTTTGATGCTTGGAATTCTCCCCTCCTTTGCTGATTTGATGGAAAATCCTTGCTCTAGAAACTTCAATTTTTAGTGGATCCGAGTGGCAAGGGTTTGGTTTGAGTGCCAAGAGAGAGAAAATGAAGGTGAGATGAAGTTTCAAGTAAGTTGGCTATGGAGTTTTAGGGTTTGTTGGGCAGGGGCCTGGTTTTTCTCTTTGTGTGGCTCACACAGTGAACCATTTTTGACAAGATTTGAGTTGGGGGTGCCTTAGGTGATGGGCTATCATTGCCCTATGAAAATCATTAGCATTGTTGCACCTGCAGATGGAATTGTTAGTACAAACAAGAAGGATGCAATCTAGACAACAATCACGTTTTTTAGCAATGTTGGGCATATACTCCACCAATGTCAACAATTAAAGTGCCATAGAGAAGCTTTGGAAGCAAGGAACAATTCTCCAAAAGGAAGCTTAGTGAGATATGGTGTGTAGAGTGAGATATGAAAGCTCCAAGTAGGGTAGGTACAAGCTCCTACCACAAGGTGGAAGCTGAAGATGAAGGTTTGAACTACCACTGAGTTGAACTAAGGTTGAGAGAGACTGAGAGAGTAAAGAGAGGAGTTGAGTTGAGCTTAGGCCATGTCTGATTGGGCTCTGATACCATGTAAAGAATGTCAGATCTAGAGCATGGCAATGGAGGTTGAAAGAGGAAGAGTGAGCTCATGAGGTAATAGACATCAAGACCAAATGTCACACATTGTCAAGTGAATTACGTTCCAAGATGGAAGCTTGGACTCATAAACATAATCTTGTGTAGTGTACTAACAATGACATAGACACTTTGCTAGAAGTACAAAAGTACTATAACATTCTATTCAAAATGAGAACAAGTACAATGCTTTATATGAATAGACTAGCATGCACTTTCCTCCACTATGCATATGGGATTCTGCATCCTGAGCCCACATTGCTCCATACAAAGAGACTAAGCTAGGTGTGATTGCCAATATCTCAACATTGTGCAAGTATACAACCAAGAAATCAACCTATCATAATCAGCTAGAAAAACATTTCTTTTCATACATCAATCCAAAGAACCATTTTGAATATTCCATATAAATTAATCAACTTATCTTGGTTAGGAAGGCAAATTTTTCCTCCCAAAACAACAGGCCTTTTCTTTAAAAAAAAGAAAAGTTCACAATCAAAATAATAACCTTTGGTACTTTGCAAAAGAAAATGTAATCCACAACGGCTTATTATTCCTTAGAGTATAATTACAAAGTGACACATGCTATGACATATGATTTTTAACACCAAGAAGTGCTTAAAAATAGCCAAAAAATCTAAATTTTAGGGATAAAATAGATTTTGTCGAAGGTAGCACCTACAATCAGTACGAATTTAAGCAACAAGGCCCCAAAAGTGCTTTAACGACCCACCGAGTGACAGTTGGGAAATTTTCATAAATTTTTTGACTATCTTATGAGACTCTAGGAGATGCTCAACAGTGGGGAACTTCGAGACGAATGCCCAAGAATTTTCAAAAGCTGAATCGGAGGCCAAACGATCGAATGGGGGTGCCCAAGGCCAAATATAGAAGAGAAGTAGTGTGAAAAGGACTTTGGGGGGCAAAGGGGGGTGACCCTTGGGGTCTCCCATCCCCCAAAATTCGTGCGGGGTGGGGGGGGGGGCGTTTCATGAAATGGCATGAAGAAAGAATGGAGACGCCATGGTGATGCATGAAGAGAGAGGGAGAGGAGCCATCTCCCACCTATATAAAACCCTATGAAACAACTACAGTAGCCTGCTCCTCCAATGGCTGCCTGGACATGGAGATCAGAAATCAGTCTTTCTCTTTCCTCCCTCTCTTCCCTTGAGGGGCAGTTCATGCCCATGAAGAAGAATGAAGACCGATTGAAGGATGCTTGCCCGGCATGAACCGGATTGCTCCAAGATCAAGAGGAGGTTGAGAGGAGATGTTTAGAATTGAAGATTTGCTACTGGTTGGTCCATTGGCAACCCAAAAAAATTATTTACAAAACCCGCAACATGCAAATAAGTGGTATGTCTCATTTTTACAAAGGAAATTTACTTTTTTTTAATGTTTGATGGTTGAAATGGAATTCATATGGAAAAAAAAATTGTTTGGAGCTTTTTTGTATTATGATTGAAGGCTGTGCATAAAAAATTTATAGGCCCATAATGATAAATAGTCGTAATAATTAAATTATGGTTTGAAAATTACATTTTTAGTGTAAAAATAAAGGTTTTATCGGTTTCGGGTGGGAAAAATAGATGCGTATGGGATAAAATTTTGAGACAAAACATCTTTTAGTTGTCATAATCAGTCACTAATTATAAATCAAAAAATAACCTATTTTTATGCACAAATAAATAGAGAAAAATAACTAAAAATGAAAAAAATAGGATTTTCACATTATAAAAGTCTAGAAAATTATGATTCGTGGTTGTGACTATATAAGAAAGTTGAGGCATGAAGTTTGGCTTTGTTTATGTGTCATAGTTCATGTTTTCTCCGTTTTATGTGAAAAATACATACAAATTAATACCCTTACACCTATGCAACACAGCATAACCTAAACGTTAGAGGGAAAGGGTGAGGTTAAGAGATAAAGAGGGCTGAGAGGGTTTGAATTTTTTTTGGAAACAGTTAATTGTGCATTGCATTTAGATTTGTGATAATTGATTTTAAGGGGCTAGTAGCATGAGAAATCGGTGTGAGTCTCCATACATCAAAGCATACGTTCAATGAAAATCATGAAAGGGTTGTTTTTTCCACATCAGGAAATGCTGATTTGATAAATATTTTTTGTGCACTAGGATCATATACACTATGCATGACGCATGACATGGTATCAGTCTTGGATTGCATAGCAATTGTCTTCCTAGGACATGATTTATATGTTGAGTGGAAAGGAGCCTTTGATGTGTAGGTCAGTTGTACGCTTTCCTTGGGATTGTTTGGTGAGGATTTATATATTCTTGGATCGTACGAAAAAATAAAAGATTGGAGTTTTTTTGTTATGTCTTATATGTTGGAGCGATGCATCTTGGGGCTAATCCCCAAGGTGTAGGAGGAGAGTCACAATGGATCCGTGGCAATCAGCCGAGGGGAGCTTCCTAATGTTTGTGTGATGAGGCACTATGCCTACATGTTATGGGATCTCCCTTTGAGGAGAAGGGAAGGTAAATGTTGGACTACATATCAACTACAAACACATAATTAAGTCTATCTAGTGTACATCGGTGTATTACAGATGCTCCTGGGCCGCGAGGCCGTGTGGTGGGGTTGTTCCTTGTGTGCATGAGGTCCGGCTAGTGCCATAGCCAGTGTCGGACCATTTTAGGTCCCATCATGCTACTCTCATAGAACTTAGATCCCATATTAAAGTAGCTCATCTACATCAAAAGCTTCTTTCAAAATGATTCAACACTTTACTTTATCATGCACAATCCATGCATACTCTCTTCATCCTAACCCCTTGAATAACATGTACTTTAATGAGTGGTTATTCCATCATCTCTATGCAAGAATTTTTAAATTAGGTGTTGATGAGCTTAAAATAGTATTTCCATCACATCTTAATAATTCCAATCCATTGCAGCTTTAGCTAGAATGAAATAGAAATGAAGAATAAAAACAAATAGTTGAGCACCTAGGGATTCCTTGCAATATGTGGATTTGAAGTGTTTTAGTAGTCAAAAGAATGGTGGGATCAATGTGTGCTCTAGGAGCTAGCCTCTAGCTTGGTATTATCAAACTTAGTGGTGCTTCTACTTGTAAATGTCCTAATACTTGAATAAATTGAACTCCTATCTTGTATCTATGGTTTGCCTTCCAATAATTTTTTGTATAATGATGAGGATCGATGGAAGAGGCTACAAGATGATGAAACTTGCTATCAAGATCTCAAATAAACTATCTCTCCTCCTCAACTAATTTCTATCTTCTCTCACTTTCTTTCTACCTCTCTTCTCCCCTCTACCTCTCTCTCTCTTTCTCTCTCTCTCTCTCTCTCTCTATCTTTCTTCTCTCACTCTATCTGTGTCTCTCTCCTTCTATTTTGATCCCTCTCTCACTCGTTATCTTCCTTCTACCTATCTATCCATCTCTCTCTCCCTTGATTCCTCACTTTCTCTCTCTCTCTCTCTCTCTCTCCCTTTCTCTCTTTCTTCTTATTTCTATCTCTCCCCCTCCTTCAATCTTTCCTCTCTGCTTCTCTTTCTCTTTCTCTCTCTATCTCTTCTCACTCGCTTCCTTTGTCTATCTTCTATCCTTACTTCTCTCTCTCTCTCTCTCTCTCTCTCTCTAAAATCACCCCGTAATTCTTATTTCTAAGGCTTTTTATAGCCTTTGAAAGGGGGGTGGGGGGGACTAGCCCTCCCTCCCTCATGATTATCAAACACTCTTTCTCTTTCATCACAAACTTTGTTTCTCTAGCCAACTTGTATGGCATAAGTGCTCTTAAGATATGGTAGAGGGGATTATCATTTTTGATAGGGGAAGGGTGGGGCATCAATCTATAGACTAATCCACATGATGATAGGAAGACTAATGGGGCTGGTTTGATGGCAACCAAGTGACAATGACAACTAGAATGTAAGTTTCTTCTTTTTTTAAAAAATGTAAGGTTAAACCTTTTGTAAATCTCCCCGTGTGAGCCACATTCAAGTAATAACTGTAACGTGTCCCCCCTGTCCACTTGTAGGACACGTCTTAGCAGCCCATCGAGAAGAGAGTCTAGAAAGCGCCGCCCGGCACTCACAAGGAATGTCATGGGATTTGCGATCTAGGTCTTCCCGAGTCTGCCACGAAGCGGAAGCATTCCGGCCATTCCCACTTAGGACCGACCTAAATCAGGGTTTTCCTAATGGTCAAGTTCCTAGGAGGTAGCTAGCGTCGAGTGCCCCAAATGAACCACTTTGCTTAGAACATCAGGGTCGAAGTGGATTTATACTGCACTTGGTTCAAGGAGAATGGGTAACAAGAGGGATGCGAAGCTCAACCTCTCTTCCCGTAAGGCATAGTCCCATTCCATTCCCCAAAAACAACATAAATCAGGACTCTAGCTCTATAGTTTCTAGGTCATTATTACCTCGCTGTCAAATCCTTTGAGAAAAGTTCCCGGGCAATCGGGACCACCCTTTCGTAGGACGAACCCAGGGTCATGTCCATTGCACTTTCCTCAGGTTGCTTTAGTTATCTAATTACCTACCACATTTAGTTTGACAAGCAAAAAGAGCTTCCTTAATTAGCCAATTAATCACTAGTTCATTCATATAACTTAGGCACTAACATAAAAAAACATTGTCAAGCAAGTTCCTTTTTCAACGTTTGATCTTTATTTATCAGTCTTTGGAATACATCAAATAAACCTGCCCGAAGGCTATTCCAACAATCCTCAGGGATCGCTATTCCAAGTTTCGACCATTGACTAGTATGCGAGCCTCAAAATCCCATCTCGAGTCATGTCGGCCTCTTGTGCAGGATCCGGAGGCAAGGGATTCATGGCAAGAGCCTCCCCTGGCACCCAAGCGTCCTCCTGCTCTCCAAGCAGCACCCATGGAGAGACCTCTTGCGACGGGTTCCGTCCACGTCCCCGACGCGGCTAACAACCTCCTTGGATAGGGTTAGGTAGACAGTCGGAGGTAACTGGTACTGCCTCTCCCTCCAGGCTTTCAACTTGAAGCATTAGTTATTTTTCCTGAATTGGTTCCTTGAGCAAAGAAGTACAAACAGTGCACCTAAGTGTACAATCATGAGCATTCCAGTGGTCGTTTGTACGGCCAACTGCTAAGGTGTGACTCCTTCTCCCCGAATGCTTCTAGCATTCGATCCTGGATCAATCGCAACTTGGCAAGATCCCAAGGGGTTTGTAAGCTGAGTTTCTTATTTACCCTCTTTCCTTGGGTTAGGTTTTATACCCTGTTGACCCAAATTGTCAATACCTTAGGTTTCCTTATATTAAGATCAATAAATCCTGCGCAAACTCGTCACCCTAACTTGGTTGATCAACTGCTTTCTTGGCAAATTCGTAACTCCCCTAGCTTGGCAGATAAGTCCAAGGAAGAGTGATGTAGCAGGATGACTACTCATCCTCTAGAAAATTAAACTTGTACTTAGAACTCGCCAAACTTGGTCTAAGGAGTGGCAATACTATTTCATGATTTAGACATAAGACCATATGACGTTGCAGCTTGTTGCACGAGATAGATATCAGCACCTAACTTGTGGGATTATTTTCTCATCATACGGTATTCCTTGATCAAGAATACCTTTGATCAAGATGTAGGGTTTGGGAGTCCTATTGACTCAAACCCTACTAGGCTGATGGTCGTTTTGGCCCTAGGGTTCCTAAATTCCTTATTGCAGAGGTCTAGTATTTGGTCAAATAATCCTAAGGGTGGGAACCCTAGATCATTCTTGCACAGCAATTAAATAATCCTAACATTTCGTGGATGTGGGTAGGACCTTTAAGATTGGAAGTATTAAATCAGCATCCCAGTGCGATACTAGGAAGAATTTTATCATAGCTTAACCCTACCTAGCACATTGAGGTGATCGTCATATGCTAACTAATCATACCTTTATGATTCTCATGTAAGCTACTCAATTATACGCGAATTACTTAGTTGATCTAACCAACCCATGATTAAAGATGATATTCCCTTTTAAAGATGCAAATACTTTCTAAAAGGTGTAAGTAACTGCAAGACGAGTGAGACGTATCATTCCATGCAATTTCAAGACCAAAGACCTTTTTGCCTTTATGCAACTAAAGGATCTCTAGTGATCTTTCTTCCCCTTGCCCTATACTATAATGATTGACATTCAGAGCTAACTCTTATAAACCCTACATTGATGCAACGAAATAAAAGCTTTAATATTTTTAATGAAGATGCATTCAAACTTTGATAAAAGAACTCCATGCATGAGAAAATGCCATGAGTCCATCATTGATTTAATCCTTCCTTTAGCACTGAACCCAACCTAAAATGTAACTATCATCGCATGCAATTTGCAAAGTTCATAAATCCTTTCAATGCATTGCGACTATTTGGACATCATTTAATGGGCATCTACGATTTTCTTATACACGAGTCACAACTAGGGAATTATTACATAAATGCATTATGTGTTATATACCCTGTCCTTTGCGCAATGCAACAAGGATGCCTTTGCACAATTTTGACTTTTTACTTATGCATCATACGTTCAGAATTGCAACTACCCTTGACCACGGAAGTGCAAGCAATTGCAAATACACGACATGCAACTAAACTTTGTAGATCGAATGAGTATATAAATTTCCCAATGCATTTAAACTTTCCTACGAGAATTAAACATGCTTAATGCAACCTTTCCATGCCGGGTTAATTTTCGGAACCTAGGCATTCAATACCGGTGCATTGTCCACCCTCGTACTTTGGGTGGAAGCTCCACCGTGCACTCCTCTCGTCTTTTGCTTGGAAGCCATTGATGAATTAAATCTCGGCTCAGCAACTCTCCCTTGGTCCCCCTTTTTTAATTTCTGAAATTTCCTTCAGTTCGGGATCTCCCTCGCAGCACAAGAATTAGGCCTTGGGGAATAGGGATTTAAAAACCCGGGAGGCACAGTGTGAACTAGGCCTAGGGAAGCTTCAATAGAAGCTTCCAACCTTTTAGAAGAACATGGAGATGATGATGACGATGGTGAAGATGATGATGAGGGAGATGATGACTATGATGATGATGATGATGATGATGAGGCGTAGTAGCCTGGCAATGTGGCCTGAACAACGACAGCAGCAGCACGATGATGGCAGCAGCAACAACGGGCATCACACGATGCCTTCCTCTTCCTCCTCAAGCTTGGGAGGGGGGGTTCTTATAGGTTGAGGGTGGGGGGGGTGGCGACACAAGTGGCATGGTGCATGACCTCCTCTCCATGCCCCTCCACAATTCCAGCTCATACTCTCTCTCCCCGCCATGCAACGGCTGAAGGGGAGGGAGTTTCTAAAAAAATTTACAAATAATCCTTTATCCTTTTTCCCTTGGAGGGGTGTTCCTGCGGTGAACTATGGACTTTGAGCCACGGCTTCCTATGCATGACGCGGGCTGGTGTTTGTTAGTGCACGAGGACGGAGCACTTAAACCCAAGATTTTTTTGTTGTGGGAGGTTACTTTGAATAGCTTTTGCACAGGTCCTAGAGTCATTAATATTTCATTGCAAAAATATTACATTCTCTCCCCCTTAGAGGAATCGAGATGTCCTCATCTCGAGAAGATCTGGGGGCATTGTTGGTTTAGAGTACGTTCATCCATCCAAGTGGCATCCTCTTTGAGATAATCTTTCCACTAGACAAGGTACTCTCTCAAGGTCCTGGATCTCAAATGCCTCTCCCTAACATCTAAGATCCTGTTAGGTCGTAGCTCAAGGACTCCTTGGCTCGACATTGCAACTTGTTGATCATCAAGCACGTGACTAGGGTTAGGCACATACTTTTTCAATAGGATGATATGGAATACATTATGAACTTTTAGGTTTTCAGGGAGTTGCAGTCTATAAGCATTAGGCACTAGGCACTTGAGAATCTTGTAGGGTCCACAATACCTTGGACTTAGGTTTTTTCATTCACCCAAGGATAGGAAACTCTTCTTTGGACGTACGTAAAGGAAGACCATATCACCTTCAACCAAGGATTTGTCTTGACGTTTCAGGTCTGCGTAAGCCTTCTGTCTGTCCTTGGTGGCTTGAATGTCCTGTCTTATTGATTTGATTTGGTCATCCATGTCTTCCAGCATCTGCTTTGAAGCTTCAACACTAAATGTTGGATCCGAAAAGCTTAGAGGACTACAACAATAGTGCCCATACAATGCTTGAAAAGGGGTCATCTAAATGCTTTGTTGGTAAGAAGCATTGTAGGCAAACTCAACCAGTGGCAAATATTGAATCCACTTTTTGGGTTCGTGACAGCAGTGTGCCCTAAGCATATCTTCAATGACTTGGTTGACTCATTCTGTTTGACCATCAGTTTGGGGATTATAAGTTGTATTGAAATAGAGTTGAGTCCCAATGGCCTCAAAGATAGCCCTCCAGAAGTGTGATGTGAAGAGAGAGTCACGATCACTAATGATTCTTTTGGGTAACCCATGTAGTTTGAAAATCTCCTTGATGAATAACCTTGCGATGTCTGAGGCTTTATAGTTTGTCTTAACAGGGAAAAGATGTGCAACCTTGGTGAGCATATCTACCACGACCATAATGCAGTTGTATCCTCCCTGAACTTGGGAAAGGCCAACAACAAAGTCCATACTAATGAATTCCCATTTCATTTGGGGAATGTCAAGTGGTTGCAATTTCCCTGGCATTTTGACATGTTCGGCCTTAATGCGTTGACAAGACAAACATTCCGTGACATATTTGAGAACGTCACCTTTGAGCCTATCCCAATGATAGCTCTTTATGACCGTGTTAAGGGTCTTGGGATAGCCAGGATGTCCTGAGAAAGGGGAGTCATGGGCTTCCCAAAGTATCTTCTACTTGAGTGATTGGCTTTCGAGAATACATAATCTTGTCCTAAAGTAGACAAGTCCGCTATGGATAGAGAATTCTTGTGTTTACAGCAACACGAAGAAAGCAAAATCAAATAAAAAAGATGCAGGGCAAAGGCGGAAAAAAGGTAGCTCGATTGAAGAAAGAGAAGGAGAAAAGGCCAAAAGCGCAAGGGAAACCTTAAAAAGTCCAAGGCAAACGCAAAAGGGGAAAGGTGCATTTTAAAATACAAAGGCACACCCTGAAATCTTGTAAAAGAGTACTAGGTGGTGGAAAATCCAGAAAGCTAAAACAAAAGACAAAGACAAAGGCCAAGGCAAAGAGAAACGGAAGACAAAGGCGTACAAGGAAAAGCGCAAGTCAAAACTTTTGTAAAGAGCTCAAGCGCATCATGGTTTAATTCAAGGAGCGCCTCTCACCCGTGCAATTTGTAAATGTAGACAGGTGGTGGAAAGGAAACTAGGAAGATAGAAGGACAATGAGAAAAAGGGCCTAGGCTACGGCCGGCCATGTAAAAAAAGGGAAAAGGGGATGACCACCCAAAAGGGATTTAGGGTTTTGTATATAAAGTTGAAAAGTGAATGAGAAGCTCATTCTTGTGTGTGGCCAAAAGTATCTCTCCTCTTCTTCTTCTTCTTCTTGTTCTTGCTTGCTTGAGCTTGTGCTTGAGAGAGGGAGTGTGAGAGTGTGAGGGAGTAAGTGTGTGAGGGTGAGGGACCGTGGGGTGGAGAAGCTCTCCATCTTCTCCTCTCTTTTTCTCTTCTATTCTCTTCTCTTATCTTGCTCGCGGCGATGGAGCTTGGAGCTTGGAGAGGGAGGATTGAGCTTGCTTGAAGCTTGCACTTGGATCGTGGAGCTATCGGAGTGTGCAGGAGAGGAGGTAACTCGAACGGCATGGAGGTAAGCTCACTACACCCGTAGATATGGATGGTGCGTTAGCTATGTGAGAGGTAGCCATTAGTGCTCGGCTTGGAACGCTTGAAACAATAAGTGGTCAGTGGGTCTTGGCGGTTGAGCAAAAGCTGCCACATTTCGGTTCCGTTGTCGGGACAAATGGATTCAAGCCTTGAGCACTTGCGTGCTTCGAATCGAGCATTGAAGTAGGGTTTTCCCCGAACCGGTGCTTGAGATAGGTAGGAAGTGAGGGGGTTGAAGACGGTATTCGATCTCCTTGGCAAGTAGATTTATGTTGTGAGATGGAGTAGTGTAGATATTTACTTTGTGAGTTGGATGTGTTAGAGTAGGAGAAAACAGAGAAAATAAGTGTTAGGGTTTACTGTTGCAAAACAAGGTAAAACAGGGTAAAAATTGTACAAAAAATGGTAAAAATCTCACTTGGGATGCCTAAGGTTGCCAAGTGAGTGATTGGGGGCGTCAACACCATACCCGGGAAGGGGCATAAGAAGAGGCCAAGGGAGGACTCATTTGCAACCATTTTAGAGAGAGAGAGAGGGAGAGAGAGAGCCATCACACAATTCGCTCCGATCTTGCCATCGACGAGCCTACTGCTCTACCCAGGTATATGAGCCCCTCCCCCCTATCCCCCTAGATAGGATATGGAAGTTTATGCTTGCTATGATTGGGTAAAACACATGAATCGAGCTAAATCAGCACCTCGCTATAGTCATCACGCCGTGTTCGGCCCATTTGAGCGGCCGCTTCTAGGCCGAGTCCCAGAATCGGCCCTTGGCCCTCTTCCGCTCGGCCCACTCGGCCCGAAACCCTAATCGGCCCCCGGCCTAGACCTACTCGGCCCGTCCAAGTGACCCACATGGACCATCGACCAATTCAGCTCTTTGCCACGTGTCAACTTCGGCCTTCGGCCCGATTGCCTCGGCCCGATTGCCTCAGCTAGAATGCCTCGGCCCGCCCGAGCGACCTCGTTCAAATTGACCACTCGGCCCATCTGAGCCAATCTGTCCAAGTAACTTCGTCCGAGTCCGCTTCTCAGCCCATCCGAGCCTACCTTGTCCAAGTCCCAAATTCAGCCCTTGGCCCATGTGCCTCGGCCTGTCCGACTGATCCACTCGGACCCTGCAATTCGGACCAACTAGGCCGAGTGGAAAAATTTATCAAATTCTCAAAATTTTGACCTGGCCCGATTGGAGCTCAGCAGCATAAACTGTCTAAAGTCCCTTTGACTCTCGGAAGTCAATTCTGACACTTCAAATAGACAGAATCCTAGGGAGCAACCGCTTGACAGCTTGAAGTAGGCAGCAACAAGACCCGGAGACCTAGATGCAAAATGCTGCGTAGCAAAAATCTGATTGGCCAAAAACAAACAAGGCAACACATGAGAAAAACCTTGAACCTGAAAAGTGACCCCAAAGGCTACATAGCCAAAGGCACATCACATACCCACCACTAAGTTGAAACTTAGAACATTAGTCAATTGACTAAACAATCTTTCAAATCAGGGATGGCATTTATCGTAACGGCCCTGCGGGCCGGGGGGGACTGCCCCGCTGGACCCCCACAGAGGGGGCTCTACCCCCTCCGCACCTCCCCCAAGTAGGTTGGAGAGAAAATGTGTGCTGTGATAGGTCCTCCAAATTAGACCCTAGTGTAGGAACGGCTCTACATGAACATGGATTCTCACTGACAAAAGAGCAACCAAAAGCCCATACCCGAGCCACGAGAAACAGAGAACCTAGAATATCAATGGGCCAATCCAGCCCAACAAGGGAAAAAAGGCCACACTGCAAAAACACATAGTGTTGCATTCGGACTGCATCTAGTCAAACCGGAAAGCAACAGCATCAAGCTACAATAGCAAGAATGACTAGATATGACAATCCTAACAATAGATGCTCCTTGAAAAGCATCTCACTGACGAGCCAAGACATCAATGGAGAATCCACATCTGGTTGTGTAGTGGGGGACTCAAGGGCATTTGTCAGAAGGCTTAAATTTACAAGCCAAGACTCGGAAGAGGAAGACATAGTACCACCCGCTTATCTTAGGGTCAAACTCACTACGGAAAGAGAGCATACTATTGATGCTCTCTGATTAACGAAGGAGCAGATTTTAATGTCTTGATCTATGAGGCATGGACCCTACTAGGCCAACCAGAGCTGACACCAAAACTGATGCAACTCTTAGCCCTTATGGGGGACCTCCACAAGCACTCATAGGGAAGTGCAATATCCTTGCAACAATTGAAACTAAAAGCTTGCCTATCCTATTTCATGTTCCTCCAAATAGTGCTAAATATGGCAAGGAAACCCTCCTGGGAAGACCCTTCAAAAGAGCGACCAAATGTGAGGCTGACTATGTAGCACAGAGGATACACCTGACACTACCGGGTGTGCGGATAGTCACAATCTTTAGCAAGGGTGACCTCATTGCACCTCGAGGGAAAGGCAAGGAAGGTGCTGACGTAACAGTCAAGCCTACTAACGAGAGCAAGGACTTGTTGGAGGAGTTGATATAAGCACATACCGAACAATGAGAACTAGTGAGTGAGGCCATACTTGAAACAAGAAAGTCAAGAGACAATGCTTTGGACTTACAAATATCGTAGAAGACCCCAAAAGAAGCCCCAACCTTATAGACGAAGGCATTGATGGAGGGTCAGCACAATGCCGTGATGGATATCCAAAGTGTTGCTACGTGCTCAAGGGTATTACGTAGGTAACCGATGGATTTGGGTAACCAAAATCCCCTGCTAAACCATAGCTGAAGGCAAGATTGCATCAAAAACAATGAAGCATAGGAGAAAATCTAAGAGAAACTCTAGGTCTCGAGGCAAGAAACTAGACATGAGTGTTTGAAAGAAAGAGCCTCAGCCTAGCATGCTTAATAAGCAGATGTCATGTGTAGCCATTGAGTGTGCACAAGAGCCATTAGTGCCCAAAGAGCCTTTGATTATCCAAGAGGACAACAGGCATCATAGGAACAACATTGTTCATGGCAAGGCTGACCGCTCAACAAAGCAAATGGCACAATCGTCTAATAGCCTCGAGCAAATCATTTAGCCAGTGCCAAGTCCACCTAAGAGTCCTAGATCTCCTACATCCTCTTTTTCCAAACAAACACAGGAAGCACAACAGTGGTCGTCAATGGCGGCTGCTCACTCCCAATCTCTATCTCCATCAAAGCTTCCAGATGTCTAAGAGGTAGCAGGATATGACACCACCCTTAGCTCTCAACCTAAGGATATGCCTGTGCAATCCACTGTGGCTAGCTCAGCCGATACTCGATCTACGCAAGTGAATGATATAAGGGCGACAAAAGACACGACCACTTCCAATTGCCCTAAGGACTTGACATTGCAATCCACCAATGGTAGCAAGTCCACTCAACTAGTTGCTAATACTTCAAATTAGGGATCACAGCAGTCACAACCCTTGGCTGTGACAATGCTCCTTAAGGAGTGTGTCCTTAGCAGTTTACCCGTGAAGGAAATGTCACAACCAACTTCCTTGACCACTCTAGCACCCCCAAAGTTCCTAAAGCCTAGGCTGGAGTTAAACACATGGGAATTGGCTGAAGAGCTAGACTCTCCCAAAAGTAACACAGTTGTACCCTCACAACCTGGCGAGGCTAGTCAGCAGGCCACAGCTATGTCCCATGAGGACACAGTGGAGAAAGGAAATCCTGAGGCCAAACCAAGCACATCAACGGTTGACCTAGTCCAGGGTCCTAAGTCATTGAGGAATGCACCTTCACTGACCAAGAAAAATAGGAGAAAACAACAGTTGTAGGTGGTTGAGGACCCCAAGAACATTGAGACGAAGAGCGCTGGAGAGCTGATGAATAAAGCATTGAGTCCATCCACCAAGGAACACATTGATGCCTCTCCTAATAGCGGTGAAACCTCAGACACATCCGTATGCTCTGAAAAATCAAAGCAGTCGCGTTACCATCAATGGCTACTTGCAACGCTCAATCCACCGACAATAGAACTTGCATTGATCAATCAGGAGTGGATATGACGCCATCACAATAGGGTGACAAACCTATACCGGTCGCATCCAAGGAGAACCATGACGCAATAAGGAAGCCTCAAGAAAAGCATGGAAACCCCAAGAGCATAAGAAATCCTAGCATTGGCCAAACTTGCACGTCTAGGCCTGAGCCCCCAGCTATGCTAAAGCCCAGGCAAACCCCTAGAACCTTATATGAGATAGCAACTGAGCAAGCCCTCGTTGAACATAGAAGTGTCACAGAGTGCTTGACTAAGTTGGATGCTAAGCTCAAAGTGTTCGCATGTGTCTATGTCCTGGCAGACATGCGCGCATTCCCTAAAGAGCAGCTCGCAGAATACTTGCCATTTCCCTTATCTTGGGAAGAGCAAGAACATCTTGACGAGCACTATAACAGGCTCCTATATGAATGCATGCGGCTCATCTCTGGCGAGGAAGCCGATGAACTGCACTGCGCTTAACTACCACGTTCAATGATGCGCTCTGCCAACAAAATCTCTTAGAGATAGAGCAACTAAAGCGACTATTAGAGGGCCAAAGTCAATTTGAATAGCGTTGGTGTGAAAACCGCGTTGCAATGGTCGAACTAGGAGCCCAGATCATGACAATCTCAGAGGAGCGATTGGACAAATGGCGGTCTCAAAGAGACCCAACCTATGTGGCACCAACCTCCCTTCGAGTGATGACTGTCGTTCGGGGTACAGACTTAGCTAAACCTAGCCAAGAGAGCTCTCTATTTGATAAGGTTCTCACTGAGGAGGAGTTACATGTTGCCAGTAGACTCGGACAAGGTTCCATGCTACTCAATGTTGCAAAATATCTATCGGTATTGAGTAAGCTGCCACGAGTACTGGTGGATGCGTGTGCCATGCTCCAGTACAATCCAGATTTCTACAATTGGCTTTTATCCTCATGAAGTAACATGGATTCAGGGAGATGTATGTAAATAAACAATGATTTTTGTGACCCTGTATGGACACTATCAACACACACAAGTAATAATAGTCAAGCACAGGGAGAAGAGTTGGGTATCATAGGGAGAAGAGGCTAGACACACTCATCACCGGCATACCCATTTCCTGAGCCTTCGAAGCTTGCCATTTTCCAACCCATTGAGAGGCTGATATCCTCAACATATTGCAATGGTTGTACTCAGTCAAGGCCAAAAAAAAAAAAACACCCACGATCACAACACCGCACCTAGGGTGCGTCCAACGACCTTGATCGACTGGCTCTGTCCCTAATCCCCTAGCCCTTTAGCATCACCCATATTGTTCAGGGCACATCAAGGGCAGGACATACCTAGGGAGCCTATCTCACCTATGGTTAGACCTGTCACCCTGACCCACTTGCACGATTCCCTCTTTCACTCTTCCCTCATACCATTGCAATCAATTGTGGTAAAGCACTGCATGAATTGATATGAACAACACACCGCCCTCATCGCACAGACCCAATGTCTACCAGCCACACCGATGGTGTAGTATCCCTGTGTTCTATTATGTTATGTTGTGCAATCACAATGCACAGGATGTCGCATACGCCTTCACTTGCACTTCTTCCCACCAAGGATGACTTTGCTTAATCCACACGTCGATTATGAGCAACCAGTCGACGGTCTTCTACCTATGTAATATCTTAGTATGCACGAGCACTCACATAATATCTGCACCAAAGTATACACATAGTTTGGGTCCTCAAGTGTGTAGGACAATACTCTCAGCTTGCTTAGAGTTCGACCTGTCTCCCAAACTAATTAAACTATGTCTTGTGCATGATAAAGAAGACTAGCACTACCCCTAGGGAGAAACCACTTATGAGAGGTTTTCAATTGCAGGTATTGAAGACTCCAACGAAGGTGTTGTTCACTCTTCATCAACACTCAGCTCTGAATTCCTATCCTTATCACCCTGTAAGCTTGCCAAGAAACATCATGCACAAAATCCCCAACAAACGCCATTTGTACTTCATTAGTGCAACCCCTCCAAAGAATAGCCCTATCATCACCTCCCATTGCCCTACCACCTACCACTTAACCCCCCAATGTGCCCCCAACGACCTTCCTCCCCACCACTGCCAACACTCTGCCATCGCAACCACAAACGTCCTTGCCACCCACGTCCACTACAAGGATTTAAGCCTATAGCGATGGGGAGTAGCGATGTGGGTACCGGCGTCGCTATTTGCGTTGTTTTTAGTGACGCTCCACAGGGAAAAAAAAAAGGCCAAAACTGAGCATGGGTTTATTTCGCATTTTTGCGTCTTGTGTTTTGAGAGCGAAAGCGAGAGAGAGAGCGACCGTTGTCAGAGAGGGAGAGGAAGAAGGCTTGCCACCACCACCACCGCCGTTGTTCGTGAAGGAGAGGAGGAGCCTTCATTGCGAAGAGGAGCCACCCCACAGTCGCCATATCTCATTGGTGAGTCTCCCTCTCTCCTTCTTTTGCTTGTTTAGGGTTTAAATCACTTTCTCTTTTGCTTGTTTAGGAGAGGAAATGAGAGAGAAAGAGAGGGAGAGGGAGAGGGAGGGAGAGAAAGAGAAAGAGAGAGAAAGAGAAAGAGAAAGAGAAAGAGAAAGAGAAAGAGAAAGAGAGGGAGAGGGAGAGGGAGGGGGAGGAAATGAGAGAGGGAGAGAAAGAGAAAGAGAGGGAGAGGGAGAGGGAGAGGGAGGGAGAGTGCATTCTCTCTCTCGCTCTCCCTTTTGCTTTTGGAGAGTGTTAGGATATATTGTGAGAGGGAGAGAAAATGAGAGAGAAAGAGAGGGAGAGGGAGAGGGAGGGGGAGGAAATGAGAGAGGGAGAGGGAGAGAAAGAGAAAGAGAGGGAGAGGGAGAAGGGAGAGGGAGAAGGGAGAGGGAGGGGGAGGAAATGAGAGAGGGAGAGAAAGAGAAAGAGAGGGAGAGGGAGGGAGAGTGCATTCTCTCTCTCGCTCTCCCTTTTGCTTTTGGAGAGTGTTAGGATATATTGTGAGAGGGAGAGAAAATGAGAGAGAAAGAGAGGGAGAGGGAGAGGGAGGGGGAGGAAATGAGAGAGGGAGAGGGAGAGAAAGAGAAAGAGAGGGAGAGGGAGAGGGAGAGGGAGAGGGAGGGAGAGTGCATTCTCTCTCTCCCTCTCCCTTTTGCTTTTGGAGAGTGTTAGGATATATTGTGAGAGGGAGAGGAAATGAGAGAGAAAGAGAGGGAGAGGGAGAGGGAGGGGGAGGGAGGGAGAGGTCTATTTTTATGACTTGAATGTACTATTAACCACCATCATCTTTGTCTTCCAAAGGTTCACTATTGATCCTCTATGCATATAAAATGTTTGCAATGCATCCATGTGTCTTTAAAAGCCCTCAAGAGAGTCTGCAATCAATACCACATCATTTGCATACAATAAAATGGATATCAATATGCCTGCTAATTGGTCCCCCTGATCCTACATGCCCCATGCACACTAACCGATTGTAATGATTTACTTTTGACATTTTACTATAACTAATTACAATTCAATTATGTTATTCTATATATAATTCTTGTGAAAAGAAAGTTTTGCTCTTCTATCAATGTGTTTTCTTTGTAGTAATATTTTTAATTTGGTAAAAGTATAACATTCTACCTTTTGAGAATGTTGGGGTTTTGCACATAATTACTTAGTGCATCATTTGTACCAAACAAATATTATTGTATGTTCTTCTTTTATGAACAAAGAGAAGTAGATGCATGATAATGCATGAGCAAGATGTAGACTCACAACTTCACAATAATACAAGTAGCCCCAACAAGTGCTACTAGGAGATCATCTAGTGTGTTTGTATCATATATGTATACCCATTCTTATGTTTATATAATGGCAAGTACCTTTGACACTAAAAATTTCAAGGGCACTCAATGAGTTTTTGAGTTTCTCCACAAAAAATGGCATCAGATGAGTGTTGACAAGAAAGACTGCTCCTCCATCGCTGCATTTGTCCTCTCCTTATGGATGCATGTAGGGGAAAAGGGTAAGAGGTGACCTCCCTCAACACTTCAAATTCCAAGTCACTTAGGATGGTGGGAAATCGAAGCATAGTCATATGCCACATAGGTAAAGGAAAAGAATATTGATGTCAAAACTATTTGTAAGGCCCTCTTCTTTGATAGGAACCAAGAAGAAATACATAAATTTTTTAGGTAATCTAAAGCAAGCATTCTATGTCAATGGAAGCTTTATGCACTATTGAATTTTTTTCTACTTGATGGGGAAGGTGCTAATAGATCCAAGACAAAACATCAAACCATCCTACAATAGGGATACTGCATCCAATGAGTATCAAGAGAGCATATACATGTCACAATTAGTCCTATTGTCTCACTATAATATATCTAACAAATGGCTCATGTATCATCCAATGATAAGAGGCATGAAGTGTCTTAAATTAATGCTTGATGTGGAAGTGACAGTCAAACTCAATGAGACTAAGCTTCAATCTCAATCCAAGTGCATTATAGAACCTCCAATAAACAATGAGTGAAGGGTTTTCCCAAATTGTATTACAAGTCATTCAATTGTTTGTTGTAACGTAGATAGGATGGAAAACGAAGAAGGTCCTGCTGTTCAAGATCACGAGGCGTATCTTAATCAGCGTGTCCCATGTCCTTGCTCTCAATGCAAGTTGGCAATTAGACAAAAACACCGATTGTCTATAGAACATGTACGACGATTTGGCAATTTCCAATCTGAGATCATTGATCAGGCGATTGCGAATTTTCAGCAAACGGTAATTTGAAGTTAGTATCAATCATGTATTGTACTCGCAAGCTAATTGAATACCATATACAATAAGATTGGGTCTTGCTGGAAAATTTTCTATCCAGGGAGGTGATGTCTCGTACCAAGGGGGAGTGCACCCTTTGCGGCCAATTAGAAGAGTTCGTGGGCGTGCAATGGATGGAGTGTAGAAACCAATCCACTACTCGCAAGGCCAATCTATACCATCAATGCCGGAGGAGATAGGCAACCTTCCAGACCTACCTACAGTCTTGGAGCCTGAGATGGAGGCAATGATCAATGTATTGATTCCCATGGATGTCGAGACTTCTGATCCGCTTAGAGAGGAAGCATCCATACCATTATATGATGGGTGTCGAGTATCTTAGCTGAAGACACTGCTTGCACTCTTAAGTGTGCAAGCAAAATACGGGTGAAGCGATACGAGTGTGACCGAGTTGTTTAGGTACCTTGTACATACGCTTCATTGATTTTTTTTTCGGCACTATTATTACAAACATTTGTTCTTTTTTCAAGGTGTTTTATGGTTTTTTTCAGGTTATTGAAATATCATATATTACCACCTGCAAATACCATGCTAGAGTCTCGTGATGATGCACGACATGTTTTACGGAAGCTTGGCATGGACTACAATAACATCCATGCATGTATCAATGATTGCTGTCTGTTTCGAGGAGAATACGAGACTATGGAGACATGTCCAAAGTGTGGTGCTCACAGGTATGGACATGACTTGCAAGGGCAAACCATCCCTCAAAAAGTTCTCAGACACTTTCCGCTCATCCCCCGCATAAACCACATGTTCGTATGTCCGGCATGGCGAGCTTGACAACATGGCATGCGCAGAATAGGTCCACGGATGGAGTTCAACGAATATCAGTGGATTCACGCACATGGAGCCACATTGACTCTACCTTCCCAGGCTTTGCCTGAGAGCCAAGGATTCTTCGACTCGGTCTCACAATGGATGGCGTGAACCCATTCGATCTACGCTCAACTTCTTACAGTGTGTGGCCTATAGTCCTTGTCAACTACAACATCCCTCCATGGCTTTCTACAAAGAAAGGACATCCCATCCTTAGCTTGCTCATCCCAGGCTGCTACAAAGTAAAAAATATGGACATGTATCTTCGTCCATAAGTCGATGAGCTTAAGATTTTATGGGAGGAGGGGGTCACTTTGCAAGATATGAGTAGGCGCGATGGTCGGCGGTCAGCCAATATTGGAGCCATTCTCATGTGGACGATGCATGACTTTTCGGGATTGGGAGAGTGCTCAGGTGAGCAGGCCTCCGTTCTTGCTGCTGGTAATATCTATATTTTACCTCGTTCAATCAAGTATTCACTAGGTCGTGGTGTTGGAACATATCTGGTTACCTCAGGTTATCATGCATGTCCATTGTGCGGGCCACAGTTAGACTCCTGAAGGTCACGAACCATGAAGAAGATGGTATATCAAGGACACGCTGCTTTCTTTTCGGAGGATCATGAACTGAGGGAAGGTTTCCTTGGATGACCTCCAACACATATGAACGCCGCAAGCTGGTACGAGCTGAAAATGGTCCACGCTGAATCGCATCCAAATGGAATGCGACGGTTCTCAATTTTCTACGAGTTGCCATATTGGACCCACTTACAGGTCAACCACTTTTTGGATCCCATGCATATTTTCAAGAATGTGGGCAGCTTGTTATGGGACCGCATCACAGGAAAGAGAGACACTATAGGGGCACGAATGGATTTGAAGGAGGTAGGTAAGATGGAGGCGCTTTGGCCGCAGTCGAGTGGTGATGGTCGCGTGCAGCTTCCTCGCGCTCCTTGAACACAATATTAGTGAGTTTGGGAATCTCCCAATTCCCATTTTTTGAATACTAAAAGGTGGCACCCGGATAACATGCCCATAAGTTTCTCAAAACCATATGATGTGACCTATCATTGGAAAGCACTTGAAAAATGGAATCTATTGAGCTATAGAGTGCTCGATTTAGAGTTATATTGTTCAAGTTATGACAAATCCAAAGATTTGACCAGGTGTCCCAAACTCATGAGAAATTCCCACATTCCCCAATATGGTGTTCTTGGGTTTTGTCCACTAAAGAAGAGCGCATTGTGAAGCAAGTAATCAAGTCTATCCGCACTCCGACGGGTATGATGCATTCTCTCAGGTCTGCATTTTCTAAAGACGACCAATTATCAGGGCTAAAATCCCATGACTGGCATAAGATATGTCAGGTTTATATTATGAATTCGTTGTAATTAGCGTGGGCATTTTGCTATTTGTAATATAGCCATTATTCATAATGCTTTCTCATTTGTGGCTGTTTGTACTACCGATCGTGATCGCAGGATGTCTTACTCCAGAAATTCGCGGGGCCATTTACAAGTTGTTGACTTTGGTGCAATGGATCTCACAGAAGGAGATTAAGACGTCCTCTATTGAATCCGCGAGGCGGGGAACAGTGGAGACGGTCTGTCTCTTTGAGAAATACCTGCCCACCAACATGCTCATGATACAAATCCACCTTCTTGTGCATCTTGTGGATGAAGTGGAGATTGCTAGACCTATCCATACGCAATGGATGTTCTTCTTGGAGCGCTTCATGAAAACCCTGAAAGGCTTTGTGTGACAACGAGCTTGGCCAGAAGGTAGCATGGCCGAAGGTTGGTTGGTGTCTGAGGCGCTAGTGCATATTTCACAATGGCTACCAACGGTGGAACCAGACAATGAAATGCTATGGTCGCTAAAGGACGATAATAGACTGATTGGAGATGTGGTGGTTGGAAATGGCGTAGAAAAAAGAATGGATGCCTCAATGGAAGAGAAGGTGAATCGCTTTTGTATGTTGCACCATGGCTCTATGGAGACGTGGTTGATCGCTAGGCAAGATCGAGAGGAAGCACGAGCTGAATTTCGACATAGTATGCATCATCGACCGATTCGATATCCCGAAGGCATGGAGGAGATGTCGTGCTTTATGTCAATGCGATGGTTGCATGGAGCCTTGACTGCAGCGTCTCGCGAAGGGACAGAGATCTCAATGGAGGAGTGGGAATTCTCCGAGGGGATGTAGTCCAAAGGTGATGAGGGGTTTAGAATCTGTCGTATCTAAATTTTATATGCGACATCTAATTTGAGTGTTTCAATGTATAGTACAAAATATATAGTGCAATGTGGTCACGCGGATGGCATTTTCGCGTGGAGCGTATTGACAAAATGCGCTCCACAATAGACTATGGTGTCATGGCAAGGTTCGAGCAAGAGAGCCGGCGACGAGCAACGGATCCAAACACAGTTGTGGATGAGATGGAGTATTTTGGAAACTTGCAAAGTATTATTACGGTGGATTATCGTAGCTTCTCCATGATACTATTCGATGTGCAGTGGTTCAAAGTGGTACTTGGAGGAGCTGGAGCAATAGTTCGATGAGGTCCATCTGGATTTCTTGAAATAGATTCCGAAAAAAAATGGACGGATTTGCGCGACACCTTTGTGTTGCATGCCCATTGTGAACAGGTGCATGGACTCATTTGCTTGCTAATTGTATTACGACATGGTTTATGTCACAATGGTTTGAACTCTCTTGTACGTGTTTGTGAACAGGTAATCTTCTATCCAAACCCCCGACAACCTCGATGGTGGTATGTTATATCTTCAACTCCCCAAAGTGCAAGAGTATATGATCAAAGTGATATTCCGAGCATAGATGAAGATAAGATGTAAATAGAGGGGTCGATATTGCAAGGGGTGGAGGCCGTCGAAAGCTTGGAGCCAGCATCGGCTAACAATGATGGAAATACAAGAGTCCAAGAATTCTTTGAGAACAAGGTGGACTCATTCTTTTGTGGTGACATGTCTATTGACCTTCTAGTGTATGTGGAGTTGTGTCAGGAGATTAACATGGGACCATAGGATACTTCCTACTTGGAGCATCCACTTACTCAATTCGTTGACAAATCGCTTATAAGGGTACATAAGATATGCATTTTAAGTGAGATTTATTTTAAATGATTTATATTACTATGCTTTGTATGATTTAAATTGATTATTCTAACATCATTTTTTATCTGTGTAGGTGACATTTTCAAGATGAGTCGAGGGATGAGCAATGAGGAGTTACACGACATCTTCACACGCATGTCTCCAGACCAGATGGTGAAATTCAGAGACATGGCGGACCAGGAGTTGTCTCGTTCTTCGTCAAGGCGTTGTGCTAGATCTGCTTCAGCGTGATCGGATGCTTCAGTTTCGAGCAGACGATCTCGACGCTCACAACCTGGGCTAGAGGGAAGGAGTGCATTAGGATTAGGGGGATGCTGCAGAGATACAATGGTAGTGAGCCCGCGGTCGACACGAGATACAGGTGCGACTCCTTGCTCTCATGGCTCAGGTGGATGTTGTGGAGACACGGACACGGTGTCTTCATCTCGTCGTTCAACTGGAGCTGCATCACCTCCAGGATTTGTTGCACCTGTGGGGATGTCTACTCCAGTTACTCCAGCTTTTGCGCAGCCATCAGTAGGGGTGGCACCCCTTTGGGTGCCACTTCGAGAGATATTACCCCCGTCGGTACACTAGATGTAGAGGGTTCTCCTGGATATGCCCAGGAGCGTAGACGCAGATGGGAGAGGACCCATCTTAGGTAGACTCCTAGGGGTTATGGATATCTGGTCGATAGTAGGTCAGGAGCCATCATCATGAATGATGAGGGGAGGAGGGTGATGGCTCGCATGAGAGAGTTGTGCCAACAAGTTTTTCGGCACAATGACTTAGATCATTGGAAGAATATACCGGAGGGGAGCAAGGACTACATAGTAACATCCTTGCACGAGGAGTTTGCGGTGCCAGCCGCAGTAGATAGATTCTCTATCATGGGTTGGATGATGGATTGCATGCATGCATAAATGTCACATAGATGATCTGACGCATGCAAGGGAATCAAGAGTGGGGCTGCAAAGCCCGAGTGGTTAGATGCAGACAACTGGCACCGACTGAGGGAGGAGGCTACAGATTCTCCAGGACATTGGAGTCAGCAGCGCGAGGCGGCGAGGGCACTCAAGGCCGAAGTGGTCCATCATCTTGGGAGTGGCGGCCAGAGGACATATTTGGAGGACTTTGTAAATTTTTCTTGTTTATTTTTTTGAAATATTCTTTGTACTGACAATCATGTTTTTAACAGTTAGCATTTTTTTTCTTTGCAGCACTCCATTACAAATCGGATCCGACTGACCTTGAGACTCGATATGTAGAGAAGCACGGTCTCACTGCATTAATTGACCGATTCTATAGACGCGGTGGCCCTGTAAGTCACTCATCTTTCTTGTCCGTAGTTACCATGAGATATTTGAATGCATTATTGTATGGTGAACTGATGTGTTGTTTCTTTTTTTGCAGAGTCCGTTCGATGCTCCTTTGCAACGGGATGAGCTTTCGGGGAACAAGGATGCATAGCTCCCCCTTGGATTCCTAGAGCTCACAC
This sequence comes from Lygodium microphyllum, assembly GCF_053477565.2. Classification (NCBI taxonomy): domain Eukaryota; kingdom Viridiplantae; phylum Streptophyta; class Polypodiopsida; order Schizaeales; family Lygodiaceae; genus Lygodium; species Lygodium microphyllum. The sequence continues at coordinate 18,312,983 of NC_141163.1, forward strand.
ATCTTTATTTTTGAGTCGCTTGATCTATGTAGACATGTTCTATGTATTAGTGATATCCTGTCATGATTGTACCAATCACTTTTTATACGATCATGTATTTATTTCATGTATTAGTTTTATGATTTCAGTATACATTGTTTTTATTTGCAAGCACATTGTACACAGTAGTGCAGAAACTATTTTGTATATTCGCTCTCATAAAGCACACTGTGCTATATGTGGCAGTGCCCTACCACAATTTTTTTTTTCCCCTGTTATCGTCGCTATGCGACGCTGATAGCGATGCCAATACCGACGGTTTGCGACGTGCATAGTGACGCCAATAGCTTTTGCGACGACGGGGGCAATTTTTGTTGTTTGTATTTTCGTCGCTTTAAACATCGGTGTAAGGCCTATATCTTGTAGTGGTCTTTGGTGCATGCTAACACCCGCTTGATGGGACCTAAAATAGGCCGGCACTGGCTATAGCACTAGCCGGACCTCATGCTCATGACACACAAACACCCTCACGGCCTCGCGGACCAGGAGCGTTAATCTAATGCTGAAGGACAAACTGCCCTAAAGCTTAATTCTTGCGTTTATAGTTTATAGTCCAACGTTTCCCTTAAACTCCTCAGAGGGAGATCCTAAAGTACTTAGGCATAACGCCTCGTCACACACATATAGGAGGCACTCCATCGACTAATAGTCGGAGTCCCAGTGCAACTCTTATACATCGCAGGGATTGGCCCCTTGATGCACTGCTAAACATATAACACAAACGAGCACAAATTCCTCTCTTTTATATTTCTCATATTTCCAGGAGATATGCCATGCTTCCTCACCAAACAGTCCCTTAGGAAACCGCCCCTCTATCCTACGGCAAGGGATAACCTCACACTCTCAATTGTGGGTCAAAGTCCTAAGAAAACAATTGCTATGCAGTCCAAGAGATTTTCCTTTGATACCATGAACCATGCATAGTGTATAATGTGAATGGTTTAGTGCACAAACAAAAGAAAATCACCATTGTGTATCGTGCATAAAGCATTCCTTCCATGAATTTCACTAGCGCGTGCTTCATTGAAAGGAGGCACCGAGCCATATGCTCATGCTACCATCCTCTTTATTTAAACCGTTTCCTATTTGCCAAGTGTAATGCATAAATCAAATATTTTTTTATCTTTCAATGTTTCAGCCTCTCTTCATCCAACTCTTAGCATTTTGCATCATTGATCGGTTAGATAGGGTTTCTATGCATTTTTCCCTTTTAAAAGAACGATAAATACGCACAAAACATAGAAACGGGGACAAACCAAGGCCAACCTCATGCTTTGCCATCGTTATAAATTGCATAAAAATAGATATAATCTTCTCTAATTTTTCTCAGCCCGTTTTCTACTTTTTCCTAATTTTAAATCTATTTTTCCCATTTTTAGGCATTTTTTCTCTATTTTTCTTTAATAAATAATGATTGAAAATGAAAATTGATTGTGGGATGTGGCTCTTAGGTTCATTGATAGTAAAAACTCCAGGTTTTGTTGATGTTATGTCTCATATTTCCCCTTTATTTTGCAAAAAACCCCATTTTACCCCTTAAATGCGTGTTTTACAGGTTTTAAACAATTAGTTTCAGTCATATCACTTATGATTTTCTAATTTTCAGAGCATAAATTGATAAAACTCATAGAAAACAACAACATAATGCATAATCAGCCCATGGGAACAATATTTCATCAATCAAATAGCATAAAAACTCATATTTCCTTCATAAAAATTGAATTACCACTTAGGCTTCATGCCTCGGGATCTCGGTTTTGGTCTTGATTACGGGACTAATTTTCAGCATGCATTTAATGCTCAGCATCTTCAAGAACATCACTCTTCATGTCTTCATCCATCTGGAAGCAATCCAGTCTCATCCGGACAAGCTTTCCTCCACCATTCTTCATTGTCTTCTTCCACTCAAGAATAGCCCCTTAAGGGAGAGAGAGGGAGGAGAGAGAAAGACTAGATTTCCATCTCTTCATTCCCACAGCCATTTCACGAGCGAAGACAGGTGATAAGACCAGCAAGAAAGGAGAAGATCAACCCCATGATCAATTGTATGGGTTGCTTTCAGCCTGCATACTCCATCTCCATCATGAGAGGGCGCAAAAAACGGCCGCCATGTTGCTCCACGCTTTTTCTTCATCCCTCATTCTCTCTCCACGTTTTTTGCTTCATAAGATGCATAAAATTTTAGGAGGGGGTCCAAACTCAAAAGGCATGCCTAATTTTGACCTCCCAAGTGTCCACCTTTTCGTATCTTGACCATTTTGTGGCCATTTCCCTGTCCTAGCTCCAATTTGAGTGCTGTAAATTTTTGCGCGTTTGGCTTTACATCCTGCATTGATTGGTAACTCCTGACAACTCTCACGATAGTCTAAAAAATTATCAAAAATCCACAAGTGTTGCTCGGGCGCCTTTTAAAAGTCGTATTTCACTTGGTGCTTAAAATCATCCTAGTTGGAGCCGCCGCCTTCGATGTTAAATATTTTTTCCCTTAATTCCAGATTTTTTAGCAAACTTTAGGCACATCTCGAGCTCAAAACTCCACTCTCATTGGTGACCAGGGGATAGGGCAACTCAACTCGTCGAATCCTACAACAAATCTGCACAAAACAAGCAAAGGAAGCATCAAGCTGATACAAAATAGATACATACTAAACATAGCACAATGCTCATCTTACCCCGTGAAAAAACCAAGGCATGACATCCACAAGGAGTAGGCTAACATAATCTGATAAAAGGTCTGAAGCTAGTCACTAACCAACTGTTCCAACACGGCCAAACTAAAAAGAACTATCAAAGAGGTTGCCCTAAGTGGTGGTCTAAACTACCTACCTAACTAAGGACAACACAGCCAGGAGCTCCTACTAGGCGAAGACTCCTATAGCCTGATCAATAAGTATTTTCTTTTAGCACATTTCTTCTTTTAGGGTCTTTATTTTCCATATTCGAGCGTGTAAAAATGAGGGAGCTGAGCGTAGTGACCCAAGGAGAACAAGGCATCGGCCTCAGGACCTGTCTCGATACCCAAGAACCTACCAAGCCCTCGCAAGGCGACACTTAATCCTTTTTTGACGCTCACTTTTATTTTCCCTCCAACCTTCCTTAATTTCTTCTTTTCTAGCAAGAAGCCACCCCTAGAAAGACAAGGCATCGGCCCCAGGTCTCTGACTCGTCCCTAGAAACCTACCAGGCCTTCACTAGGCGATGATCAACTGCTCATAAATTTTTGTTTCTTTTCTTTTCTATTTTTATAGGGAGTTAGAACCCCTTTTTACACACCTCTGTATATATTTATTGTCTTTTGGGATATTCAGGGTTTTGTTTCATCATCATTATTTTTCTTCTGGCAAGCTTCTCTAACTGCCTCACAAGTAACAAGAACTCCTAGAATGGTTGCCTAGCAGGCTAGCAGAACAGGGTCACTAGAACTACTTTCTAAAACAGGTCTTTCGATGTCTGGCAATGTCTTTACAAGAGGCAAAGACTACTCAGGCCTCCCTTAGATAGACCTAACCTAAACCTGGGACTTCATGCCTTGGACGCCAGTCCCCAACAAGAAAAGCAAAATCCCCCACAAGTACACACACACAAATAGCCTAAAAACAGGGTACTCATAAAGGAGAAATATCACCTAGATAGGGCCACGAGAAGCTTCCGCACAATAAAAGGCTCCTTCCAAGCTCTTCTTCAAACCTATCTAGCACAAAACTAAAACAAGAAGCCATTAACCGCACCTGTACTAAACAGACAACTGGCCCTCTTGGCCTAATGAAATAAAGCACTTCACGACAAAAAACTGATCGGCCCTCTTGGCCTAATGAAATCTGGACGTAATATCCAAAGCAGCTAGCCTCCTAGCTTAAAACTAGATAGGTCATTTTAGTACACGTAATACTGATGTCCTTGGCATATACATCACACCCTATCAGACTACCCAGGGTGCCAAAGATAGCATATCATAGGTCGACCAACCCCATGCTACTCATGCAAGTAAGCTAAAAGCTTGATCTTGTATTTTTTTATCTTAGGTTTTTTCTTGTAGAGCTACAAGTCCAAGCCTTTCCACAAATAACTCATCAATAAGGCCGATCCCTTCTTGGGCACTACGAGTTGAATGAATGGCCTCAGTGGGCTCGCATGTCCTACATTTATTGTAATCCGAATAAACTGATCGTTAAGTGGTTGAGTGGCTTCTTCGGGAGAAAGAATCATAGCTTTGTACTCATTCAAACCTCCCCTATTTGGGTTTTCACATAAATCAGTGATGCGACCCAAACTAGGTAGAGCTTCAAGCCTAGGCACATCACATGGGTGTATCCCAAGGCAGTGTATATTGTTAGATGTATATCCAGTCTTATCCTCTTGGGGGTTCGAAAAAATAGATCCAGGTGGGATCCTTGGCCTTGCATCTGATACTCCTGCCACACTTTTGGAGATTTTGGGTCTCCAAACCCATCTCACATTTCCCTTAATATTCTTGCACTTCCTCAATCTACTGCACTGGTCTAACAAACTCAATGCAAACTTATCCCTATGGCCAAATGGCCTCACATCCTTATGACCTTTGTGAAGCACAGGTGGACTTTTAGCATTTTTCATCCTCTTTACAAAATATGTCTTTACTTGTTTACGTCCATACTATAAATTTTTTTCCATAAGAACCATGCTTTCACTGAAGGGAACAACATCCACCCGGAGGCATGATTCCAACACCAAAGGTCTCTCAAGAGCCTTACTAGCAACAAAATTAGAACCACACACAGAATGCTTATCAACACTCATAGGCCCATTGGTTCTATCCCTTCTGTCATCACAACTACCTCTCGTGGAAGTGTTGCAAGCCCTAATGGGACTTACATGGCTTGGAACCTTTTCACTGAGGGGCATGTCATTACTACTCATAGGATGGCCATTTTCTGCTTTGAGATTTTGGCCACCAAGGTTCCCCTCATAGGCTACCTTGGTATCAACAAGTGAGCTGTCTTCTTGCAGACATGGTTGGAAACTAGGATGCACTTGTACTGAGTGGTGAAAACTCCAAAAGTTTTCCCAACATCTCTGAATATGACCCTCATAATCAATGGCATGTAGTTTTGCTTCCCTTAACGACTTAGGATTCCGCAGTTCCACTTGGATTTGCGTATTAATCTCTAAACCATTCAGAAAGAGCTCACATAGCACATCATCTGGTAGTGCACTGGCTCTTCTTGGCCAAAGTCTAAGAGTACTATCAAAGGCTCTAGCATACTCTTTAACAGAAAGATAAGACTCCTGTCTAAATTGCATAAGCTGCCCCAAGACCTCAATCATAGGGAGCTTCTTTTCATACTCATCTAGAAATCTATCACAAGACTCCTCAAATGATCTAATCGACCCTCTTGGGAGGCTCCCGTACCATTTCCTTGCCTCTCCCTTTAGGGTACTTGGGAATACAAGCATCCGATGTATATCCTCAAACCCACTTGCAATGCAAGTTAGGTCATATTCTCTTAAATGAATCATCGGATCCTCATTTGGCAACCCATAAAACACTGGGAGATCCCTATAAAGAGGAGGACATTTAGTCCTCCCTTTTGGGATCAACACCGGGTCATTAAAATCTTCATATTCATCATGATTTGGGTCCAGCCTCTTAGGATCTTTAACCTCTTCCATCCCCACCCTTTTCGGTGTGGGGAGGTTAATATCCTCATTGACATCCCTTTCTGCCAACTCACTGAGTGGTTTAGGGAGTCCTATAAGTTTGAACCTGTCATTTTGATCCCCTCTTAGAGGGTCTTCCATACCTTTCCCTTTAAAAGGAAAGTCCATAACGGGTTTATATAAGAGCTTTTGGTCCTTATCCAAAGCAGATTTATCATTACCACTTCTTAAAACTTGGGAACCGTGCCTTTTGAGCAATGGTTTTCCCTTGACAACTAGGGCTTCTAACATCCTTGTGATGCCTACTATGTCATCATGGTGGCCCATTACATAGGATGTTTCAACGACAAGCATATTCCATCGTATATCAGCACTTTCCCATGGCATTATGGCTTTAGCATGATGACCCGATGATGCCATAACTACCATATTTTCCAACCTGCTTGTTTCATGCCCTCTAAGTTGATGGATGGTTGAACATGATTTCTCTTGGGTAGAGACCATACCAAGGCGAACCTTAGCCCATGCCATCATATTAGAGGATGGGGTAACCACTAATTGGCTACTCTTTTCATCACATAAATTATCTTCTGCAGAGGACTCATACTCTACATAACTAACTAAGTCCATTAGTAAGTTTTGTATGGGAAAAGCCAAGTTTTTCCATCCTTGAACAAACCCCATTTTATGGATAATTTAGGGTCCCTTGAAACCCTCGATTCAAAAACCGCCACTTATAGGCAGCTCCCGGAAAATGCACCACTGATGGGACCTAAAATGGGCCGGCACTGGCTATAGCACTAGCCGGACCTCATGCTCATGACACACAAATACCCTCACGGCCTCGTGGACGAGGAGCGTCAATCTAATGCTAAAGGTCAAACTGCCCTAAAGCTTAATTCTTGCGTTTATAGTTTATAGTCCAACGTTTCCCTTAAACTCCTCAGAGGGAGATCCCAAAGTACTTAGGCATAATGCCTCGTCACACACATATAGGAGGCACTCCACCGACTAATAGTCGGAGCCCCACTGCAGCTCTTCTACATCGTAGGGATTGGCCCCTTGATGCGCTGCTAAACATATAACACAAACAAGCACAAAATCCTCTCTTTTATATTTCTCATAGTTCCAGGAGATATACCATGCTTCCTCACCAAACAGTCCCTTAGAAAATTGATGGGACCTAAAACGGGCCGGCACTAGCTCATGCACTAGCCGGACCTCTATCATGCGCTCAACAACCCCACGGCCTCGCGGCCAGGAGTGTGGATGACACATACATCATCTTCTTGAACATCTTGCATTTGTATCACGTATCGTAGTCCAACTCTAACCCAATCAACACTCCTCAGAGGGAGTCCCTAGCACATTGCCAAATAGCCCGAAGTACAAACATAAGAGGTCGTCCAACGGCTGATTGCTGCTACCTCACTGCGACTCTCCTACACCTTGGGGATTGGCCCCTCGATGCGTCGCTAAACATGCGTAACATATGCACACAAACTTCTCTCTTTTATGATCCACGTATTTCCAAGAGATATACCGTGCTTCCTCACTTTACTTTCCCTTAGACCCAACGCCTACCCTACAGCTTGAGCAACCTTACTCACTCAATGTTGGTCATATTCCTCTAAATAGCAATTGCTATGCATCCAGGAGGTATTATCTGATACATTTAAAATTTCATGCTTCATGCCAATTGTGAATGTCCAGTGCTCAAAAAATTAAGAAAATCAGCATTGGTGCTTAGTGCAAAAGCATTCTTTCAATGAATTTGACTATTGCTCGTATGCAGCGTTGTATGAACCTAGCACCGAGAAACCCTCGTGCTACTAAGTTCTTAATCTTTAAATATCATTCAATCTATATGGTATGCATAAAAAACCAGCAATCTTTTCATCATTTCATTCAACATTTACACGCTTTTTATACACTCCAACCCCTCACCCATTTAGGTTGTGCATATTGTATAGGTTTAGGGTTCATTTTCCACATTTTTATTGCATAAAAGCCATAAAAACTCACTAGAACATAAAGGTAGGTCTGAACTAATGCTAAAACTCATACTTCAGACCCCCCATACATCCACAAACATGAATCTTATTTTTCCTTAATTTTCGGCACTCAAAATCCATTTTTCCTCTATTTTTCACTTATTTCCCCTATTTTCCTTGTATTTTTTGCAATAATTAATGATTGAAAATATGAAATGAGTTATGGGCTATGGCCCTTAGGTTCATTTGCAGCAAAATGACAAGTTTAGTTTGTGTGTCTTATGATATTTTCCATTGATATCTCAAAAACACCAAATTTTCCCATATTTTGCATATTAACGGGTTTTTCACTACTAATTTCATCCACAATACTTATGATTTTCTGATTTTCTGAGCATAAACAGTTGAAAGACATTGCAAACAACATTATAATGCATAATCATCTCATGGAACAAGAATTCATGAAGCAAATTACATAAAAACACCATTTTCCTTTGTAAAAATGAGGTTACCGTTCTTTGCGGGTTGCGGGTTTTTATTTGCCATATCTCGGGACTGATTTCCAGCCACCATTAATGCTCATGACAGTCCACAATCAGCAATCTTCAATCTTCTTACACCATGGAGCAATCCAGTCTTCATTGGACAAGCATCCATCATCCATTCCTCTTCTTCCTCTTCACCACATGAATCTGCCTTTAGGGGAGAGAGAGGGAGGAGAGAGAAAGACTGAAATCAGAGATTTTCATAGAGACCGCCAATGGAGGAGCGAAGACATGTGATAGAGTCCACAGACAAAAGGGAATGAAGCCCCATAATCCATTAGGCAAGGTATGTGTAGGCTGCATGATGCCCTCCCTCCATTCATGGCGAAATTTGCGCCTTCTTTCTTCACGCCTTCTCTCCACGATTCCTCTTCCCTCATTTGCATGAAAGTTTCATGCCACATTTAAATTTGGGCTCCCAAGGGTCACTTGCCCATTTTGGCCAAATTTTGTCTACCCCTTCGCATCTTGACCGGTTTCTTGGCCATTTCCCCGTCCGGACTCGGAATTGAGCTCTGAAAAATCTTGGGCATCCGGCTCGGCATCCCGCATTGGCCAGTTACTCATGTCAATCCGCACGACTGTCTGAAAAATTATGAAAAATCAACAAGTGTCGCTCTAGTGCCTTTAAAGCACTTTGGTGCTTAAAATCATCCTAGATCGAGCCGCCGCCTTCGACGTTGAGTATTTTTCCCTTGATATTCATAATTTTTAGCTATTTTTAAGAACTTCTCGGTACCAAAATTCCGCTCCGAACCCCACAGTAGATCTGCACATAAACAACCAAAGAAAGCATCGAGCTGATACAAAATAGACATATTAAACACAGCACAATGCTTCCCCTACCCCGTGACAAAACCAAAGTATGACATCCACAAGGCGTAGGCCTAGCATAATCTGATAAAAGGTCTGAAGCTAGTCACTAATCAACTACTCCAACACAACCAAACTAAAAAGAACTATCAAAGAGGTTGTCCTAAGTGGTGGTCTGAACTACCTACCTAACTAAGGACAACACAACTAGGAGCTCCTACTAGGTGAAGACTCCTATAGCCTGATCAAGAAGTATTTTCTTGTAGCACATTTCTTCTTCTCTTAGGATTTTTTTTCCTTATTTTATTGACATACTTGGGCATGTAAAAAGGAGGGACCTGAGCATAGTGACCCAAGGAGAACATGATATCGGCCTCAGGACCTGTCTCGGTACCTAAGAACCTACCAAGCACTCGCAAGGCGACACTTAATCATTTTCTAACGCTCACTTTTATTTTCGCTCCAACCTTCCTTGTTTTGTTTTTTCCAGCAAGAAGCCACCCCTAGGAAGACAAGGTATCGGCCTCAGGTTTGACTCGTCCCCAGGAACCTACCAGGCCTTCGCAAGGCAATGATCAACTGCTTATACATTTTCATTCCTTTTCTTTTCTTTGATAGGGGTTAGAACCCCTTTTTACACACCTTCGTATTTATATTCATCTTTTGGGATGTTCAGGGTTTCTTGGCATCATCATTATTATCTTCTGGCAGGCTTCTCTAACTGCCTCACAACTAACAAGAACTCCTAGAACGGCTGCCTAGCAGGCTAGCAGAGCAGGGTCACTAGAACTCCCTTCTAAAACAGGTCTTTTGATGCTTAGTAATGTCTTTACAAGAGGCAATGACTACTCCGACCTCCCTCAAACATACTAAACCGAAACCTCAGGACTTCATGCCTTGGATGCCGGTCGCCAACAAGAAACGAAAACCCCCCCTTAATGAGCACATAAACACATATAGCATAAAAACCACAGTACTCATAAAGGAAGGATATCACTTGGATAGGGCCAGGAGAAGCTTCCACGCAACAAAAAGGCTCCGTCCAAGCTCGCCTTTAAACCTGTCTAGCACAGAACTCAACCAAGAAACCATTAACTACACCCGCACTAAATAGACAACTGGCCCTCTCGGCCTAATGAAATAAAACACTTCACTACAAAACTGAATCGGCCCTCTTGGCCTAACGAAATAAAACATTCAAAACCTCGGCCCTCTTGGCCTAACGTGATAAAACACAGTAGCATCTACACATCCTTCCTTGGAATAGCACATATATACAATCATAAGCTCCTTTCCAAGGAGGAAAAACAGGCTCGTAGCCCTAAACTAAATGCATGAGGTTATGACCCATCCCTCCTACATAGATAGCAAGAGGCGTACGTATAATATGATGTCTAATCAACCTATGGGTCCCAAATAATAACGGTAGATTGGTCTCGGCTACTCTTTGCATCACCCATATCAACCATCATCTACCATATATTGCATGTTCTGATAACATCCCCCACAAGCGGCCGGGTCCTGTTTTATCATTGATCACAATATCCAAACTAGGACCACAATTAAAGAAGAGGTCTTCCTCATAAGTAAGATTTGCTAATGAATCCGCAAACTGATTCCAGTAACGTGGAATCAGCTGAAAAGACACTCTCTCAAACTCCTCAAGTAGGGTCATCGCAGTCCGATGATACATACAAAGAATGGGATTCCGCACTGTGTATATCCCATCTAGCTAATTCAGGATCAACTGGGAATCCCCTTTTACTAATAATCGAGGAATACCACCTTGCTTGGCAATATGCAATCCCATAATCAAGGCTTTATACTCCGCCATATTGTTAGTGAATCCTACCCCGAGATAAGCAGCTAACTTCATCGTCACTCTACGTCGAGGATCTCGGATTACTACTCCCATACTTCCTTTTCTATTAGGGCCCCTGGACGCTCCGTCAAAATATAGTGTATACGTCCACAATGGGTTTACACAGCCGGCCATCACAAACTCCTCTATTCGTAGTTATGATAATCAAAGTTTAGCATGTTGAGAGGATGAACTGACGGGTCCATCCCACCTTCTTCATTGAACTCAACAAGGATACTCGTCAACAGTCGTAGACAGTGATGGAAGAATATTTTAATCTCCCACACAAAAGTTCCATCCTCTTGCTCAATCACCTTATATCCTTTGCTCCACCAAATGAGTTTCCCCTGATGGTATCTTTGCTCCAGATATGGGTGATCCAAATAAGGGACTAACCGACCCATCAACCGTCTTTTAAGCTCTTTTTCGCAGGTCTCAGATCATTCCTAGCATGGACCTGCAATGCATTTTCTTTGTATTAGCAGATTTAAAAATAGTAAGGTTTAATCTTATTAAGATTAACCTTATTCTTAAACTCCACTCCCTGTGAATCAGCTAATAGGGCTGTAGACTTATTCTGCCCTAACCTAACGATTTTTTAGGGTCCATCCCATTTAGGCTCCAATTTTCCTGGGAAAAGCTCCCTACGCGCATCATAATATAAAACCAGTTGTCCCTTCTTAAAGGTGTACTTCTTCGCTTTTAGATCATGCAACTGTTTCATGCGACATTTAGCCACCTCTTGATGTAACAGGCTTTGCAACTTAATTTCATCTAGGTGTGCTAAGGTCGTAAATCGCTCTAATAGGGCATCCTCATCACCCAAAGAATGGTTTATTGCAAATCTAATGGTCGGCAACTCAATTTCCAAGGGTAAAATGCACTCTTCACCATAAACTAGTTTGAATGGCGTGTGGCCAATGGCTCGCTTGAATGTGGTATTATATGCCCATACTACCACATACAGCTTCTTATCCCAATCGCGTTTCTTTTCAGACACGACTTTCGATAGGATACCCACAAGTTGCTTGTTGGTACTTTCAACCTGCCCATTCGCCTGCGGATTATAAGGAGTCGTTTTGTTGTGCTTGATCTGCCAAGCCTCTGTCAAGCTTTTGATCACCTTATTCAGGAAATGGGTTCCGCGGTCCGACACTAATTCTTTCGGCGGACCAAAACGGCATATTATCTACTCTAAAAGGAAACTAGCAGTTTCTTTAGCATCATCTTTCCTTGTTGCACGTGCTTCTGACCACTTTGTGAAGTAGTCAGTTGCTACAATAATATACCTCTTTTGCGCAGTCGACGATGGAGTAATAGGACCCACAAAGTCTATTCCCCACTTCTCAAATGGAAATATCGCCATAATAGGGGTGAGTGGTATTTTCCTATTCTCTCGACTATCATGTCGTTGACAAATATCACATCTCTTAACATACGCAAACGCATCCTAGAAGATGGCAGGCCACCAGTAACCTGCTCTTAAAGCCTTTTGTGATGTAAGACGTCCAGCAAAATGACCTCCGCAAGCGGAATCATGGCACTCTTCCAAAATGAATGGCACCTCGTTAGGCATCACGCATCGGCGATAGATGTCATCAACCCCTTGCCGATATAATGTACCTGCGATCAAAGCAAACTTTAATGCATGTTGCTTAATTTTCCTTCTCTCAGCTTTAGATAGTTCGGATCCAGTCTCTCGTGTCGATAAATAATGCATTATTGCAGCATACTAGGAGGGAGTAGACGCCGTATCTATTTTAAATAACAACTCCATGTCACTACCTTCAGTCCCCCCACAGATTCTTTCGGCTCCCCAAAGTCCACAAGACATTCCACGATGCCTTGCAACCTTGGTGGCTTACTCCTAATTTCATAATCAAACTCCTGCAAAGTGATTAACCACTTTGCTAGACGATCAGGCGGCTACAGCTTATTCATCAATAATCGAAGCCCCTCCGCCTTCGTATAAAGAACGGCTTTCTCATAGAGAATATAATGCCTGAATTTCTTGGTCCCAAAGACCATCGCCAGACACAACTTCTCCATGTAGGTATAATTGATCTCTAAAATGCCCAATTTCCGACTAGCAAAGGCTATCGGATGATACCACTTTTCTTCCCAAATTTGGGCTAAACAGCAACTGATACTATGCATGGTGGCTGTGCTGAAAATATATAGAATACCTCACCTCTTCTAGGTGCTTTCAAAACAGGTGCTTTTACTAGCTCTTGCTTCACATCCTCAAATGCTATCTTACAAGGGTCGCTCCATACAAACAAAACAGTTAAAGGACAATAGATTTGTAAGCGGCAACGTTCTTTTTGCCAAGGTGTTTATGAATCTGTGGTAATAACCAACCGAAGACAGAAAGCTATGAACTTATTTTGGAGTGCGTGGTGGACCCATGGCCACTATGACTTTGACCTTCTCGGGATTTGTCGCAATTCCTACCGAACTGACCATAGGACCCAGCAAGAGCCCATAAGGTACACCGAAAACACACTTCCGTGGGTTTAGAGCGATACAAAATTGTCTATAGTGCTCAAAGCATTTTCTTAAAATGATCAACTGCCTTCCTCTCAAGGTGGCGGCCCCTAAATCATCAATAAACACCTTAAACTCTTCGGGGGATATATCACCGAATGTCTTATCTGTTGTTCGTTGCCACGAACCAGGCGCATTGCATAAACCAAAGGCCATCACATGGTACGCAAAAGTACCAAAGACAGTAATAAAAGTTGTTTTCAACTTGTCCTCTTCTGCAATTGCCATCTGGTTATATCCTGCAAAGCAATCTATAAATGAATATATCTCCCTACCCGCTAATTGATCCAAAATCTGGTCAATATATGGCAACGGGTAGTAGTCCTTAACTGTCTGCTTATTCAGCTCCCTAAAGTCTACATATAATCGAATTTTATTATTATTCTTCTTTTTTATCACAACTGGCGAACACCATTCCATGTGTTGCACAGGAAAAATCAAACCCGCTTTCGGAAGCTTCTGTAACTCTTCAAACAGCTCGTCCCTCAGTTTGAAAGGCATACGCCTTACTTTCTATCGTACAGGACGACTACCCTCTTTCAACGGAATTGTATGAACAGCAAGACTAGGAGGAATGCCTCTCAGCTCATCATAACTCCAGGCAAAGATATCACGGAATTCCTGAATCAAGGACACATAGTCCTCCCTTTCTGTTGTGCTGAGCATAGAACCTAATTTGATTGGTCGCGACCCATCAGGCATACCAAGGTCTAGCTCGATAACATCTGCACCTCTTATGCGATCTTGGGCCTCTATCGGCTCATTCAAAGTGATATGATAGATGTCTTCCATGGTGGATCCCTCTTTGGACTCATCACTCGATGATGTCTCACGGTTCTAATGTCTCCAATTCTGTAGAAGATAGAGGATCTCTCTCACTCTCCGGGGACTCAGGATAAGCATCAACCACCATGCGCTGAGCATCTCTATCGAATATCAGCCGACCGACAGGTATATCCACTTGGCAATCCACTTGCAAGATCCAAGGTCGCCCAAGTAATACTTGGTAACTTGGACGCCCTGTAAAACGAATCACCCTAAAGTCCAACAAGCATTCTACATTTGCAACAGTGATATGGATCTTAGTAATGCAGCCTTCCGACTGCCTCAAACTATCATCTGCCATTTTGAGAATTGTGGAGGTATATTTTTGGATCGCAAGACCCAACCTTTCCATCAGTTTAGAACTCATAATGTTAACAGATGATCCTGTGTCGACAATGGCATAATCTACTAATATCCCATCGACATAGGCTGCAACCCTTGGGCAATGCTTCTCAGCATGCTCGAACCAGTCATCACCAACTTGCGCAATACCCAAAGGTTCTACGATATACCCGGTACGCAGGAGCTCACCAAATCAAATTCATGATAGTTCGATAGAGTTCAATTTTCACGCCAAACCATCCGCTCTTTAGGTCGCTGAACCGGCTTTATTGCCTCTTTTTTAACTTTCACCTTCTTCTTTGGTGGTTCCTTATCCTTCTTAATATCGGCTTTACTCTCCACGGGCTTCAAAGGTCCCCCTTCCATGGCAAGATCCAAAACTTGCGTTCCTTTGTCGCCTTGTTTAGGTTTCCGTTGATAGGCTTATCCTTGTCGGCCTCTCTACCCTTTTGACCTCTTGTAAGGACAGCTCGCAGATTAGAGGTTTCAGCGTCATTAATGCGCACAACCTCAATCAAACTAACCCCACTACCACTAGGCAGCTCCTCTACTGTAGTCTTTGGTCGTTGAAGTATTTGTTTAGGCCCGTCTTCTCGCTGGGAATCATTTCCTTGCGCACGATGATTAACATGCCCTGGTTGCCGACTACCTTGCTGGAGGGAACTAATCTTATTCCAGCAAGTGGCTGCTAAATGGCTGGATTTTCCACAGATGTCGCACTTGACATTTGGGCAGTTTCGTGGATAATATTGCCCACCACACCATTTGCAGCTAAACCTCGAAGGTGCACCCTCACCTGGGTATCTACTTCCTATCAAATTTTGTTGTTTTTTAAGGAAGTTAACATCAATGGCTATTTGTCGATACTGCTCTGTAATCATGTCGGTATAATGCTTCATCATGTCCTTAACCTCGCCAAGAACATTGGAAGCACTCGACTCGTAACCTTGATCATTACCCTGGTGTTCCATCGGCCTAACAATTCGATTAGGAACTGGTTGTTGAACCACAGGCATGGTATTAGGATTAACTGCATGGCCTCCACCATTTGGAGCCATTTGGCTGCCCGTAGGCATCGACATGCTAGGGGGAGCTGGTAATAAAGGCACATTCTGCATCATGTTCCCTCTCCCATTAGGATTAGCCATCGCTATCCCTTGGCTACCACTGCCATTGGCCGTTGCCATATTATTTCCCAATGCTAGACCTATATTCGAATTGCCTCGAGAGGCATAGGCTACTTGTAGTCGGGATTCCACTTCTTGTGCTTGTGTAATGGCAGTATCTATATCCCCGAAAGGGACACTACTCAACTGCAACTGGATATTAAAGTCCAAGCCATGCAGAAAATATTGCAATTGGGCAGCTGCGGGGATAGGAATAGAGGTGTCCAACTTACGGAAAACCTCTTTTATTTTCTTCGCATAAGAACGAATATCCTCGTGTGGTTCTTGGCGGGTCACATTGAGTACATGCAACCAATATTGCCCACCCCTTTCAGGGGCAAACTCCCTTCGAAAAGCTCCATAAAATGCATCAATATTCAATATGGTTCCGGCTTCTAAACCATGATACCATATGGCAGCTCTTCCTTTGAGAGTCATGTTGAAGAACATCATTAAATGTTCTTCTTCTTGGATACGACAGTTGAACATCAGCTTTTGAAACTCCCTGATGTGGAGTTCCGCATCTTCCTCAACTAGCCCATTAAAAATGGGTAGCGGGTAACTTAGAGCATGAAAATCCGTCATCCCTGTAGGAATTGCAATAGTCTGTGCCATGACGAGAATTGGATTTGCACTAGGAATAGGGGACGGTGGGGTTACACCTCCCGCACTTGATGTAGATTGGCTTATGGAAGAAAGGGGAGCACTAGAGCTTCCCCCTTCTCCTAACTTACTGCTTGTGGCAGCAAGACCACTAGCTCCACTCCCTCGTAAGGGTTCAGCACCGCTATGCTTAGGGGAATACCTCTTAAGAATTTCAGCATGTTGCCTAGCTCTTTCGTCTCTTTCTTGCTTTTGGATTTCTACTAGACAATGCTTATCGATGAATAACGGATCAATCTCCGTATCCTTTGGCATAAATTGCTAACTAGTCCCTAGACAACCAGGATTCGAGGACCGCCACTTCTAAGCGGCTCCCAACGGACACACCACTGATGGGACCTAAAACGGGCCGGCACTGGCTCATGCACTAGCCGGACCTCTATCATGCGCTCAACAACCCCACAGCCTCGCGGGCGGCCAAGAGCGTGGATGACACATACATCATCTTCCTGAACATCTTGCATTTGTATCACGTATCGTAGTCCAACTCTAACCCAATCAACACTCCTCAGAGGGAGTCCCTAGCACATTGCCAAATAGCCTGAAGTACAAACATAGGAGGTCCTCCAATGGCTGACTGCGGCTACCTCACTGTGACTCTCTTACACCTTGGGGATTGGCCCCTTGATGCATCACTAAACATATGTAACATGCGCACACAAACTTCTCTCTTTTATGATCCGCGTATTTCTAGGAGATATACCATGCTTCCTCACTTTACTTTCCCTTAGACCCAATGCCTAGCCTACAGCTTGAGCAACCTTACTCACTCAACGTTGGTCATATTCCTCTAAAAAGCAATTGCTATGCATCCAGGAGGTATTATCTGATACATTTTAAATTTCATGCTTCATGCCAATTGTGAATGTCCACGTGCTCAAACAATTAAGAAAATCAACATTGGTGCTTAGTGCAAAAGCATTCTTTCAATGAATTTGACTATTGCTTGTATGCAGCGTTGCATGAACCTAGCACCAAGAAACCCTCGTGCTACTAGGTTCTTAATCTTTAAATATCGTCCAATCTATATGGTATGCATAAAAAACCAGAAATATTTTCATCATTTCATTCAACATTTACACGCTTTTTATACACTCCAAACCCTCACCCGTTTAGGTTGTGCATATTGCATAGGTTTAGGGTTCATTTTCCACATTTTTATTACATAAAAGCCATAAAAACTCACTAGAACATAAAGGTAGGGCTGAACTGAGGCTAAACCTCATACTTCAGACCCCCATACATCCACAAACATGAATCTTATTTTTTCTTAATTTTCGGCACTCAAAATCCATTTTTTTCCTATTTTTTCCTTATTTCCCCTATTTTTCTTGTATTTTTTGCAATAATTAATGACTGAAAATATGAAATGAGTTGTGGGCTGTGGCCCTTAGGTTCATTTGCAGCAAAAAGACAAGTTTAGTTGGTGTGTCTTATGATATTTTCCATTGATATCTCAAAAACACTCAATTTCCCCATATTTTGCATATTTACGGGTTTTTCACTACTAATTTCATCCACAACACTTATGATTTTCTGATTTTCTGATTTTTTGAGCATAAACAGTTGAAAGACATTGCAAACAACATTATAATGCATAATCATCTCATGGGAACCAGAATTCATGAAGCAAATTGCATAAAAACACAATTTTCCTTTGTAAAAATGAGATTACCGTTCTTTGCGGGTTGCGGGTTTTTATTTGCCATATCTCGGGACTGATTTCCAGCCACCATTAATGCTCATGACAGTCCACAATCATCAATCTTCAATCTTCTTACACCATGGAGCAATCCAGTCTTCATTGGACAAGCATCCATCATCCATTCCTCTTCTTCCTCTTCACCACATGAATCTTCCTTTAGGGGAGAGAGAGGGAGGAGAGAGAAAGACTGAAATCAGAGATTTTCATAGAGATCGCCAATGGAGGAGCAAAGATAGGTGATAGAGTTGACAGATAGAAGGGAATGAAGCCCCATAATCCATTAGGCAAGGTATGTGTAGGCTGCATGATGCCCTCCCTCCATTCATGGCGAAATTTGCGCCTTCTTTCTTCACGCCTTCTCTCCACGATTCCTCTTCCCTCATTTGCATGAAAGTTTCATGCCACATTTAAATTTGGGCTCCCAAGGGTCACTTGCCCATTTTGGCCAAATTTTGTCCACCCCTTCGCATCTTAACCGGTTTCTTGGCCATTTCCACGTCTGGACTCGGAATTGAGCTCTGAAAAATCCTGGGCGTCCGACTCAGCATCCCGCATTGGCCAGTAACTCATGTCAACCAGTCCGACTGTCTGAAGAATGAAAAATCAACAAGTGTTGCTCGGGCGCCTTTAAAGCACTTTGGCGCTTAAAATCGTCCTAGATCGAGCCGCCGCCTTTGACGATGAGTATTTTTCCCTTGATATTCATAATTTTTACACTACAAGATATAGACCTTATAGCGACGTTTAAAGCGACGAAAATACAAACAACAAAATTTACCCCTGTCGTCGCAAAAAGTGTCGTTATTGACGATGCCATAGAATCGTCGCTATTTACGTCGCTATATGCGTCGATGCAAATAGCGACGATTGCAGAGAATTTGCGACACTCATAGTGACACCAATAGCGACGCAAGCAGTAAATTTGGGCACAAATAGCGACGGTAATAGAGAAAAAAAAAATTGTGATATATAGCACTGTGTATTGTATGAGAGCCATACAAAATAGTTTCTGCACTGCTGCATACAAAGCGTTTGCAAACAAAAAGAATATATACTGGAATCATAAAACTGATACATGAAATAAATACATGATCGCATAAAATGCGATTGGTACAATCATGAAATGATATCACTAATACATAGAAAATGTCTACATAGATCAGGCGACTAAAAACTAAAGGTGTGTGAGCTCTAAGGATCCAAGGGCGAGCTACAAATCCTCGTCCCCCGAAAGCTCGTCCCACTGCAAAGGAGCATCAAACGGATTCTGCAGAAAAAGAAACAACATATCAATCCACCATACAATAATGCATTCAAATATCTCATGGTAACTACGGACAAGAAAGATGAGTGACTTACAGGGCCGCCGCGTCTATACAATCGGTCGATCAATGCCCTGAGACCGTGCCTCTCTGCATATCGAGTCTCAAGGCCTTGCGGATCACGATTTGTAATGGAGTGCTGCAAAGAAAACAAAATGCTAACTATTAGAAACATGATTGTCAGTACAAAGAATATCTCAAAAAAACAAATAAGCAAAATAAAAGAGAAACTTACAAAGTCCTCCAAATATGTCCTGTGGCCGCCACTCCCAGGATGATGCACCGATCCGGCCTCGATTCATGCCCTTGCCGCCTCCTGCTGCTGACTCCAACGTCCTCGCGAATCTGTAGCCTCCTCCCTCAGTCGGCACCAGTCGTCTGCATCTAACCACTCGGGCTTTGGAGCCCCACTCTTGATTGCCTTGCGTGCGTCGGATCGTCTATGTGACATGTATGCACGCATGCAATCTATCATCCAGCCCGTAGAGAATCTATCTACTGCGGCTGGCACCGGGAACTCCTCGTGCAAGGATGCTACTATGTAGTCCTTGCTCCCCTCTGGTATGTTCCTCCAATGATCCAGGACGTTGTGCCAAAAAACTTGTTGGCACAACTCCCTCATGGGAGCCATCACCCTCCTCTCCTCATCATTCATGATGATGGCTCCTGACCTTCTATCCACTAGGTATCCATAGCCCCTAGGAGTTTGCCTAAGACCCCTAGGGGCAAACTCCTGTACATCCGATGTACCGACGGGGGTACCCTCTCTCGGAGTGCCACTCAAAGGGGTGCCACCAAAAGGAGTGCCACCAAAAGGTGTGTCATCTGCCGACGGCTACGCAAAAGCTGGAGTAACTAGAGTGGACGTCCCCACAGGTGTGGCAAATCCTGGAGGTAACGCAGCTCCAACTGAACGACGAGATGGAGACACCACGTCCATGTCTCCACAGCAGCACCCCCTGATCCTCCTGCAGTCGCAGTCCCTCCCTCTGGCCCAAGTCGCGAGCGTCGAGATCGTCTACTCGAAGCTGAATCATTTGATCGCGCTGAAGCTGATCTAGCAAAGCGCCCTGACAAAGGACGAGACAACTCCTGATCTGCCATCTCTCTGAATCTCGCGAGCTAATCTGGAGACATGCGTGTCATCATGTCCTGAAACTCCTCATCGCTCATCTCTCGACTCATCCTGAAAATGTCGATACCTACACAGATAAAAAATGATGTTAGAATAATCAATTTAAACTATACAAAGCACATTAATATAAATAATTTTTGAAAAATCCCTCTTAAAATGCATATCTTATCTACCTTTATGGAAGATCTAAACAACGAATTGAGTAATACAATTCTCCAAGAATGAAGTATTCTATGGTCCCATGTTAATCTCCTGACACAACTCTGCATACACTGGAAGGTCGATAGACATGTCACCACAAAAGAACGAGTCTGCCTCGTTCTCAAAAAATTCTATGACTTCTGTATTTCCATCATTGTTAGCCGATGCGGGCTCCAAGCTTGTGGTGGCCTCCACCCCTTGTAGTATCGATCCCTCTATTTGCATATTTTCTTCATCTATGCATGGAACATCGCTTTGATAATATACTCTCGCACCTCGAGGAGTTGAAGGTATAACATACCACCATCGAGGTTGTCGGGGGTTTGGATAGAAGATTACCTATTCACAAACACTTACAAAGCGAGTTCAAACCATTGTGACATAAACCGTGTCGTATTACAATTAGCAAGCAAATGACTATTTGTACCTGTTCACAATGGGCCGGCAACACAAAGGTGTCGCGCAAATCCGTCCATTTTTTTTCGGAATCTATTTCAAGAAATCCAGATGGACCTTGTCGAACTGTTGCTCCAGCTCCTCCAAGTACCACATTGAACCATTGCACATCGAATAGTATCATGGAGAAGCTACGGTAATCCATCGTAATAATACTTTGCAAGTTCCCAAAATACTCCATCTCATCCACAACCGTGTTTGGATCCGTTGCTCGTCGCCGGCTCTCTTGCTCAAACCTTGCCATGACACCACAGTCCATTGTGGAGCGCATTTTGTCAATACGCTCCACCTGAAAATGCCGTCCGCGCGACCACGCTGCACTATATATTTTGTACTGCACATTGAAACACTCAAATTAGATGTAGCAAGAAAATTTAGATACGACACATTCTAAACCCCTCATTACCTTTGGACTACATCCCCTTGAGAACTCCCACTCCTCCATTTAGACCTTTGTTCCTTCGCTAGATGTTGCGGTCAAGGCTCCATGCAACCATCGTATTGACATAAACCGTCGCATTCCATTTGGATGTGATTCCGGGTTTACCATTTTCAGCTCATACCAGCTTGCAGTGTTCATGCATGCTGGAGGTCGTCCAAGAAAACCTTCCCTGAGTTCATGATCCTCCGGCAAGAAAGCGGCGTGTCCTTGATATACCATCTTCTTCATGGTTCGTGACCTTCGGGAGTCTAACTATGGCCCACACAATGGACATGCATGATAACCTGAGGTAGCCAGACCTGTAAGGCGATCCACGACCTAGTGAATACTTGATTGAATGAAATAAAATATAGATATTACCAGCGAGAACAAAGGTCTGCTCACCTGAGCACTCTCCCAATCCCGGAAAGTCATGCATCGTCCACATGAGAATGGCTCGAATGTTGGCTGACCATCGACCATCGCGCCTGCTCATATCTTGCACCGTGACCCCCTCCTCCCACAAAATCTTAAGCTCATCGACTAATGGACGAAGATACACGTCCATATTTTTTACTTTGTAGCGGCCCAGGACGAGCAAGCTAAGGATGAGATGTCCTTTCTTCGTAGAAAGCCATGGAGGGATGTTGTAGTTGACAAGCATTATAGGCCACACACTGTAAGAAGTCGAGAATGGGCTCACACCATCCATGGCGAGACCGAGCCGAAGATTCCTTGGCTCTCGTGCAAAGCCTGGGAAGGTAGATTCAATGTGGCTCCATGCGCGCGAATCCGCTCATATTCATTGAACTCCATCCGTGGACCTATTCTGCACATGCCACGTTGTCAAGCTTGCCATAGCAGACGTGCGAAACATGTGGTTTATGCGGGGGATGAGCAGAAAGTGTTTGAGAACTTTTTGAGGGATGGTTTGCCCTTGCAAGTCCTGTCGATACCTGTGAGCACCACACTTTGGACATGTCTCCATAGTCTCGTATTCATTTCGAAACAATATGCAATCGTTGATACATGCATGGATGTTATTGTAGTCCATGCCAAGCTTCCGTAAAACATGTCGTGCATCATCACAAGACTCAGGCATGGTATTTGCATGTGGCAATATATGATATTTCAATAACCTGAAAAAAATCATAAAACACCTTGAAAAAGCACAAATGTTTGCAATAATATTGTTTTTAAAAAAATCAATGAAGCCTGTGTGCAAGGTACCTGAATAACTCAGTCACACTCGTATCGCTCCAACCGTATTTTGCTTGCACACTTAAGAGTGCAAGCAATGTCTTCAACCGAGATACTCGGCACCCATCATATAATGGTATGGATGCTTCCTCTCTAAGCGGGTCAGATGTCTCAACATCCATGGGAATCAATGCATCGATCATTGCCTCCATCTCAAGCTCCAAGATTGTAGGCAGGTCGGGAAGGTTGTCTGTCTCCTCTGGCATTGACGGTATAGATGGGCCTTGCGAGTGGTCGATTGGTTCCTGCAATCCATCCATCGCACATCCACGAACTCTTCTAATTGGCCGCAAAGGGTGCACTCCCCCTTGGGTCGAGACATCACCCCCCTGGATAGAAAATTTACCAACAAGACCCAATCTTATTGTGTATGGTTTTCAATTAGCTTGAGAGTACAATGCATGATTAATATTAACTTCAAATTACCGTTTGCTAAAAATCCACAATCACCTGATCAATGATCTCTGATTGAAACTTGCCAAATCGTCGTACGTATTCTATAGACAATCGGCGTTTTCGTCTAATTGCCAACTTGCATTGAGAGCAAGGACATGGGACACGCTGATTAAGATACGTCTCGTGGTCTTGAACAATAAGACCTTCATCATTTTCCATCTTATCTACATTACAGCAAACGAGGCTTAAATGGATAGCTTTATGGAGATGTACGTCAAGTTGCAAGTTGACCATAAATCTTGCATTGTATATAGTAGTTGAGAGATTTTCCGATGTTATATCTCGGCCTTGTATCATGCTCAAGGATTTGTTTGTCTCGGTAGATAATTATTTGTTATATCTCGCGTTTGAGTATAAGTAATCCATTTTAAAATTAATGCGCGCCATCTATGAAATTTAATAACTATAGTAATAAAATTTATTTCAATCAATTCTACTCATAGTCATAAGACCTGAGAGAAATTATCCTATACTCAATTTAAGGGTTTCTTCTTCTATAACAATACTTTTGGGTTCATTTTGATGAAGTACCTTAATGACCATTAGCTAGGGTATCATTTTCTTTTAGTCCTTCCGTTGACTAGTTGGCATGATTTCTAATTTGGCATGCCTATAAAGTTAATACAAAAGCAATGAATTATGCATATCACAATTAGATCCCCTACTTGGACATTATGAAGGAATTGACCATTTTTAAGCCATCTTAAAGAGTTACCAATGTACGTGGCCCATGGCAAAGCACATTGCATACCATTATCAATAAGTCTATTATCTTAAATTTCCTTCCCCTCCCTCTCCTTCTCTTTCTCTCCCTCTCTCTCCCTCTCCCTCTCTTTCTCTCACCCTCTCACCCTCTCCCTCTCCCTCTCGTTCTCTTTCTCTCCCTCTCTCATTTCCTTCCCCTCCCTCTCCCTCTCCCTCTCTTTCTCTTTTTCTCCCTCTCCCTCTCTATCTCTCTTTCTCTCTCATTTCCTAAACAAGCAAAAAATAAAGTGATTTAAACATCCTCCAAGCAAAAGGGAGAGGGAGAGATACAATGCACTCTCCCTCTCTTTCTCTTTCTATCCCTCTCTCATTTCCTTCCCCTCCCTCTCCCTCTCGCTCTCTTTCTCTCTCATTTCCTCTCCTAAACAAGCAAAAAATAAAGTGATTTAAACATTAAACAAGCAAAAGGGAGAGGGAGAGAGAGAATGCACTCTCCCTCCTTCTCCCTCTCTTTCTCTTTCTCTCCCTCTCTCATTTCCTCCCCCTCCCTCTCCCTCTCCCTCTCTTTCTCTTTCTCTTTCTCTTTCTCTCCCTCTCCCTCTTTTTCTCTCTTACTCTCTCATTTCCTTCCCCTCCCTCTCCCTCTCTCCTAAACAAGCAAAAAAGAAAGTGATTCAAACAACAAACAACCAAACCCGTCATGAGAGAGTGAATGCACACTCTCTCTCTCACCCTCACCCTCTCCCTCTCGTTCTCTTTCTCTCCCTCTCTCATTTCCTTCCCCTCCCTCTCCCTCTCCCTCTCCCTCTCTTTCTCTTTTTCTCCCTCTCCCTCTCTATCTCTCTTTCTCTCTCATTTCCTAAACAAGCAAAAAATAAAGTGATTTAAACATCCTCCAAGCAAAAGGGAGAGGGAGAGATACAATGCACTCTCCCTCTCTTTCTCTTTCTATCCCTCTCTCATTTCCTTCCCCTCTCTCTCCCTCTCGCTCTCTTTCTCTCTCATTTCCTCTCCTAAACAAGCAAAAAATAAAGTGATTTAAACATTAAACAGGCAAAAGGGAGAGGGAGAGAGAGAATGCACTCTCCCTCCTCCCTCTCTTTCTCTTTCTCTCTCTCTCTCATTTCCTCCCCCTCCCTCTCCCTCTCCCTCTCCCTCTCTTTCTCTTTCTCTCCCTCTCCCTCTCCCTCTCTTTCTCTCTTACTCTCTCGTTTCCTCTCCTAAACAAGCAAAAAAGAAAGTGATTTAAACATTAAACAAGCAAAAGGGAGAGAGAGAGAGAATGCACTCTCCCTCTCTTTCTCTTTCTCTCCCTCTCCCTCTCCCTCTCCCTCTCCCTCTCTTTCTCTCCCTCTCTCTCCCTCTCTCTCCCTCTCCCTCTCCTTCTCTTTCATTTCCTCTCCTAAACAAGCAAAAGAGAACGATTTAAACCTTCAACAAGCAAAAGAAAGAGAGAGGGAGACTCACAATGAGATATGGTGAGCGTGGGGCAGCTTCTCTTTGCAATGAGGGCTTCTCCTCTCCTTCACGAACAACGACGGTGGCGGCGGCGACAGCAAGTCTTCTTTCTCTTCTTCTCTCACAAAGCCTTCGCTCTCTCCCTCGCTCTCGCTCTCAAAAGTCGAAGCAAAACAAATGAAAATGGCGCTCAGGTTTTGGCCGCGTTTTTTTTCCTGCAGCATCGCTATTGGCGTCGCTATTTGCGTCGCAAATGCGACGCAAATCGTGGGTCAAAGTCCTAAGAAAACAATTGCTATGCAGTCCAAGAGATTTTCCTTTGATACCATGAACCATGCATAGTGCATAATGTGAATGGTTTAGTGCACAAACAAAAGAAAATCAGCATTGTGTATCGTGCATAAATCATTCCTTCCATGAATTTCACTAGCGCATGCTGCGTTGAAAGGAGGCACCGAGCCATATGCTCATGCTACCATCCTCTTTATTTAAACCGTTTCCTATTTGTCAAGTGTAATGCATAAATCAAATATTTTCTTATCTTTCAAATTTTTAGCCCCTCTTCATCCAACTCTTAGCATTTTACATCATTGATCGGTTAGATAGGGTTTTTATGCATTTTTCCCTTTTAAAAGAACGATAAATATGCACAAAACATAGAAACGGGGACAAACCAAGGCCAACCTCGTGCTTTGACATCATTATACATTGCACAAACATAGATATAATCTTCCCTAATTTTCCTCAGCCCGTTTTCTATTTTTTCCTAATTTTAAGCCCATTTTTTCCCATTTTTAGGCATTTTTCCCTTTTTTTCTTTAATAAATAATGACTGAAAATAAAAATTGATTGTGGACTGTGGCCCTTAGGTTCATTGATAGCAAAACATCCAAGTTTTGTTGATGTTATGTCTCATATTCCCCCTTTATTTTGTAAAAAACCCCATTTTACCCCTTACATGCGTGTTTTACCGGTTTTAAACCATTAGTTTCAACCATATCACTTATGATTTTCTAGATTTCAGAGCATAAATTGATAAAACTCATAGCAAAAAACAACATAATGCATAATCAGCCCATGGGAACAATATTTTATCAATCAAATAGCATAAAAACTCATTTTTCCTTCATAAAAATTGAATTACCGCTTAGGCTTCATGCCTCGGGATCTCAATTTTGGTTTTGATTACGAGACTGATTTCCAGCATGCATTTAATGCTCATCACCTTCAAGAACATCATTCTTCATGTCTTCATCCATCGGGAAGCAATCCGGTCTCATCTGGACAAGCTTTCCTTGACCATTCTTCATTGTCTTCTTCCACACAAGAACAGCCCCTTAAGGGAGAGAGAGGGAGGAGAGAGAAAGACTAGATTTCCATCTCTTCATTCCCACAGCCATTTCACGGGCAAAGAGAGGCAATAAGACCAACAAGAAATGAGAAGATCAGCTCCATGATCGATTGTATGGGTTGCTTTCAGCCTGCATACTCCATCTCCATCATGAGAGGGCGCAAAAAACGGCCGCCATGTTGCTCCACGTTTTTTCTTCATCCCTCATTCTCTCTCCACGTTTTTTGCTTCATAAGGTGCATAAAATTTTAGGGGGGGTCCAAACTCAAAAGGCATGCCCAATTTTGGCCTCCCAATTATCCACCTTTTCATATCTTGACCATTTTGTGGCCATTTCCCCGTCTTGGCTCCAATTCGAGTGCTATAAATTTTTACGCGTTTGGCTTTACATCCCGTATCGATTGGTAACTCTTGACAACCCGCACGACAGTCTGAAAAATTATCAAAAATCCACAAGTGTCACTCAGGCGCCTTTTAAAAGTCGTATTTCACTTGGTGCTTAAAATCGTCCTAGTTGGAGCCGTCGCCTTCAATGTTAAATATTTTTCTCCTAAATTCTGGATTTTTTGGCAAATTTTAGGCACATCCCGAGCTCAAAACTCCGCTCTCACCGCTACCTACGATGGTGAGTGCCATGGGACACTCGTCTAGGAGGGGGGTAATGTTAACCCCAACACGAAGAAAGCAAAATAAAATAAAAAAGACGCAGGGAAAAGGTGAAAAAAAGGTAGCCCGACTGAAGAAAGAGGAGGAGAAAAGGCCAAAAGCGCAAGAGCAACCTTAAAAAGTCCAAGGCAGATGCAAAAGGAGAAAGGTGCATTTTAAAATACAAAGGCGCACCCTAAAATCTTGTAAAAGAGTGCTAGGCGGTGGAAAATCCGGAAAGCTAAAACGGAAGACAAAGACAAAGGCCAAGGCAAAGAGAAACGGAAGACAAAGGCGCACAAGGAAAAGTGCAAGTCAAAACTTTTGTAAAGAGCTCAAGCGCATCATGGTTTAATTCAAGGAGCGTCGAGCTTTCCGTGCAATTTGTAAATGTAGACGAGCGGTGGAAAGGAAACTAGAAAGATAGAAGGACAATGGGAAAAAGGGCCTAGGCTATGGCCGGGCCATGTAAAAAAGGGGATGTCCGCCCAAAAGGGATTTAGGGTTTTGTATATAAAGTTGAAAAGTGAATGAGAAACTCATTCTTGTGTGTGGCCAAAAGTAGCTCTCCTCTTCTTCTTCTTCTTCTTGTTCCTTCTTGCTTAAGCTTGTGCTTGAGAGAGGGAGTGTGAGAGTGTGAGGGAGTGAGTGTGTGAGGGTGAGGGACCGTGGGGTGGAGAAGCTCTCCATCTTCTCCTCTCTTCTTCTCTTCTCTTCTCTTCTCTTATCTTGCTCGCGGCGATGGAGCTTGGAGCTTGGAGCGGGAGGATCGAGCTTGCTTGAAGCTTGCACTTGGATCGTGGAGCTATCAAAGTGTGCGAGAGAGGAGGTAACTCGAACGGCATGGAGGTAAGCTCACTACACCGGTAGATATGGATGGCGCATCGGCTATGTGAGAGGTAGCTATTAGTGCTCGGCTTGGAACGCTTGAAACAATAAGCGGTCCGTGGGTCTTGGCGGTTGAGTGAAAGCTCCCACATCTTGGTACTTCGTTTGTAGCTTCGGGTCTTGATCTTTGATGGGGATCTCCCTTAGCAATTTCTGATAGGTTGGGTCATGGCATGCCTCTTCTCTAGCTAGCTCAAGAATTCGATTATTTGGCATGGATACCTTTGTGGCTAGAGATCTTGCTGTTGATGGATCTTGCAAAATTAGAGAATTCAGTAATGCCTTGCGACTAAGTACATCGGCAACTACATTCTCCTTTCCAGACCGATATTTGATTTCAAAGTCATATTCTTCCAGTACTTCAATCCATTGGCGTTGCCTCATATTGAGCTCATTCTCCGTGAAAATCCATTTAAGAATCTTGTGGTCTGTCACTAAGGTGAATTTGTTACCCAGCAAGTAGTGTCTCCAAATTTTGAGAGCATGGATGACAGCCAACAGCTCCAGATCATGGGTAGCATAGTTCCTTTCATGGTTCTTCAGTTTCCTTGACGAGTATGCTATGGGATGACCTTCTTGCATGAGCACACATCCTAAGACAAGTGCACTAGCATCAGTTATTACTTGAAACTTCTTAGTAAGCTCAGGAAGTTTCAGGATGGGTGTTGATACCAAGCTTTGCTTTAGTTTATCGAAGCTGGATTTTTCAACAGGTGACCATACAATAGATACTTGCTTCTTTAGTAGATTAGTCAGAGGTGCTGTAATCAAAGCATAGTTTTTTTATAAAGACCATGTACCATCCTGCCAATCCAAGAAAACTACGTATTTCTTTGATAGACGTAGGTGTTGGCCACTCTAGAACGTCTCTAACCTTGGCCGGATCTACTGAAATTCCTTCTGCTGATACAATAAATCCCAGATATTTAATCTATCGCTTGAAAAATGCACACTTCTTTTTAGCATAAAGCTTGTGTGCCCTCATTGTTTAAAGGACAATGTGAAGCTGGGGTTCATGGTCTTTTTCTTGCTTGGAGTAGACTAGGGTATCATCAAAGAAGACGAGTACAAAGTCAAGATAGGGCCTAAAGATATCTTGCATTAACCTGTTGAAGGTAGCATGAGAATTTGTTAGCCCGAATGACATGATTAGGAATTCAAAGTGTCCATACCTTGTGCTGAATGCCGTCTTTGGGATATCTTCTTCCTTGATCCTTATTTAATAATATCCAGACCTGAGATCCATCTTAGAGAAGATCTTCACACCTTGAAGACGGTCAAGGAGTTCATCTATTCTTGGAATGGGGTATTTGTTTTTAATGGTCGATTGATTCAACCCTATGTAGTCAATGCAAGCGTTCCATCTTTCTTCTTATGGAACACCATTGGAGCTCCCCATGGCGAACTGCTAGGATGGATGTAGCCTTGGTCTAATAGTTACTTGAGTTTCTCCTTCAGCTCAATCGCTTCAGGGATGGACATCCTATATGGTCTCTTTGTGATTGGTGCAGCTCCTGGCGCTAACTTGATTTCATGATCGGCTTCCCTTTGAGGAGGAAGTTATGTCAGCTCTTCAAGAAATACATCTGCGTATTCCTTTAACCATGAAGGTTCTTCCCTAGATTCTTGATTCTGATCTAACTTATTTAGTTTAATCAAATAGAAAGGTATCCCTTTTCTAACTCCTTTTATTATCGGTGTTGCTTTTGCCTGAATTTTTGGCTTACCAGCCTCTCCTTGAGTTGTAACTAGTTCCCTTTAGAATTTCAAAAGGAGACTTGGCCTTTTCCATAGTGAATGTAGGCATCATTGGGTATTAGCCAATCCATACCGAGCAAACATTCGTGGATACCTAGGCTCATTACCCTGAATCTGAAGTTGACTTTCCACCCAGTAGGAATTTCACCTTAGCAGTTTGCTTGGTACAAGAGACCTCACGACCATTTGCTAATTCCACAAGTAAGGTAGGTGCATCTTTTGTAGCTATTCCTAATCTTCTTGCACAAACTAGTGAAATGCAGGAATGTGTACTGCCACAATCAATCAAGGTTTTGAAGCTTTTACCTTGATAATTTGATGGAGTTTGAATCACTGAGAATTGATGATTCGGGCCTTTCTTGTGAAGAGCGGCGTGAACCGTTGCCCTCTCAATGTCTGCTTCCATGGATGGATCTTCTTCATCACTCAGCTCCTTGTTGGCAACACTGGCGGTTCTCTCTGGCCTTGGCAGTGGCTCCTTGGCCATGGACAGCTCCTTGGAATGGCCCTTGATGTTGACCTCTGTTAAGCTTGGGACATTGTCTTTTAAAATGACCAGGCTCGTTGTAATGGAAGCAACGGAGATTGTGGCCTTTACCTTGTGTAGGAACGAAATTGTTGACAGTGTTGGCCCTAGCCTTCTTCCTTTGTCCCTGGTTTTGGCCTTGTGTTCTCTTAGCCTAAGACCTATACACCCCCTTGTTCCGATCCTTGTAAGACCAAGTCATGTTATTCGTTGGCTTGGTCTGCACCTCTTGTATTATCAGGCAACTTGAATGAGCGTGTCTTGTAGATCGGTTGGTGGATGCATTGATTCCAAGCGAGTGTTTATGGGTGGATTTAACCCAGCACAAAACTTTGACACCTATTATGTCATATCCATTTGTGGTGCGTACTTTAAGAGAGAGACAAACTTTGAATAATATGCATCCACGGATAGTCCAAGCTACTTTAATTCATAGAATTCATTCATCTTCTGTGTGCGATAGGTAGGTGGCAGATATCTCCCTCGCACAGCTCTTTTAAGCTTCTCCCAAGTAACTGACCCTTCCAAGATCCCCTGTTCTCTGTACCGTTGTTTCCGCCAAAGTCTTGCTTCGCTGGCAAGCTTCAATTTGGCGAGCATTGCTTGGTTAGCGGGTGCAGTTCCTGTTGCCTCGAAATAATCCTCCATGGATTCGATCCAGACCTCGGTGTCAGTTTGGACGGTCCTTCCCCTACCATCGAATTCAGGTGGCTTAATTTGTTTGAGAAGGAACTTCTTCTCTTGAATTATAGCTGTATTTAGTGTAGGGGTCAGACTAGGAATCTGCACTTGAGGTTGCGTCTAGGGGCAATAATATTCTTTACATTAGAAACTTGCTAAACGTTTCTCACATTACATTAATATGCCCAGTTCAGATTTTAGCCAAGTGACCTAATCACTTAACTCCTTTACCCACACTTACAACCATGACAGACAGTGCTAGAAAAAATCTTATTCATCCATGTGGGCATAGCCCTTTCGAGTACATTTATTTTGGGAAGGTACAACAAGTTGATACATCAATTTTGGGAAAATAGGATTGTGTTACATTCGGCTACGGGGACAGAGTAATAATATGGAGTGGGGTCATGGATTTTCAGGAATCAATAGGTCATAGGAAGCTTGGGGTATCCCTTCCTTTGATACCCTTTCTTCTCATAACGTCCCAGTACCTTGATTCTGTCGGCAGGGATTATTCGAGTCACTTCCTGATGCTAGGAGGCATATTTCACGGTGGATTCCGTGCCATGGTGGATTCCATGAGGTTTTACGATGGATTCCGTAAACTTTGTTGACTGGGGCTCATACACAAAGTGGATTCTTTGTGCGAGAAGTTGATGGGTACATGGGTGATTCCATAGCAGGTGATTCCGCAAAATACATATTAAATTAATAAACGTTTATGAGTTTAGAGTGCGCACTCGTGATAAATTAAGGTTAGGATTGATTTCTAACCAGTTGATTTATTTATGTAGCTAAAGACTGCTAGGTATTCACTTTTGTCGGTTTAATTGTATTATTTTACTAACGATTGTGAATGCTTCAGTTGACGTGTAGAGATAGCAGCAGTGGCAGAGGAAAGCATTGGAGGATAGCGTGTATTCGAGTTATCATTTATATTTTGATGGGCGCATACCTTAGGCATGGTGCCTATTTATTGAGGCGTTGGATATTTATTTATTATTTTGTATGCGCATGGGCGCACGATTATGATATTTGTATTTGGACATTGTATTGGGTAGGCCTAACTCTTTGGGCGCCCGCCCATTAGCTTTATTTCTATTTTGTGCTAAAGCAAATTCAAAAGCCAAAAGCGTGCTATTTTGTAATTTGGGCTATTATTTGAGCTTGAAGATGATTAAGACATAAAATACATGCTTTGTGGAGCGCTCACACAAGGCATGGGGGGAGATTGCACCCAATTGGTCTCTTGTTCATGTTGTGCATGCTTTCTACCTTGAGTTTTGTGCAAAAAGTAGAGTTCTTTTGTTCTTGGGGACCTTCTGGCATTCATTACACAAGCATGCAGCATCCGATCTGCACACCACTTCCTCGTACACATACTTGTTCTGCTTGACCTTCCGACCGCTGACATGTAGGGTTGTGTTTGCATGAGCCTCGATAAAGATGAATAGCTTCACGATCTTTAAATCCTCCATCCGCTTGATTCTCTTCAAGTTGGTCTGAAGGTACGCAAGTCAGTGGGTTGCTATGTAATATATTCGTGATTCACCTCCGTTCCACATACAGGGGTGAAGGATTGTAAATACCGTCTAGAATATTCATCATACCTAGTCTCCGTCGATAATCCGAAGCACGCATTGCAGTCATAAACATAACCTGGAACACCAAGAATTTGTTCCATGCTTCGCGACTCTGCAGGCCAGCATTGATAAGTAAGTAGGAAATGTTCTTAATGGCAACATTTCTCTACTTTCCCTCATTAAGTTTCCTTGTAAATATTAGATTCCATTGGTTTGCTCTGATACCAACTGTAACATGTCACCCCTGTCCACTTGTAGGACACATCTTAGCAGCCCATCAGAGGAAGAGAGTCTAAAAAGCGCCGCCCGGCACTCACAAGGAATGTCACTGGGTTTGCAATCTAGGTCTTCCCGAGTTTTCCACGAAGCACAAGCATTCCGGCCGTTCCCACTTAGGACCGACCTGAATCAGGGTTTTCCTAATGGTCAAGTTCCTAGGAGGTAGCTAGCGCCGAGTCCCCCAGATGAACCACTTTGCGTAGAACATCAGGGTCGAAGTGGATTTATATTGCACTTGGTTCAAGGAGAATGGGAAACGAGAGGGATGCGAAGCAGCTCGACCTCTCTGCCTGTAAGGCATAGTCCCATTCCATTCCCCTAAAACAACATAAATCGGGACTTTAGCTCTATAGTTTCTAGGTCATTATTACCTCGCTGTCAAATCCTTTAAGAAAAGTTCCCGGCCAACCGGGACCACCCTTTTGTAGGAAGAACCTAGGGTCACGTCCACCGCACTTTCCTGAGAGCGGAGTTTTGAGCCCCGAATGTGTCTAAAATTTGCCAAAAATTTTGGAATTTAAGGAAAAAATATTTAACGTCGAAGGCGGCGGCTCCAACTAGGACGATTTTAAGCACCAAGTGAAAGACGACTTTTAAAAGGCGCCCGAGCGACACTTGTGGATTTTTGATAATTATTCCGATTGCTTGCAGGTTTTCAAGAGTTTCCAGTCAATGCGGGATGTCAAGCTAGATGCCCAGGATTTTTCAGAGCTGGAATCGGATGCCGAACGAGAAAGAGGCCAACAAATGGGCAAGATTTGAAAAGGTGGACTAGTTTTGGCCAAATCGGGTAGTGACCTTTGGGAGCATTGGACCCCCCAAAATTTATGCATCCTACATGAAAAAATGTGGAGAGAGAAGATGAAGAAATCGTGGACATGGAGGCGCTATCTGCACGCCGAAATTTGCACCAAGATCTTCGTTCATATTTATCGCTTTCTTTGTAAGGAAATACACATAAAATGACCCTTTCACCTATCAACGAATCCAAAACATTAAACGGTAGGGTGAGAGGGGAGGTTGAGCGTCAAAACATAAACTAAAATTTGGTTTATGTGTTGCATCATGCCTATAGGGCGTTGTTTTAAAATAAAGGAAAAGGCAGCATGAGCGTAAGGCTCGGTGTCTTTTCTCCTTGCAGCATATAAACGCTAGCATGGAAATCATGAAAAGAATGGTTTCGCACGATGCACAATGCTGATTTTCTTTTGTTTGTGCACTAAATTGTTCACATTATGCACTATGCATAGTTCATGGTATCAACGGAAAAGCTCCTGGACTGCATAGCACTTGTTTTCTTAGGAATTCGACCCACGATTGAGAGCGTAAGGTTATCCCTTGCCATAGGATAGAGGGTTGGTCTCCTAAGGGACTGTTAAGTAAGGACACATGGTATATCTCCTAGATTCGAAATGAAGAGTGGAGTTTGTTCGTTTGTTTTATATGTTGAGTAGCGCATCAAGGGGCCAAGCCCTGCGATGTAGGAGAGCTGCACTGGGGCTGCAGTGTTTCTACCGAGAGGTTGCCTCCATGTGTCTGTTATCATGGCATTTCCAATGTGTATGGGTTCTCCCTCTGAGGAGTTTATGAGAAAGGGAAACGTTGGACTACAAAACGATGAAACTATAAACGCATAGATTAGGTTTTAGGAGGGCAGTTTGTCCTTTAGCATTAGATTGATGCTCTTGGTCCCCACGAGGCCGTGAGGGTGTGTTTGTCAGTTATGAGTATGAGGTCCGGCTAGTGCCATAGCTAGTGCCGGCCCATTTGAGGTCCTATCAGTGGTGCGTCTGCTGGGAGCTTCCAATAAGTGGTGGTTCTCGAATCTAGGGTTTTTAGGGACTAAGAAAGTTGATTTATGTCCTCTGACAAGGACCGTCAAGCCGAAATACAAAAAGCAAAATGTGCTGAGAGGGCTAGACGGCAGTTGGAGATTGTAAGTCATTATTCTCCTCAAAGGAGTAGTCCGATACGCATAAGAGGCAGTGGTCTTAGTAACCCAACTACTACACATAGTTCTTTAGGTGCAGGAGGAAGCGCAAGTTCTTCCTCTCTTCCACCAATTCAACCCACTTCAAGTGGGGGTGTGATCCAATCAGTTCAAACTCCTATTGTCAATCTGATTGTCGTCATGGCACAACCCATTGCAATTCCTACCAAGACGTCGGATCTACCAGCTTTAGGAGTTCCTTTGCCCATTTTTAATTGGTTAGCCAAGGAAGATGCGGAGTTTCATATCTGTGAATTCCAAAGATTAATGTTTAATTACCGAATCCAAGATAAGGGACATCTTATGATGTTCTTTAACATGACATTAAAAGGAAGGGCTGCGGTATGGTATCATAGCATAGAGACTGGAACCATAACCACAATCGACCAATTTTCTGTAGCTTTCCGAGGAGAATATGCCCCTGAAAGAGGTGGCCAATACTGGTTGCGTGTTTTGAATGTAACACGCCAAGACCCCCATGAGAATGTGAAAGACTATGCCAAGAAGCTTAAGGAAGTGTTTTGTGAGTTAAAAACTTACATTCCTATTCTGTCGGCTACCCAATTGCAATACTTCTTGCATGGATTGGATTTCAATATTCAGGTACAATTGAGCAGTGTGGCTTTGGCTGATATAGACACTGCCATTGCGCGGCCAGAAGGAGTAGAGTCATGATTACAAGCGGCCTACTCCTCTCGAATGAATCTTAATGCGGGTTTAGTACCTGGAGGCAATTCACCATTGACGAATGGAAGTCAAGGGATGCCTATGAATAACCTTCATGGGAGAGGAAGCATGGTTCAAAATGTACCTTTGCTGGCAGCTCCTCCCAGCGTGACTATGCCTATGGCAAGTCAGTTGGCTCCACCAAATGTTGGAGGCCAAGTTTCGAACCCTAATGTTGTTGCTGTGAGTCTAATGCCCAATCAGATTGTTAGGCCAATGAAACGACGGATAGATGATCAAGGCTATGAGTCGAGTGCCTCTAGCGTCCTTGGTGAAGTTAAGGATATGATGAAGCATTACACTGACATGATTTCTGAACAATATCGGCAAATAGCTATTGATGTCAATTTTCTAAAGAAGCAGTAGAATCTGATAGGGGGTCGACGCCCTGAAGAGGGTGGTCCCTCAAGATTCAACTGTAAGTGGTGTGGCAAACAACATTTCCCTAGAAACTGTGCAAATGTTAAATGTGATATTTGTGGGAAGTCAGGCCACTTAGCTACTACAATTAGTTCCCTCCAACAAGGGAGTAAACAGCTAGGTCTAGTTAATCATAGAGCGCAAGGTAATAACCTCCAGCAAAATGATGGACCAAGAAAAATATTGCAAAGGGGAAAGACCACTATAGAGGAGTTGCCACAGGGAAATGGAGTTAACCTTATCGAGGCTATACGCGTCAATGACGCTGAAACCTCTAACCTACGAGCCGTGACAAGAGGCCAAAAGGCTAAAGAGGTTGACAAAGATAATGCAAAACCAGTTGAGGGAAACCCTAAGCAAGGGGATAAGGGGACACAAGTCCTGAATCCTAGCGTGGAAGGTGGACGATCCTAAGAAGGATGAGGAAGTGCCAAGAAAGAAGGCAAGAGCTAAAAAAGAAACACCAAAGCCGGGTCTTGAGACCAAAGGAAAGGATGGTGTGGCGAGAAAAGAAAGCTTTGGCTACCTATCATGATTTTGATTTAGTAAGTTCTCTTTGCAAAGTCAAACCAGATGTAAACCTCTTACAGTTGATTAAATTATCTCCAAGAGTACGCAAGGAATTCAAGAAGATCCTGCATATTGGGTATATTGTAGAATATTTGGGCATAGCACGAGTAGGGGAAGATTAATTTGATCATGCTGAAAATAATTGCCCTAGGGTTCCAGCATACGTGGATGGAATATTAGTGGAACATGCGATCGTAGACACTAGGTCCTCCGTCAATATCATGAGTTTAGAGTTGATGGAGAGGTTGGGTCTAGGCATCCAAAAATATAGCTCCACCCTTCTTAGAATGGCTGATGATAGTCTAAGACAACTAGAAGGTTGCGTTACTAGAGTCCATGTTACAGTTGCAAGTGTAGAATGCTTCTTGGACTTTAGGGTGATAAGATTTGCAGGACGTCCTAGCTATCGAGTCTTGCTAGGCAGGCCTTGGATCTTACAAACAGATTGTCAAGTCGATATACCCGCCGATTGAGTGGTTCTAGGTAGAGGTGCCAATCGAGTAATAGTTGATGCTTACCTTGAGTCTCCTCAAAGTGAGAGAGCTCCTTTATCCTATACTGAATTAGAAATAGCAAATGATCCATCTGGTAGTGAGACATCATCCAGTGATGAATCTAAAGAGGGGTCCACTATAGAGAATATTTATCAGATAACTCTAAATGAGCCGATAGAGCTGCAAGATAGGATAAGAGACGTGGATGTGATTGAGTTGGACCTTGGCACGCTGAATGATTCGTGGCCAATTAAACCAGGTTCCATGCTCAGTTCAGTAGAAGGGGAGGACTATGTGTCCTTGATTCAAGAATTCTGTGATATTTTTGCTTGGAGTTATGATGAGCTGAGAGGCATTCCTCCCAACTTGGCTGTTCATACTATTCCTGTAAAAGAAGGTAGTCGTCCTCTGCGTCAAAAAGTAAGACGTATGCCTTTTGAATTGAGGGATGGGCTGTCTGAGGAGTTACAGAAGTTACGAAACGCTGGTTTAATATTCCCTATACAACACAGAGAATGGTGTTCACCAATTGTTATCAAGAAGAAGAAAAATAACCAGATCCGACTATGTGTAGATTTTAGAGAGATGAATAAGTAGACGGTTAAGGATTACTACCCGTTGCCATTTATTAACCAGATTTTGGATCAGTTAGCAGGTAGGGAAATATATTCATTCATGGATTGCTTTGCAGGATACAACCAGATGGCAATTGCAGAAGAGGACAAGTTGAAAACAACTTTTATTA
This sequence comes from Lygodium microphyllum, assembly GCF_053477565.2. Taxonomy (NCBI): domain Eukaryota; kingdom Viridiplantae; phylum Streptophyta; class Polypodiopsida; order Schizaeales; family Lygodiaceae; genus Lygodium; species Lygodium microphyllum. The sequence goes on from NC_141163.1 coordinate 18,351,190, forward strand.
CGGTCTTTGGTACTTTTGTGTACCATGTGATGGCCTTTGGATTGTGCAATGCACTTGGATCATGGCAACGAGCAACAGACAAAACCTTTGGTGACATCTCCCTAGATGAGTTGAAAGTATTTATCGATGACCTGGGGGTAGCCACTATAAGGGAAATGATGTTGATTATCTTAAGAAAGTGCTTTGAGTGCTGCACACAATTTTGTATCACTCTTAACCCACAGAAGTATGTCTTTGAAGTGCCGTATAGGCTATTGCTAGGCCATGTGGTCAGTTTAGTAGGGATCGCAACTGACCCTGAAAAGATCAAGGTCATAGTCGCCATGGGTCCACCGCGCACTTCGAAAAGAGGTACATAGCTTTCTGTCTCATCGATAGGGTACTATCGGAGGTTTATAAATGCCTTGGAAAAAAGGATGTTGCCATTGACGAACTTGTGATCCTTTAGCTGTCTATTTGTATGGAGCGACCCTTGTAAGGTAGCTTTCGAGGATGTGAAATAGAAGCTCGTAAAAGCACTAGTCTTAAAAGCACCTAAAAGAGGCAAGGTATTTTATATATTTTCAGCTACTGTTTAGCCCAAATCTAGGAGGAAAAGCGGTATCATCCAATAGCTTTTGCTAGTTCAAAATTCGGCATATCAGAAATTAACTACACCTACATGGAGAAGTTGTGTCTTGCGATGGTCTTTGGGACTAAAAAATTCAGGCACTACATCCTCTATGAGAAGGTATTTTTCTATACAAAGGCGGAAGGGCTTAGATTGCTTATGAACAAGCTACAGCCGCCTGATCGTTTGGCAAAGTGGTTAATCACTTTGCAGGAGTTTGATTATGAGATTAAGAGTAAGCCACCGAAGTTGCAGGGTATTGTGGAATGCCTTGTGGATTTCGAGGAGCCAAAAGAGACTTTGGTTGGAAGAAGTGATATTGAAGAAATGTTTAAAATTGATACAGCTTCTATTCCATCTTGGTATGCTACTATCACGCATTATCTATCAACACAAGAGACTGGAGCTGGTTTATCAAAATCGAAAAAGAGGAAAAGCAGACAACAAGCATTGAATTTTTCCTTGATCGCAGGAACACTATATCGGCAAGGTGTTGATGATATCTATCGCCGATGTGTGATGCCTGACAAGGTTCCTTTCATCTTGGAAGAGTGCCATGACTCTGGATGTGGCGGGCACTTCGGTAGACAGTTGACAGCACAAAAAGCGTTAAGAGCTGGATATTGGTGGCCGTCCATCTTCCAAGATTCCTTTGAGTATGTTAAGAGATGTAATACCTGTCAAAGGCATGACAGTAGAGAGAATAGAAAATGCCCACTTACGCCTATCATGGCTATCCTTCCATTTGAAAAGTGGGGCATTGACTTTGTGGGTCCTATCACCCCGTCGTCTACTACCCAGAAGAGGTACATTATAGTAGCAACTAATTATTTTACAAAATGGTCAGAAGTGCGGGTGACGAGCCATGACAATGCAAAATAGACTACAAGTTTTCTTTTAGAGCAGATTATTTGCCGTTTCGGTCCACCGAAGGAATATTTGTCAGACTGTGGAATCCACTTTTTGAATAAAGTGATCAAAAGCCTGACTGAAGCTTGAAAAATCAAGCACAACAAAATGACCCCCTATAATCCGCAAGCAAACGGACAAGTCGAAAGTACTAATAAGCAGCTTGTGGGTATCTTGTCTAAAATAGTCTCTCAGAAGAAACGAGACTGGGATAGGAAGTTGTATGTGGCAGTATGGGCATACAATACAACGTTCAAGTGAGCTACCGACCATACTCCATTTACATTAGTTTATGGGGAAGAGTGTGTGTTACCCCTCAAAATCGAGTTGCCAACCATACGGTTTGCAATTAACCACTCTTTGGGAGATGAGGATTCACTCTTTGAACGTTTCACAACCATAGTCCACCTGGATGAACTAAAATTGCAGAGCTTATTACACCAGGAGGTCACTAAACGTCGAATGAAGCAGTTGCACGACCTTAAAGAAAAGAAGTATACCTTTAAAAAAGGATAATTAGTTCTATATTATGATGCGCATAGGGAGCTGTTTCTAGGGAAGTTGGAACCTAGATGGGATGGCCCCTACAAGATTGTTAGGATAGGGAAAAATAGGTCTACGACGCTACTAGCTGATCTGCAGGCAGTAGAATTTAAAAATAAGGTTAATTTGAATAAGATTAAATCTTATTATTTCTAAGTATGCTAATACATCAAGATGCATTGCAGGTCCATGCAAGGGTTGATTTGAGACCTGCAAAAGAGCTTAAAGAGCTGGTTGATGGGGTGGTTAATTCCTTATTTGGAGCACCCATATTTGGAACAAAGATACCATCGGGGAAAACTTATCTAGTGGAGCAAAGGATATAAAGTGATTGAGCAAGAAGACGGAACCTTTGTGTGGGAGATCAAAGTCTTCTGTCATCACTGCTTACGACAAGTATCCCTGTTGAGTTTAATGAAGAAGGTGGGATTGAGCTGTCAGTTCACCCTCTAAACATGTTAAATTTTGATTATCATAATTACGAATAGAGGAGTTCATGATGGTAGGCTGTGTAAACCCATTGTGGACGTACACATTATATTTTGACGGAGTGTCTAGGGGCCCTAATAAAAAGGGAAGTGTTGGAGTAGTAATCCGAGATCCCCGACATAGAGTTACGATGAAGTTAGCTGCTTATCTCGGGATAGGATTCACTAACAATATGGCGGAGTATAAAGCCTTGATTATGGGACTGCATATTGCCAAACAATGTGTATCTGGCGGTTGTTAGTAAAAGGGGATTCCTAGTTGATCCTGAATCAGCTAGATGGGACATACACAGTGTGGAATCCCATCCTTTGTATGTATCATCGGACTGCGATGACCTTAGTTGAGGAGTTTGAGAGAGTGTATTTTCAGCTGATTCCACGTTACTGGAATTAGTTTGCGGATTCACTGGCAAATCTTGCTTATGAAGAAGACATTTTCTTCAACTATGGTCCTAGTTTGGATATTGCTATCAATAATGAAACAAGACCCGGTCGCTTGTGGGGAATGTTATCAAAGCATGCAATATATGGCAGGCGATGGTTGATATGGGTGATGCAAAGAGTAGCCGAGACCAATCTACCGTTGTTGTCTTGGACCCATGGATGATTAGACAACATGTTATGCATACGTCTCTTGCTATATATGCAGGAGGGATGGGTCATAATCTTATGCATTTAGCTTAGGGTTGTGAGCCCTATTGTTCCTCCTTGGATAGGAGCATATTGTTGTATATCTGTACTATTTCGGGGAGGGATGTATAGGTGCTATTCTATTTGATTTCGTTAGGCCAAGAGGGCCGATCACTTTTTGTAGCGGAATGTTTTATTTCATTAGGCCAAGAGGGCCAGTTCTCTGTTTAGTACAGGTGCGGTTAATGGTTTCTTGTTTTAGTTCTGTGCTAGACAGGTTTGAAGAAGAGATTGGAAGGAGCCTCTGTTGCATGGAAGCTTCTCGTGGCCCCATCCAGGTGATATCTCTCCTTTACGAGTATCGTGTTTTTATGCTATATGTGTCTGTGTACTTGTAAGGGATTTTCTTTTCTTATTGGGGATCAGTGTCCAAGGCATGAAGTCCTAGGTCTAGGTTAGGCATGTCTGCAGGTGGTTTGAGTAGTCGTTGCCTCCTGTGAAGACATTGCTAGGCATCGAAAGACCTGTTTTAGAAAGTAGTTCTAGTGACTCTATTCTGCTAGTCTGCTAGGTAGCCATTCTAGGAGTTCTTGTTAGTTGTGAGGCAGTTAGAGAAGCCTGCCCGAAGAGGAAAAATAATGATGATAGGAACAAAATCTTGAATATCTTAAAAGCAAATAGCTATATACAAAGGTGTGTAAAAGGGGTTCAAACCCCCTATAAAAATAGAAAAGAAATGAAAGGAAACTTTATAAGTTGTTCATCATCGTCTTGCGATGGCCTGGTAAGCTCCTGGGGATGAGTCAAGACCCGGGGCCGATGCCTTGTCTTCCTAGGGGTGGCATCTTGCTGGGAAAGAAGAAAGTAAGGAAGGTTGGAGTGAAAATAAAAGTGAGCGTCAAAAAAGGATTGTCGCCTCGCGAGGGCTTGGTAGGTTCTTGGGTACCGAGACAGGACCTGAGGCCGATGCCCTGATCTCCTTGGGTCACTATGCTAAGCTCCCTCCTTTTTACACGCCCGAGTATGAGAATAAAAACCACAATGAAAAAATGTGCTAAAAGAAAATATTTCTTGATCAGGCTATAGGAGTCCTCGCCTAGTAGGATCTTCTGGTTGTGTTGTCCTTAGTTAGGTAGGTAGTTTAGACCACCACTTGGGGCGACCTCTTTGATAGTTCTTTTTAGTTTGGCCATGTTGGAGCAGTCGATTAGTGACTAGCTTCGGACCTTTTATTAGATTATGCTAGGCCTACTCCTTGTGGATTTCATGCCTTATTTTGTCAGGGGGGTAGAGTGAGCATTGTGTTGTGCAGATCTATTATGGGATTCGACGGGTTGAGTCGCCCTATCCCATGGTCGCCAATGAGAGCGGAGTTTTGAGCCCAGGATGTGCCTAAAATTTTCCAAAAAAACAGGAATTTAGGAAAAAAATATTTAACGTCGAACACGACGGCTCCAGCTAGGACGATTTTAAGCACCAAGTGAAAGACGACTTTTAAAAGGCGCCCGAGTGACACTTGTGGATTTTTGATAATTATTTCGACTATCGTGCGGGTTGTCAAGATTTGCCAGTCAATGCAGGATGTCAAGCCGGACACCCAAGATTTTTCAGAGCTTGAATCGGATGCCGGACGAGAAACAGGCCAACAAATGGGCAAGATTTGAAAAGGTGGACTAGTTTTGGCCAAATTGGATAGTGACCTTTGGGAGAATTGGACCCCCCCCCAAATTTATGCATCCTACATGAAAAAACATGGAGAGAGAAGATGAAGAAATTGTGGACATGGAGGTGCCATCTGCACGCCGAAATTTGCGCCAAGATCTTCATGGGGGTGATGGCTGGCTAAAAGCAACCCCTGCAACCGATCTTGGGGGCCAACTTCTCTCTGTTTGCTGGTCTTATAGCCGCCCTTTGCTCGTGAACTGGCTGTGGGAATGAAGAGAACCAGATCTAGTCTTTCTCTCTCCTCCCTCTCTCTCTCCCCTAAAGGGCTATTGCTGTGCCTGCAAGAGGAAATGAAGAATGGTGAAGGAAAGCTTGCCTGGTTGGGACCGGATTGCTTCCAGATTAATGTAGACATGAAGATTGCTAATTATGGAGATGCTTGACATTGAATGTGGACCCGCAGTCCCACAACAAAACCGAGATCCCGAAACACGAAGCCTAAGCGGTAATTCAATTTTTATGAAGAAAAAATGAGTCTTTATGCTATTTAATTGATGAAACATTGTTCCCATGGGCTGATTATGCATTATGATGTTGTTTTCTATGAGTTTCAATAGTTTATAATCTAAAAATTAGAAAATCATAAGTGATATGACTGAAATTAATGTTATAAAACTCGAAAAACATGCATTTAAGGGGAAAAAATATGGTTTTTGCAAAATAAATGGAAAATATGAGACATAATGCCTACAAAACTTGAAATTTTGCTGTTAAGAAACCTAAGGGCCATAGCCCACAATCAATCTTAATTTTTAGTCATTTTATATTGAAGAAAATAGAGAAAAAATACAAAAAAATGGTGAAAAATGGGTTTTAAATGGGAGAAAATTAGGAAACAGTAAAAGGAAAATCCTAGAAAATCACATGTCTATTTGTGCAACGTATAATGAAGGTAAAGGACGAGGTTGGCCTTGGTTTACCCTTGTTTCTATGTTTTCGTTCATATTTATCACTTTCTTTGTAAGGAAATACACATAAAATGACCCTTTCACCTATCAACGAATGCAAAACATTAAACGGTAGGGTGAGAGGGGAGGTTGAGCATCAAAACATAAACTAAAATTTGGTTTATGTGTTACATCATGCCTATAGGACGTTGTTTTAAAATAAGGGAAAGGCATCATGAGCGTGAGGCTCGGTGTCTTTTCTCCTTGCAGCATATAAACGCTAGCATGGAAATCATGAAAAGAATGGTTTCGCACGATGCACAATGCTGATTTTCTTCTGTTTGTGCACTAAATTTTCACATTATGCACTATGCATAGTTCATGGTATCAACGGAAAAGCTCTTGGACTGCATAGCACTTGTTTTCTTAGGTATTTGACCCACGATTGAGAGCGTAAGGTTATCCCTTGCCGTAGGATAGAGGGTTGGTTTCCTAAGGGACTTTTAAGTAAGGACACATGGTATATCTCATGGATTAAAAATGAAGAGTGGATTTTGTTCGTTTGTTTTATATGTTGAGTAGCGCATCAAGGGGTCAAGCCCTGTAATGTAGGAGAGCTGCAGTGGGGCCGCGGTGTTTCTACCGAGAGGTTGCCTCCATGTGTGTGTTATCGTGGCATTGCCAATGTGTATGGGTTTTCCCTCTGAGGATTTTATGAGAAAGGGAGACGTTGGACTACAAAACGATGAAACTATAAACGCATAGATTAGGTTTTAGGGCAATTTGTCCTTTAGCACTAGATTGACACTCCTGGTCCGCGAGGCTGTAAGGGTGTGTTTGTCAGTTATGAGTATGAGGCCTGGCTAGTGCCATAGCCAGTGCCGGCCCATTTGAGGTCGCATCATTTCCTCAGGTTGCTTTAGTTATCTAATTACCTACCACATTTAGTTTGACAAGCAAAAACAACTTCCTTAATTAGTTCCTTCACGTAACTTAGGCACTGACATAGAAAAACACTGTCAAGCAAGTTCCTTTTTCAACATTTGATGTTTATTTATTAGTCTTTGGAATACATCAAATAAACTTGCCTGAAGGCTATTCTAGCAATCCTCAAGGATCGCTATTCCAATTTTCGCTTGTTGACCAATATGCGGACCTCGAGATCCCATCTCGAGTCACGTTAGCCTCTTGTGCAGGATCCGGAGACAAGGGATTTACAGCCAGAGCCTCCCCTGGCACCCAAGCGTCCCCTGGCACCCAAGGGATTTAGGGCCACAGCCACCCCTAGCACCCAAGCATCCTCCTCCTCCAAGCAGCACCCACGGAGAGACCTCTCATGGCGGGTTCGGTCCACGTCCCCGGCGTGGCTAACAACCCCCTTGGATAGGGTCAGGCAGACAATTAGATGTAACTGGTACTGCCTGTCCCTCCAGGCTTTCAACCTGAAGCATTAGTTATTTTTCCTAAATTAGTTCCTTGAGCAAAGAAGTACAAATAGTGCACCTAAGTGTACAATCACGAGCATTCCAGTGGTCGTTTGTACGGCCAACTGCTAAGGTGTGACTCCTTCTCCCTGAATGCTTCCATCATTTGATCTTGGATCAATCATGACTTGGCAAGATCCCAAGGGTTTCGTAAGCTGAGTTGCTTGTTTACCCTCTTTCCTTGGGTTAGGTTTTATACCTTGTTGACCCAAATTGTCAATACCTTAGGTTTCCTTATATTAAGGTCAATAAATCTTGGGCAACCTCGTCACCGTAACTTGGTTGGTCAACTACTTTCTTGGCAAATTCGTAACTCCCCTAGCTTGGCAGATAAGTCCAAGGAAGAGTGATGTAGCAGGATGACTACTCATCCTCTAGAAAATTAGACTTGTACTTAGAACTTGCCAAACTTGGTATAAGGAGTGGCAATACTATTTCATGATTTAGACATAAGACCATACGACGTTGCAGCTTGTTGCACGAGATAGGTATCAATACCTAACTTGTGGCATTATTTTCTCATCACATGGTATTCCTTGGTCAAGAATACCTTTGATCAAGATGTAGGGTTTGGGAGTCCTATTGACTCAATTCAAAACCTTGACCCTACTAAACTGATAGTCGTTTTGGCCCTAGGGTTCCTAAATTCCTTGCGGAGGTCTAGTATTTGGTCAACTAATCCTGAGGGTGGGAACCCTAGATCATTCTTGCATGGCGATCAAATAATCCTAACATTTCGTGGATGTGGGTAGGACCTTTAAGATTGGAAGTATTAAATCGATATCCCAGTGCGATACTAGGCAGAATTTTATCATAGCTTAACCCTACCTAGCACATTGAGGTGATCGTCATATGCTAACTAATCATACCTTTATGATTCTCATGTAAGCTACTCAATTATACATGAATTACTTAGTTGATCTAACCAACCCATGATTAAAGATGATCTTCCCTTTTAAAGATGCAAATACTTTCTAAAAGGTGTAAGTAACAGCAAGACAAGTGAGACGTATCATTCCATGCAATTTCAAGACTAAAGACCTTTTTGCCTTTATGTGACTAAAGGATCTCCACTGATCTTTCTTCCCCTTGCCCTATACTATAATGATTGACATTCAGAGCTAACTCTTATAAACCCTACGTTGATGAAACAAAATCAAAGCTTTAATATTTTTAATGAAGATACATTCAAACTTTGATAAAAGAACTCCATGCATGAGCGAATGCCATGAGTCCATAATTGATTTAATCCTTCCTTTAGCACTTAACCCAACCTAAAATGTAACTATCATCGCATGCAATTTGCAAAGTTCATAAATCCTTTCCATGCATTGCGACTATTTGGACATCATTTAATGGGCATCTACGATTTTCTTATACACGAGTCACAACTAGAGAATTATTACATAAGTGCATTATGTGTTATATGCCATGTCCTTTGCGCGATGCAACAAGGATGCCTTTGCACAATTCCCTCTTTTTACTCATGCATCATACATTCAGAATTGCAACTACCCTTGACCACGGAAGTGCAAGCAATTTCAAATACACGACATGCAACTAAACTTTGTAGATCGAATGAGTATATAAATTTCCCAATGTATTTAAACTTTCCTATGAGAATTAAACATGCTTAATGCAACCTTTCCATGCGGGGTTAATTTTCAGAACTTGGGCATTCAATACCGGTGCGTTGTCCACCCTCGTACTTTGGGTGAAAGCTCCCATGTAGGCTCCTCTCATCTTTTGCTTGCGAGCCATCGACGAATTAAATCTCGGCTCAGTAACTCTCCCTTGGTCCCCCTTTTTTTTATTTCTGAAATTGCCTTTAGTTCGGGATCTCCCTCGTGGCACAAGAATTAGGCCTTGGGGAACACGGATTTAAAAACCCAGGAGGCACGGTGTGAACTAGGCCTAGGGAAGCTTCAATAGAAGCTTCCACCCTTTTGGAAGAATAGGGAGATGATGTGGAGAGGATGATTGGGTGGAGATGATGATGACGATGGTGAAGATGACGATGAGGGAGATGATGACTATGATGATGATGATGATGATGATGATGATGATGATGAGGTGCAGTAGCCTAGGGACGTGGCTTGAATGCGACGACAACGGCACAATGATGACAGCAGCAATGGGCATCACACGATGCCTTCCTCTTCCTCCTCAAGCTTGGGGGGGGGGGTTCTCATAGGTTGAAGGTGCGGGGGGAGGGGGTGGCCACACAAGTGGCAGGGTGCATGTCCTCCTCCCCATGCCCCTCCACAACTCCAGCTCATACTTCCTCTCCCTGCCATGCAACGACTGAAGAGGAGGGAGTTTTTAAAAAAAATTGCAAATAATCCTTTATCCTTTTTCCCTTGGAGGGGCGTTCCTGTAGTGAACAACAAACTTTGAGCCACGGCTTCCTATGCATGACACGGGCCGTTAGTGCACGAGGACGGAGCACTTAGCCCAAGTTTTTTTTGTTGCGGGAGGCTACTTTGAATCGCTTTTGCGCGGGTCCTAGAGTCATTAATATTTCATTGCATAAATATTACAATAACCCCCCCTTTTCCGTGTCCCCCATAGGACCCCCCTTAAATTAAAATTATATTATTATTTTACTTCCCCCCACCTGTCAATGCCGCCAACTGGCGGGAGGGAGAGGAAGTAGAAGAAGAAGAAGACAATGATGACCATGAGGACAAGGGGCACATGTGTGCCACCTCCCTCCCCCTCCCCCACTATCTCTCCCCCCCCCCCCCCCCAACTTGCAGTGATGGTTGCATGGTGATGGCTATTTTTGGATGCCCAGGTGGAGGGTGGGGAGAGGGACACTCTCACCCCCCTTACTACACCTCCCCCTCCCTATAAAGACCCCCCTCCTAGTATAAGATGATAGCTTCTCCCTCCTATCAAATTGGGCAAGGAAAGAGAGAGAGAGACAAACAGATAGAGAGAGAGAGGGAAGAAACTTCTAGAAGGTTCTAAGTTCCCCCCACCTTGAGAGGGATTCCCACGCCTTCTCTCTCGTAAGGGCGCTTCTTTTGAAGAAGGACCAAGCTAATCAATGGCTCCAAATTGAGGTAAGGTTCAAGGCGAATGCTAATCCCGCATCAAATGATGGAGCTATGGGTCAAGGAACTGCGACACTTGGTAACCACATGCATTCATTTATTATTACTCTAGTAGAAATCATCTTAAAGGAACAATAAACACAAATTGATCATGTTAAGTAGAGAAAAATATGCATGCTAAAATTCATGTTAATAAGCCACCAATTATGTTGCATTAAAAAAATCATGTTGGAGATTGTATTTATTTCACCTTAGCCAAAAAAAGAAAAATTATGGATTTTATTGCACTAAAGGCATGTTACAGAATGTAACAATTTACATAATAATCTTTGCATTGGTGCACACAGAAATTAGGAAAATTTGTATTGGTTTCTATTCTTGGAGCATTGAATTTTATGCGCTAGCATTGGCATACATGAGAGATAAAAGGAATTGATAGATGTTTGCACTCGAGTGTGTAGAAAAATGATTCGGGCTGTCAGGGATTGACGTTTTACATCAAAGATATCATGAAGGAGACTTGCATCTAGGAAGTTGCATCTTATGATTGCAAGGCATGATCCTAAGCATCTTAGTTAGTAAAGAAATATTTGCATCCATGAAAAGCACTAAAGTATTACTTCACTGCATGTGCAAAGAGTTAAGTTCATCTTTGCTTGTATAAGTAGTGTGTTCAATTTCCGCTTTACTTACAAAGAGGAAAGAATTGAAGGAGATAAAAGTGTTCTTTCCTTTTTTCCACAAAATTGTACTTACAGCCCATGATTGCAATGTGTATGAATTAGGTTACTTGCATACACTGAAGCATTAAAAAATGTATCTACAATAATGAATGCTTGAAAGACATAAGAAGTTGCGATCTGCTTTAACTACTTAAAAAATGCCCAAGTAAGAAGGTCAACCCACTTAGGCTATCCCAAGGATTCTCCATCATTAGATAAATTTTAGAGCAATAATTTTGGCCCAACTATTAAGACGAAGGAAACAATGTCTAAGGACCAACCCATAAGACCACTGATTTCTCTTTCTACACTCGTTGATGAGAGCATAATTTCCCACAAACATGCGACTATTTATAGAAAACTAGGGTTTTCTATTGTGGACAAATAAAACCCCATGACGGTGGTGGTCATCCAAACTATGGAAGAGTTATTCTTATCATTCATGAGGTAGCTGACAATGATTTCTGCAAGAAAATCAAAGGAGCGAGATAATGAGAATAGGAGGGACCCTAAATAAAGCCTAGAGTGATCTAAGATGACTTAATTTAACTTACTCAAAAACTCTAATCCTAGAGGATTGGGTAGGGTTTTGTGAGGATAATAATGGGGACAGTAGTGCCTACTAAAGGCAAGTTGCAATTCCTATTGCAAGGATAATCAAGGGATGAAGTGTGGATTACTCATCCAGGAGTAAGAGGACTTGTACCTAGAATACCTCTATCATGTGATGTCAAGAATCATGTGGTGGGGGGATTTGCTCAAGATGTTGCGCCGAACACACACAGAATGTACAAGGAGAAGCTCACTCAAGAGAAAAGAAGAGAGAAGGAGGCCAAAACGTTTTCTTGCTGGTTTTTTCTTCTTTTTTTTCACACACTTTACAACATACACAAAGTATAGATAAGATACAACATAAAGGAAAGTGGCCTACTAAGTCAAACAATGCATAAACGACTACACTAGTCGACTGGCACTATAACTATGTCAACTGTAAATAGTTGTAACAACCTGAATATAATAAGTAATGAGTCAGTGGCCATGTGAGAGTCATAATGACCACCGACGTGCTAAGTGTAGACATGTGGACCCATCTAATCAGGTGGTCCATCATCAATGTCCGCATTTGTTGAGTTTGTCATCTCAACACTCCCCCTCAAGCTCAACTGCATCTCTGCAACTCCAAGTAAGCTTTGAAACTTTTGAAGCTTCTCTGTACCCAATGCCTTCGTGAAGATGTCAGCTATCTGATCCTGTGTGTTGACATACACCAAGTCAATCTCACCTGCTAGTACCTTCTCTCTCACAAAGTGGTAATGTACCTCAATATGTTTTGTCCTGGAATGGAACATAGGGTTCCTAGCCAACTATATACTACTCATGTTGTCACAATAAATGACAAATGGACCTTCCACCTGCACATCTAAATCAGCCAATAACTTTTGCAACCATACTACCTCACATGCTGCAACAGTAGCACCTCTATACACAGCCTCTGTACTTGACAAAGCAACTGTAGATTGCTTTTTGCTGCTCCAAGTAACTGTTGCACTACCAAGAGAGAACATGTATTCGCTGGTAGATCTTCTATCAGACATACTACCAACCCAATCTGCATCTGTGTATCCAAACACCTGTATATTTATACCTGCCTCATAGAAAAGTCCATAATGTAATGTGGACTTCACATATCTCAATATTCATCTGACTGCATCCAAATGTGGCTTTCTAGATACTTGCATAAACTGACTCACAAGACCAATAGCGTAGCTCAAGTCTGGCCTTGTAATGGTCATGTAGATCATACTCCCCACTATCCTCCTGAACATAGTAGGGTCTTCTATCTCATCCCCAACATCAGCACTCAAATTTACATTTTGCTCCAACGGGATTGAAAGTGGTTTGCATGCTGTCATACCATACTTGGACAACATATCCAAGCCATATTGTCTTTGGGACAGCCATATACCATCATCACATCTAATCACCTCAATGCCAAGGAAGTACTTAGCTCACCTAAATCCTTCATCTCAAACTTCTTCTTCAAAAAGTCATTGACTTCAACAATCCCACTATCAGTATCACCTGTAATAATCAAGTCATCCACATAGATGACTATGATGACCAAACTTGCATCTCCCTTTCTCACATAAAGTGAGTGATCAACATCAGAAATATAAAAGCCAATATTGACAAGATACTCTTTGATCTTGTCAAACCATGCTCTAGTGCTTACTTGAGCCCATAGAGTGCCTTCTTCAACCTGCACACATACGTGGGATGCTCTAATCTAAATCTTCATAACCTGCTGGCTCATCCATATACACTTCTTCTTGCAAATCACCATGAAAGAAGGCATTCTTCACATCCATTTGTTGCAAACTCCAACCTTTGGCTGCTGCCAAAGCAATCACATATCTGACAGTTGCCATCCTAGCAATTGGATTGAAGGTTTCTTCATAATCTTTGCCATATGTCTGGGCATAGCCTTTTGCAACCAGCCTAGCTTTGTACCTACTAATAGAACCATCTGCATTGTGCTTAATCTTATAAACCCACTTACATCCAATAGCTTTCTTGCCCTTTGGCAATGATACCAGATCCCAAGTCTTATTGGCCTCTAATGCAGCCATCTCCTCATCCATTGCTGCATCCCAATGAGCATGACCAATAGCCTCCTCAAAACATGTGGGCTTAACATCCTCAATCACTTTCACCATATAAGCATAATGGTGAGCTGCATGACCTTCAAAACCAAATCTGTTAACAGGGTATCTCATCATGCTAGACCTGCGTACCACTGGATCACTCAATGGAGTCTTTCCATTGATGCATGCTCTCTGCACACCTAGAGTCCTCACTGAAGGAATGCCAAGCTCATCATCCAAGCTCTCTGAGCCACTGGAGTCTCCATCAAGAACTGCATCAATTCTATCTTACACTTTATTCTTTCCTTTGTCTTTACCTATAGTGCTACTAGATGCACCTAAAGATGTAGAGATGCTCCTTAGTCTCCCAGACCAAGGACTGCTAGATGATGTCTCTGGTCCACTAAGAGACCATGATTCTTGCTTTTCAGCTTGCATATGAGTGTCATGATCATAATCATCATCCAATGCATCACCATTAGATGCATACCAACTGCTCATTTCATCAAAGATGACATCCTTACTCGCTCTGAACTTACATGTGACAAGGTTATAACAACGATACCCTTTTTGCTCTAAAGAGTATCCAAGAAAGACACACTTTTCAGCCTTTGGATCCAGTTTCTTCTGCAACTCATTTGGTACATGAACATATGCAATATAACCAAACACTTTCAAGTGTGAGACATCAGGCTTCTTACGTGTAAAACATTCTTCGGGGGTCATACCATGAACTGCAGCTGTGGGAGTTCTGTTCATAATATAAACAGTAGTATGAACAGCCTCAGACCAAAAATGCTTAGGCATATTCCTTTCAGCCATCAAGGTGCGCGCAACTTCTGCAATATGCCTGTTTTTCCTTTCTGCAACCCCATTTTTCTGTGGGGTATACCTGCATGTGAACTATCTCTTCATCCCATGAGATCTCAGAAAATCACTGAACTCATTCGAGAGGTACTCTCCCCCTCCATCTGACCTCAAGCACTTTACTTTCAAGCCTGTTTCTCTTTCAACTACAGCCTTGAAAGTTCTCAAGTGCTCAAACTCACTATTTTCCTTCATAAAATATACCCATAGCTTTCTAGAACAATCATCAATGAATGTGACAAAGTTTGAACTGCCTCCAAGAGATACATTTTGTGTAGGCCCCCAAATATCTGTATGCACAATATCAAGGATATTTATGCTTACATCTCTGTCATGTGAAAAGGGTTGTCTTGCTTGCTTACCAAACTTACATGCTTCGCATACCTTATGAAATTCTGCAATTCTAAATGTAGGCAAACGTGTAACCAACCCTTTGGACTACATTAATTTCAGCCTTTGTACATTTGCACGTCCAATGCATTTGTGCCAAATTTCAATATCTGCAACAACACTTTTTCCTTTAGCATACATAGCATCATTCATAGTAGGAATTCCAGCATCCAGAGCAACTCTACTTCCCTTTGCAACCAACCTACACTTGTCATTGAAGTCTTCTACAAAGCAGCCCTTTGCATTAAATCTGATTTGCAGCCCTTGATCTACCATCTGTCTGACTGACACCAAGTTCTTTGTAATAGATGGCACATGTAGTACATCTGAAAGACTCTTTGTCTTACCATCATGCAAGGATAAGGGAACTTTTCCAATGTGTGAAATTGGGTGGCATGAATCATCACCCGTCTGCGCATAACCTGCATTTTGCAAATCCTACATCTCTCCAAACCATTCTACATGGATGGTCATATGATTTGATGCACCTGAATGAACATACCAAACATCATCATGTGTTCCCTTTCCTGTAACATCATTCAACATATGCTGCATAACAAATAGACATTCATTTTTGGCAAGCTAGGTTTTTAGGCTTCATGTTCATCAATATTCTTCTTAAGAGTTGCAAGCTAGGTTTTTAGGCTCTTGAACTTGTTAATGTGTGTGGTCATAGAAGCACTATCTTTGATATCTAGTTTATGAGTAATTTTACCTTTGAATTCTTTGCTTGGGTATCAAACATCCTGTCAAGTTCCTCCCAAGAAGTTATAGCATCTCTAATGCCAGAGATATGATGTAGCACATCATCAATTAGGTCCCTAGGCAATGATGCTCGGTAGCGGGGGAACACTTATCTAGAAGGAAGCTTGGTAAGATTTGGCTGGTAGAGAGATGTTTCTAGAGAAGCTTCAGTAGCGAGGGAACACTTCTCTAGAAGGAAGCTTGGTAAGATTTGGCCAGTAGAGAGAGATATGAGAGCTTCAAGTAGGCAAGGTACTGATGGCTATGGTTGCCACAAGGTTAAGTGGAGAAGGAGTGGGAGATGAGGTCCTAGACTTGTCCTAAGCTAGACTGAGCTCAAGCTAAGCTAGATGAGAGAAAAATGGATTTTTGCCATGCTCTTTGATACCATGTTAAAAGATGCAGATCTAGAGCATGAAAAAAGCTATGGCAGATGAAAGATCAAGACCAAACTCATGATGACATGGACAAGTAGAGACAAACTGTTACACAAGTGAAATAGGTTCCAAGTTGGAAGCTTGCACTCATAAACACAATGTTGTGTAGGACTGATAATGACAAGACACTTAACTGAAAACTACAAAGTATTATGACATTGTATTCATTCATATAAAAGTAATAGTCAAGTACAATGCTTTATAGAAGTCGGGTTGTTCCACTCTCCTCACTGTGCATATGGGATTTAGTATAGCTCTTCCTAGAGCATACATCATTTTTCTATTTCTCAACAAGCTCTTCGCTTTCCCTAGAGTTGTTGTTGCATCTAGCCCAACCCTGAATAGGATTGATAAACATACTCGCTATCGGATGGATCTCAAGGCATCATAGTTTTAATCCTAATGATTATTGTTTACACTAGCTACGCACAACATCAAGACTCCCAATCTATCAAAGATGAGCTATTAATGAGAGCTTGGACAAAGATCTAGAGCTTCAAAAACAGTTCTCTTCTGGACTAAGTTGCTTGCCATTCAATCCATCAGGCATGCAAGTTGCAACATATACCTTTGAAGTGATGGAAACGCACCTACTATTGCGAGGATAGGAAGTTGACAATGCATGAAGCCTTATATATTGTTTATGAATTCATCACATATCATCTAAATACAATTAACTTCTCTGGATACACGTATTTGGGGAACTCAATCCTTTGAATACTTGCAATGCAGTTTATCCTTTTCAATGTCCTATTCTTATGCAGCATAATACGTGTCTAATGTTCCTCTGCAGCAGGAATCAAAGCAAGCACCTTTTAATTTGGAAATACATTACTTACAACTGGTATCGTAGTTGGATTGGCAGTGATGTCCTTGCCTGAGGCTTCATTGCTCCTTGAGGGATTTCCATTTGCATGTGATAATTTTTGCTTGGGTGCCATCCCCAATCTTCTTCTCTTTTAGACGTGCCTTGCATAAGGCTTCCGCGCCTTGTACCCAGTTAGCAAGGTCCAATTGGGGAGCAAAATGAGCTTGCAATTGAAGGATAATCTCACAGAAATAGGGTATGTGTTTGTGAGCAACTCAAGAAGAAAGGACACATGTGGACACCCTCTAAGGAGGGAAAGAGAAGGAGATCCTTCCCAGGGTGTCTCTCCCCCTCTCCCTCTCTCTCTTTCTCTCCTTCCCTCTCTCTTCTTCTTCTTCTTCTTCTTCTTATTCTTCTTCTTCTTTGTGGCCCACCCAGATGACTATTACACAGTTCTTTCAGACAGACAGAGTGAGAGCTACTGTACCAGCCTCTAGCCAGACCTCCGGGCTCACACTACAGTAGGATGAGGACCAGCATACCCGACGCCGCACGAGGATCCGTGGGTTTCGGACCCCACAGCCACACCGACAGGAGATCCGGAGGATTCTTGATCTACATCGACAGCAGACTGAGATTCGACGACACTCGACACATTGGATTGTTGAGATATCGAGCTCCACTCGTGATACGCCAAGGTGACCGTTGTGTATTTATGTCACCGACTTGTCAGTTGCAGATGCGGTTGGTACACTGCCCGTGAATAATAGCTACATGATAGCTATCCTTATCTACTCTAGTTCGTGGCTCAGTTAGTATGCCACCTTAGTTAGTTGAGTTTGGTTTGAGACCCATATCTAGGGTTCTTCTATTTCTTTGTACTAGAGTTCTTTTGGCTTACACAACTAAGAAGAGGAAAACTGTTTTTAGCCTCCACCCTTGTGTGTCTTCCCCCATTGTGCAAGCAAGAAAGCTTCAAGCGAGACTCCTTCCTTCTCTCCCATAATCTTGACATGGTATCAGAGCCTTGTTCGTGGTAAGGAGCTCAAGAAAGCAAGCCAAGCTCGCGGTGTTCTGGTAAGAGGAGCAGTGTTGCTTTCATTTTCTGTTTCGGGAGCAGATCTCTGCAGGTAGCACAGTCGGAAAGTGCAGGAGTGCATTGTCTCAGGTTGAGACGCCCTTTGCGGTGAAGCAAGAGGGCAGTATATGCTACGGGGTAGGGCTTTAGCCCTTGGCGACCTTGTTTTTTTGATTTGAGGCCATTTCGGGACCTGTTTTGGAGGCGGAACTTTTCTGCACGCACTCAGGAAAAGGCCCAGTTTTATGCTGTGCAGCCACTGTTCTACAGGTCGGTGAATCGTTACTACAAAAATTGCATTGTATGCTTGTGCGCAGAGACATTGGGAGTTACAGAATCATCCCTGTTGCCTGTTGATGCAAAATCGTCACTAGAAAGTGACTGTGTGGTCAAATACCACTTTCACCAGTTTTGCAGATTTTCCCTTGTGAGGGTGAAGTTGTGGTTTTTGCAGTGACAGAATTTTTTGCAGTCTTCTTTAATGGCATCTGATTCTCTTTCATAGATTGTCACTGAAAAGCTTGACAAGAACAACTTCCAAGCATGGAAATTTAGAATGACGAATTTCCTTATGGGAAAAGGATATTGGGAATTTGTTGCAGGAAATGAAGAAGAACCAGTTCTTCCTGATGTTCCCAATCAACAGCAAATGCAAGCATTTAAAGCATGGCATGAGAGAGCTAGGAAAGTTATGTATTGGCTGTCTATTAGCATTTCAGACTCTATGATTGTGCATATTCAGGATGCAAGTACGCCAAAGGAGGCATGGGATACTTTGTCAAAAATGTATAGCACAAATACACAAGCCAGGAAAATGCAGCTCAAGCAAGAGTTGCACAATGTGCAAACAGAAAATATGAGCATCAACGACTACCACATGAAGGTGAAGAAGATTGCAGATGCACTTGCTTCCATTGGGTCACCAGTGGAAGATGATGATTTAGTTTCTGTGACCTTGAATGGTCTAGGAAAGGATTATGCACAGTTTCGGACATCCATTTCAGTTCGTGAAAGATTTCCTGATTTTGAGGAGCTGATTGCTCTTCTAATTTCTGAGGAGCAAAGAAATGGTGGTGCATCTTCTTCAGGAGGAACTTCAAAAGAAGCTGTCTTCTACTCAAATGCTGGAAGAGGTAGAGGCAGAGGTAGAGGAGGCCGATTTGGAGGCCGTGGCAGAAATCAGAATATGCAGCAAACTCAAGAAAACTAGTCCTATGGAGGAGGACGTGGTAACTCTAGAGGCAGGGGGAGCCAAAGAGGTCGTGGTGGATGGCAAAGAGGTCAAAATGCAAACAGTAATGTTGAATGCTACTACTGTGGTAAAATGGGTCATATGGCTAAAGACTGCTATAAAAAGCAGAATGACATCATGAATGGAAAATTGCAACAAGGGAATTATGCATCTTCTAGCAGACAGGGTGATGACAGAAATGAGCATTTGTTCATGGTGCAGCACATGAACAATTCTGTGACACAAGTGCAGAAGAAAGCAATGATGTATGGTATGTTGACTCAGGTGCATCAAACCACATGACAGGTCATGCAGAATGGATGGAGGATGCAAGGAAAATGGAAAAACCAGGATTTGTGGAGACTGGTGATGATACTACACATCCTATTGTGCAGATTGGAAAAATTCCCTTGTCTATGCAGGATGGGAAAAAGAAATACCTGTCCGATGTATTTCATGTCCCGAATATCACCAAGAATCTAGTTTCTGTCGGTCAAATGGTTGAGCAGGGCTTGCAGGTCAGATTTAATCCTTATGGATGCTTTGTTGAGGATATGAAAAATAAAGGTCGCTTGATAGCAAAAGGAAAGAAGAAGGGCAGAATGTTTACGTTGGATGCAGACATGTCTGAATTGAGTGCAGCAATGTTTGCACATGGGACCAGTGTAGTTGCAGATATTGATATCTGGCATAAACGCATTGGTCATGTTAATGTACAGCGACTTAAATCAATGCAGGCCCAAAATATTGTTGCAGGATTGCCAAAATTCAAGGTTGCAGAAATGCATAAGGTATGTGAAGCCTGTCAGTTTGGAAAACAGGCAAGGAAACCATTTCCTAGACATGTTCAAGAGAGTGAGAAGCCATTGGAATTAATCCACTCTGATGTGTGGACTACTAAAGCTGCATCTCTTGGAGGCTGTCATTATTTTGTCACTTTTATTGATGACTATAGCAGAAAAGTTTGGGTGTATTTTATGAAAAAGAAAAGTAAAGTTTTTGGGCATTTCAAAACCCTTAAAGCTATGGCTGAAAAAGAAACAGGTCTGCAAATAAAATGCCTAAGGTCAGATGGAGGGGGAGAGTACCTCTCAAATGAGTTTTCAAAGTTCTTACAGGAGCATGGCATAAAGCAGCAATATTCATGCAGTTATACCCCACAACAAAATGGAATTGCAGAAAGGAAAAACAGGCATATTGGAGAGGTATCTCGTGCCATGCTCAATGAAAAAGACTTGCCAGATTTTTATTGGGCTGAAGCAGTTGCTACAGCAGTCTATATAATGAACAGGACTCCCACTGCAACAATACATGGGATGACTCCAGAGGAGAGGTATACTGGTAGGAAACCAGATATTTCTCATTTGAAAATTTTTGGTTGCATTGCCTATGTACATGTGCCAGATGAGTTGAGATCCAAGTTGGATCCAAAAGCTGAGAAGTACATCTTTATTGGTTACTCTCTGCAGCAAAAAGGGTATAGATGCTATAACCCTTCTACTCATAAGTTTACAGTGAGCAGAAATGTTGTTTTTGATGAGATGAGTAGCTGGTATAAACCAGTAAATGTGATTGATGATGTAGATGCACAAAATGGTAATGCTGCACAGAATTCACAGCAGCAGTCACAAAATATTAGTGGACCTGGAGCATCCTCTAGCAGTGGTTCACATTCTTTGCCGTGGACAGGCAAATTGAGATCAGGAGAATCTTCTTAAAGCAATGCAGATAGTGGTATGCAGGTATCACGAAAAGGAAAAGAGAAGGTTGATCAGCCCATGTTTGATGTGAATGCAGGTCACTCTTATGTGGATGGTGAATCCAGTGGCTCAGAACAGAGCATTGATGATGAGTTGGGTATTCCTTCTATTGTTACACCTGGAGTAAGGAAGACTAGGGATGTTTTGAGAGCACCTGGGAGTGAATCTACTTTGTGCAGGTCTACGAGAGCTAGGTATCCTGTGGATAGGCTGAAATATGATGGATTTACAGCCATTCACTCTGCATATATGGTCAAAGTGATACAGGAACCAGAACCCACATCTTTTGAGCAAGCCATGGGAAAAGAAAAATGGGAGAAAGCCATGGATGAAGAAATGGATGCCTTGGAAGCAAATGCTACATGGGAGTTAGTACCTTTGCCTAAAGGTAAGAATGCAATTGGCTGTAAGTGGGTTTATAAGGTGAAGCACAATGCAGATGGTTCTGTGAACAGATACAAGGCAAGATTAGTAGTCAAGGGGTATGCACAAACACATGGCATTGACTATGAAGAAACATTCAGTCCAGTTGCAAGGATGGCAATTGTAAGAGCAGTCATTGCTATGGCTGCATCAAAGGGATGGTCTTTACATCAGATGGATGTAAAGAAATGCCTTCTTGCATGGTGATTTGCAAGAAGGGGTCTATATGGAGCAGCCACCAGGTTATGTGCATGTTGTTCATCCTGAGTTTGTTTGCAGGTTGAAGAAAGCCTTGTATGGCTTGAAGCAAGCACCTAGAGCATGGTCTGACAAGATAGGACAGTATCTTGTCACTATTGGCTTTCAGATTTCCAAGGCAGATTTCTCACTTTATGTGAGAAAAACAGAGAAAGGTATTATGCTACTTGTCATTTATGTTGATGATTTGATTATGACAGGTGACAGTGATGAAGATATCCTTCATGTGAAAATGCTATTGAAGCAGAAGTTTGAGATGAAGGATTTGGGAGAGCTGCGTTATTTCTTGGGCATTGAGGTGATTAGATCACCAAGTGGGATACAGCTCTTGCAGAGGCAGTATGGATTGGACATGCTGTCCAAATATGGGATGACAGGCTATAAGCCTATTTCAAATCCTTTGGAGCAGAATGTGAAGCTGAGCATAGATGCAGGTGAGCTTCTAGAAGACCCTACTATGTACAGACGCATAGTAGGAAGTTTGATTTATATGACTATTACCAGGCCAGATTTGAGCTATGCTGTTGGATCGGTAAGTCAGTTTATGCAGGCTAAGGAAACCACATTTGGATGCGGCTAGACACATACTCAGGTATGTGAAGTCCACATTGCAGTATGGACTATTTTATGAGACTGGGGTTCAGATACAGTTGCATGGATACACTGATGCTGATTGGGCTGGTAGTATTTCTGATAGACGATCTACCAGTGGATATGTGTTCTCTTTTGGGAGTGCTGCAGTCACTTGGAGCAACAAGAAACAGCCTACAGTTGCCTTGTCGAGCACAGAGGTTGAGTACAGGGGTGCAGCAATGGCTGCATGTGAGGTAGCTTGGTTGCATAAGCTACTTTATGATATGCATCAGTCTGCAGATGGACCAGTTGTCATTTATTGTGACAACATGAGTAGTATACACTTGGCAAATAACCCAGTCTATCATGCTAGAACAAAGCACATTGAGGTGCATTATCACTATGTGCGAGAGAGGGTTTTACTAGGTCTTATTGATCTAGTTTATGTCAGCACAGAGGATTAGGTAGCTGACATATTCACGAAGGCATTGGGCGCAAAGAAGCTGCACAAGTTCAGAGACCTGCTTGGTGTGCAGGAATTGGGATTGAGCTCGAGGGGGAGTGTTGAGATATCGAGCTCCACTCGTGATACGCCAGGGTGACCGTTGTGTATTTATGGCACCGACTTATCAGTTGCAAATGCGGTTGGTACACCGCCCCTGAATAATAGCTACATGATAGCTATCCTTATCTACTCTAGTTCGTGGCTCAGTTAGTATGCCACCTTAGTTAGTTGAGTTTGGTTTGAGACCCATATCTAGGGTTCTTCTATTTCTTTGTACTAGAGTTCTTTTGGCTTACACAACTAAGAAGAGGAAAACTGTTTTCAGCCTCCACCCTTGTGTGTATTCCCCCATTGTGCAAGCAAGAAAGCTTCAAGCGAGACTCCTTCCTTCTTTCCCATAATCTTGACATGGATCTCAGATCTCCAGTTTGCTCTTTCTCCACCGCCGATGTACCACATCATGCATCCAGGAGGAATCACCTGCTATTAGCGACTTCGATGACTGCTACTACATCCCAAGATAGTATATCTCCCTGCATCTGTTACATATACACATCGCACCACTTTATCACAGCTGACAGTTGTTCCCCTATTACAGCCAACATTTGTTCCCCTTTTGTAGCCATTATCTGGGGTACCAGAGCTACATACGCACATATACATACACGACACTTATCGCACTCACAACACCGTATTTTCAGTTTCCCGTTTTTAGCTTTTCATTCAGCACTTTTATTTTGGATAGTTGGACCTCATCAGTTGTATCACAGTTTGTCTCATAGGCCAATTTTGGTCTTTAGAAGACATTAATATAACTTTCTTCTTTCTTTTCTCTCATTTCCCATGAAGTAGTGGGTTAAGGCCCTCCCATCCCCTTGTGATGAGGGGGGGGGGGGTTTATAGGCATGGAAGGTGGTTATTATTTGGGGGGGGGGGGGGTGTGAAGTGGAGTGGTGGGGTAGTGTAGGGAGTCCATGTACTACAATGGACTGGTTGAGGTGACTTGGAGGGTGGTAGGCCTATGTCCTTAGGCCCGTGGCCTCCCCCTCATCGACGTCGCCATCATCCTCATCATCCTTGTAATCCTCGTTGACTCCTCGTCATTGCATGTGTCACCTCTTCCTTGTAGTCATTGTTCGTCATCCTCCTCATCCTCCCCCCACCCCTCGCCACCTGCCGACAATGAGAAGGGGAAAGGGGATTAACATTTTTGATTTTTTTTTAAATAAAAAAGGGGGGCATTTTAGGTGGCGGGTGTATTACACTAACCAATAGAGACCTAGAGGGATTCATGTGGATCCTAACAGGGTTGGCCAATACGTTCCATTGTGGAATAGACTTGGGAGTCACTAACCAACAAACCCTATGACACTCCATGGGAGTGCCAGGCAGTGTCTTTTAGACCTAACTCCTAATGGACTACTAAAACGTGTCGATACCCAGGACCAAACACGTTACAATTCACGTGTGGGTCTAAGGATATCACAAAAATATATCTTTATACTCTTCTAACAATTTTCAAAGACACAAATCCATTTCTTTCGAAGAAGAATGTTTATTTTTATCATTTTTTGAGAGAAGAAGATTAGACATATATGACATGGCATTAATCTCTTTCTAATCTTCTTTGGGATAATTTATTCTACTTTTTTCCTCTCAATTTCGTGGAGTACTTGATGTCCCTACCACTTAAACTCTATTTTCATCTTGTCAATATCCATAGCAAATTTCCCAAGGTGTTTGAGACAATCACAACCAATCAAAATGTCAATAGGTCCCATCTCTAAGACAATGAGACTAATGTAGTGCATGATGGAGATAAGGCTATAGAAATTTGGGGGCATATTTATGTTACTCATTTCATGAGCTTCATTTGCCACTGGTACTTGCAAAGAACAATCCATTTCTTGAGTAAAGCCTTCATCCCATTAAGAGACTTTACATTGATAAAGCTATGAGTGCTCCCCATATCAATGAAGATATGAGCCACTCTTCCATTGATTGTCCCTTTGAGCCAAAATCTTTCCTTTGCTACGAGTGCTCCCCATATCAATGAAGATATGAGCCACTCTTCCATTGATTGTCCCTTTGAGCCAAAATCTTTCCTTTGCTATGAGTGCTCCCCATATCAATGAGGATATGAGCCACTCTTCCATTGATTGTCCCTTTGAGCCAAAATCTTTCCTTTGCATCTCATCAAACCATCATGAGAGATAAGACACATCATTGGAGCATACACATCATCCTATGCATCATCCATATAAAATCCACTAAGGCTAAAAGGAAAACCATCCATTGGATCAAAGAATTCTTCATGGTTATCCTCCTCACACTCATGTTGTTCTGGGGAAAACCTCTACTTGGAACAGATCTCCCTCATGTACTTCATCACTTGAATCATCTTCAATGATCATGCTAACCTTAGCATTCTTTGCTTTGCATTTTTCCTTATGCTTAGGAGTCTAATTTTTACTACATTTGAAATCTAAATTATTGTACTTCACAAGCTTAAATATGGGACATTGGACACCCTCTTATTTGTTTAAGAGGCTCAATCCACAATGTATGGTGGCTATCTCTCACCCATCCTCTCTTAAATATTCCATAAACACAAAAATTTTCTTGTAGTGAGCTTGAAAGGCATTCCATCATGTCATGATGGTTGCACAAGGCAAACTCCACGATCCATGTTAGTGCTCTTCTATCCTTGACCCTCTATAACCTTCACATTCATGACAAGAGCATTGATTTGGAAAGAGAGAGTGTGGAGAGGCAATGAAGAGTTTCACTTTCTTGGTCCCTCACTCTTACTCTCAAGCTCTTCCTCTCAATCTCTCACTCTCTCTTACAATGGAAATAAGAAGGCAAGTACACCAAGTTAGCATACACATAATAGCCTCTTCTATTCTTTTTCATGATTTATATATACATGGACTAGGGTTAGGTTTCCCCATCTCCCTTGGGCATCCTACCCTTTTTGTGGCCTTGTTTTTACCAATCATGGCCTTCTTTACATGCAATTAAGCTCTTACATTATGGAAAGAATAAGCTAGACATAGAATGGTAATAGTTGCCAAGCACAATTTGCACTAGAGGGAGCCATGTTCTCATAAAATAATGGCACCAAATGTTACAAATACAATTGGTATTTGAAAAAAATTATATCAAATTTTATACAGCCAAATTTTCTTTACCTTACCCAATATTTGTGTATTTTTTCTTCCTATCTTTTGGTTAGCATTTATCCGCCTCCTAGATGAGTGCTAGTCCAATTGCACTTTCGTCAACTAGATTGTGTTCTTGATATATTTTTGTTGAGATTTATTCCCCTTCTAGATGAGTGCCAATCCCATAGTACTTTCACTAACCAAATGGTGTGGTTGCTATTGGTAAGAGGCTCTGGGACATTTGATGAGGAAAATGGCTCAATGGATAGAGTGATATAGCAAGAGAGATGTGGGTGGCATGATAAAAGGAACTAAAAGTACCAGAGTTAGCTTGAAGAGGAAGAAGTGATGGCTGATGATAAAGGTGTCATGATGGCTGTGGGCCATCAATGTTTATGGTTTTTGAGGAGCTTCATGGTACTTGTTTCTCACTTGTGCTCTCTCAAGGAGGTGTGTCTAATTGCTCATGGATTGGATGTGTGCTCATGCATATGCAACTAGGAGCTAGAGTAAACTTGTAATCTTGTCCCACACTTAATGACACTTGGTGAAGGAGTGTGGTGCGGTGCTTTCCTCAAGGTGGTGATTCATCCAAGGAACCCTGGAATGTACTACCCTTGATGTGCCTTGAGGTTGTGACATGGTTAAGGGGTTGCTCTAGGTGTAGTGAATGTACATGTGCTTTTCTTTTCTTTGAATAAATAAATACCCAATGCACCAAAGAAATATAGATTACTCAAATATGGGTCTAAGTGTGCACTCGATATAACCCTTATGAGAAGATACTCCTTGACATGCTTCCATATCTATAGTAATATCTCTAGAAAAAATGGGTCTAAACACATAGTGAACTTGTTATCTAACATGTCCTCTAGTAGACTAAACACAATATGTTGGCAATAATAGGAGATGGAGTTAAAGATAACCACTGCTACTCAATCAATTCCAGTGTTGATGTCAAAGAAGAGTGGAGGTATCCCATCTTCATAAGGAGTTACTAGTTGATGGAGGATCCTAATGAGGAGGCAAAGATAGTTGGTTGCATATGGTAAAGAGAGTATCAGCATTCTCGTAGTCCCAGCTATACTTACTTGTGCTTCAATTTCAATTATGTCTCCTTGATTCCTTGAATCCTACAAGACTTTTGATAAGCTTTCAAAAATGTTTTTAGCTATTCAATGATCAATCCATACAATGCACAAGGGAAACGACTTCCTAAATCTACTCTCCTCATTCAC
This sequence comes from Lygodium microphyllum, assembly GCF_053477565.2. Lineage (NCBI taxonomy): Eukaryota > Viridiplantae > Streptophyta > Polypodiopsida > Schizaeales > Lygodiaceae > Lygodium > Lygodium microphyllum. The sequence goes on from NC_141163.1 coordinate 18,378,371, forward strand.
CTTAAAGTCAAACTTCATAGTAATTTTGGCATCCTACTTCTCCTAATATTTCTATACTATCTCCATAGGGATTTCTTCCTCTTCCTATAGTAAGAACACAAGGGGGATGGGATACTGTCAAGATTGTGGGAGAGAAGGAAGGAGTCTCGCTTGAAGCTTTCTTGCTTGCACAATGGGGGAAGACACACAAGGGTGGAGGCTAAAAACAGTTTTCCTCTTCTTAGTTGTGTAAGCCAAAAGAACTCTCATACAAAGAAATAGAAGAACCCTATATATGGGTCTTAAACCAAACTCAAATAACTAAGGTGGCATACTAACTGAGCCACGAACTAGAGTAGATAAGGATAGCTATCATGTAGCTATTATTCATGGGCGGTATACCAACCGCATCTGCAACTAACACGTCGGTGACATAAATGCACAACAGTCACCCTGGCATATCACGAGTGGAGCTCGATATCTCAACACTCCCCCTCGAGCTCAATCCCAATTCCTGCACACCAAGCAGGTCTCTGAACTTGCGCAGCTTCTCTGCGCCCAATGCCTTCGTGAATATGTCAGCTACCTGATCCTCTGTGCTGACATAAACTAGATCAATAAGACCTAGTAAAACCCTCTCTCGCACATAGTGATAATGCACCTCAATGTGCTTTGTTCTAGCATGATAGACTGGGTTATTTGCCAAGTGTATACTACTCATGTTGTCACAATAAATGACAACTGGCCCATCTGTAGACTGATGCATATCATAAAGTAGCTTATGCAACCAAGCTACCTCACATGCAGCCATTGCTGCACCCCTGTACTCAGCCTCTGTGCTTGACAAGGCAACTGTAGGCTGTTTCTTGCTGCTCCAAGTGACTGCAGCACTCCCAAAAGAGAACACATATCCACTGGTAGATTGTCTATCAGAAATACTACCAGCCCAATCAACATCAGTGTATCCATGCAACTGTATCTGAACCCTAGTCTCATAAAATAGCCCATACTGCAATGTGGACTTCACATACCTGAGTATGCGTCTAGCCGCATCCAAATGTGGTTTCCTTGGAGCCTGCATAAACTGACTTACCAATCCAACAACATAGCTCAAATCTGGCCTGGTAATAGTCATATAAATCAAACTTCCTACTATGCGTCTGTACATAGTAGGGTCTTTTAGAAGCTCACCTGCATCTGTGCTCAGCTTCACATTTTGCTCCAAAGGAACTAAAATAGGCTTACAGCCTGTCATCCCATATTTGGACAGCATGTCCAATCCATAGTGCCTCTGCAAGAGCTCTATCCCACTTGGTGATCTAATCACCTCAATGCCCAAGAAATAACCCAGCTCTCCCAAATCCTTCATCTCAAACTTCTGCTTCAATAGCATTTTCACATGAAGGATATCTTCATCACTGTCACCTGTCATAATCAAATCATCAACATAAATGACAAGTAGCATAATACATTTCTCTGTTTTTCTCACATAAAGTGAGAAATCTGCCTTGGAAATCTGAAAGCCAATAGTGACAAGATACTGTCCTATCTTGTCAGACCATGCTCTAGGTGCTTGCTTCAAGCCATACAAGGCTTTCTTCAACCTGCAAACAAACTCAGGATGAACAGCATGCACATAACCTGGTGGTTGCTCCATATAGACCTCTTCTTGCAAGTCACCATGCAAGAAGGCATTCTTTACATCCATCTGATGTAAAGACCATCCCTTTGATGTAGCCATAGCAATGACCGCTCTTACGGTTGCCATCCTTGCAACCGGACTGAATGTTTCTTCATAGTCAATACCATATGTCTGTGCATACCCCTTGACTACTAATCTTGCCTTGTATCTATTCACAGAACCATCTGCATTGTGCTTCACCTTATAAACCCACTTACAGCCAATTACATTTTTACCTTTAGGCAAAGGTACCAATTCCCATGTAGCATTAGCTTCCAAGGCATCCATTTCTTCATCCATGGCTTTCTCCCATTTTTCTTTTCCCATGGCTTCCTCAAAAGAAGTGGGTTCTGGTTCCTATATTACTTTAACCATATATGCATAGTGAATGGATGTAAATCCATCATATTTCAGCCTATCCACAGGATACCTAGCTCTCGTAGACCTGCGCAAAGTAGGTTCACTCCCAGGTGCTCTCAAAACATCCCTGGTCTTCCTTACTCCAGGTGTAACAATAGAAGGAATACCCAACTCATCATCAATGCTCTGTTCTGAGCCACTGGATTCACCATCCACATAAGAGTGACCTGCATTCACATCAAACATGGGCTGATCAACCTTCTCTTTTCCTTTTCGTGATACCTGCATACCACTATCTGCATTACTTTGAGAAGATTCTCCTGATCTCAATCTGCCTGTCCATGGCGAAGAATGTGAACCACTACTAGAGGATGCTCCAGGTCCACTAATATTTTGTGACTGCTGCTGTGAATTTTGTGCAGCATTACCATTTTGTGCATCTACATCATCAATCACATTTACTGGTTTATACCAGCTACTCATCTCATCAAAAATAACATCTCTGCTCACTGTAAAATTACGAGTAGAAGGGTTATAGCATCTATACCCTTTTTGCTGCAGAGAGTAACCAATAAAGATGCACTTCTCAGCTTTTGGATCCAACTTGGATCTCAACTCATCTGGCACATGTACATAGGCAATGCAACCAAAAATTTTCAAATGAGAAATATCTGGTTTCCTACCAGTATACCTCTCCTCTGGAGTCATTCCATGTATTGCTGCAGTGGGAGTCCTGTTCATTATGTAGACTGCTGTAGCAACTGCTTCAGCCCAATAAGAATCTGGCAAGTCTTTTTCATTGAGCATGGCATGAGATACCTCTCCAATATGCCTGTTTTTCCTTTCTGCAATTCCATTTTGTTGTGGGGTATAACTGCATGAATATTGCTGCTTTATGCCATGCTCCTGCAAGAACTTTGCAAACTCATTTGAGAGGTACTCTCCCCCTCCATCTGACCTTAGGCATTTTATTTGCAGACCTGTTTCTTTTTCAGGCATAGCTTTAAGGGTTTTGAAATGCCCAAAAACTTCACTTTTCTTTTTCATAAAATACACCCAAACTTTTCTGCTATAGTCATCAATAAAAGTGACAAAATAATGACAGCCTCCAAGAGATGTAGCTTTAGTAGTCCACACATCAGAGTGGATTAATTCCAATGGCTTCTCACTCTCTTGAACATGTCTAGGAAATGGTTTCCTTGCCTGTTTTCCAAACTGACAGGCTTCACATACCTTATGCATTTCTGCAACCTTGAATTTGGGCAATCCTGCAACAATATTTTGGGCTTGCATTGATTTAAGTCGCTGTACATTAACATGACCAATGCGTTTATGCCAGATATCAATATCTGCAACTACACCGGTCCCATGTGCAAACATTGCTGCACTCAATTCAGACATGTCTGCATCCAATGTAAACATTCTGCCCTTCTTCTTTCCTTTTGCTATCATGCGACCTTTATTTTTCATATCCTCAACAAAGCATCCATGAGGATTAAATCTGACTTGCAAGCCCTGCTCAACCATTTGACCAACAGAAACCAGATTCTTGGTGATATTCGGGACATGAAATACATCGGACATGTATTTCTTTTTCCCATCCTACATAGACAAAGGAAATTTTCCAATCCGCACAATAGGATGTGCAGTATCATCACCAGTCTCCACAAATCCTGGTTTTTCCATTTTCCTTGCATCCTCCATCCATTCTGCATGACCTGTCATATGGTTTGATGCACTTGAGTCAACATACCATACATCGTTGCTTTCTTCTGCACTTGACACAGAATTATTCATGTGCTGCACCATAAACAGATGCTCATTTCTGTCATCACCCTGTCTACTAGAGGATGCATAATTTCCTTGTTGCAGTTTTCCATTCATGATGTCATTCTGCTTTTTATAGCAGTCTTTAGCCATATGACCCATTTTACCACAATAGTAGCATTCAACATTACTGTTTGCATTTTGGCCTCTTTACCATCCACCACGACCTCTTTGGCTCCCCCTGCCTCTAGAGTTACCACGTCCTCCTCCATAGGACTGGTTTTCTTGAGTTTGCTGCATATTTTGATTTCTGCCACGGCCTGCAAATCGGCCTCCTCTACCTCTGCCTCTACCTCTTCCAGCATTTGAGTAGAAGACAGCTTCTTTTGAAGTTCCTCCTGAAGAAGATGCACCACCATTTCTCTGTTCCTCAGAAATTAGAAGAGCAAAATCAGGAAATCTTTCACGAACTGAAATGGATGTCCGAAACTGTGCATAATCCTTTCCTAGACCATTCAAGGTCACAGAAACTAAATCATCATCTTCCACTGGCGACCCAATGGAAGCAAGTGCATCTGCAATCTTCTTCACCTTCATGCGGTAGTCATTGATGCTCATATTTTCTCTTTGCACATTGTGCAACTCTTGCTTGAGCTGCATTTTCCTGGCTTGCGTATTTGTGCTATACATCTTTGACAGAGTATCCCATGCCTCCTTTGGCGTACTTGCATCCTGAATATGCACAATCATAGAGTCTAAAATGCTGATAGACAGCCAATACATAACTTTCCTGGCTCTCTCATGCCATGCTTTAAATGCCTACATTTGCTGTTGATTGGGAACATCAGGAAGAACTGGTTCTTCTTCATTTCCTGCAACAAATTCCCAATATCCTTTTCCCATAAGGAAATT